>NC_140956.1:17980000-18575000 GCF_014529385.1 Adiantum capillus-veneris
TGCAACTATTTTTGCGAGGATAGCTCTTACATAGTATGAACAAAAGTATCTGCTCAAAATAGTGCTCAGTGATCATGGAAGTGCTCCTCATCTTTGACTTACTTCCGATCTATACGATCCTCAATCTTATGCGAGACATGCCAAACCTCACCAAGAGTCTTATTTTAAATGGGTACCTTGATGATTGTGGTTATAAGCCATGCTTTGGAAATGGCATGTGGAAAATTTAGAAGGGTCTTTGCTCTTTGCAAGAGGAGATAGATCTAGTACATGGTATCCATTGCATGTTTCTACAGCTCAAGCTAATGTAGTAAACTTGATCAAGCAACAAAATGCCCACACATTGAAGCTCCACCAAACAAACTCCTTATATATAACCACATCTTGCCTATGATATATAGAACCCCTTTCCTTGTGTATACTTTTTAGGTTAGCTACCCTTTATCCTCCCAATATAGTTCCTAACCACTAGGTTAGCTCTCATAAAGCTCTCTCAAAGACATTGGCCAACACTTTCGACCATCTGATACAGAAAAATATTGTGGCGCCATGTGTCTAGTCCCTATGAAAGTTTCATACTCTCCACATGTGGAATGTGTTACTGTATCAATGGATATGCTTGTCTTGATTTAGATCATCAGTCGAACCAGAAGAGTTCTACTCAATACCTCTATCATGCATCTAGAGAGAGGTGGACATGAACATTGAAGCTCCACCCAACCAACTCTTGATATAGCAAGGTCCAAGTTGGAGGCTTTAAGAGAATGCACATAAAAATTAAAGAGGAGAAAGTCCACATCATGTTGTCTCAAGATAAGTTTTCGAATAGTTTTTGAGGTGAAGCTATGACAAGCGAAACTCATGTGATCAATAGATCATGAGCAGAAGTTGTGTATAGACTTTGATGTATATGTCCTCTCTTACAACCATAACAAGAATTGTCCACAAAGCAATCATTTTGACAAGTGGTGAGAAGACCTTGGTTCAAATGAAACTTAAAACAACATTCTCACATGATGATCTTCGTGATGGCATTTACATGCAACAACCAAAGGATTTTGTAGAGAAAAGCAAAGGCAAGTTGGTGTGTAAGCTTTGAGAGGCCTTTAAGGTTTGAATCAAGCACCAATGGAATGGTATCAAGGTAGAGATAAATTGATCATCTCCTTTATATAGAGAGATCTACAAAAGATGGCAGTCTTTTGATTTTGATGCTTTATGTGGGTGATATGCTCATTTAAAGCGGGCACCAAGAGAATGGTATCATAAGTTTGATGCCTTCATGAAGTCTAAAGGTTATGGATGCAACAAAACAAAATTGATCATTGCCTTTAGACAAAGAAAACCACATATGGTACTTGATAGATCTTGAGCCTTCATGTGGTTGATTTGCTTATAGTTGAAAACACTACTTTGAAATGGATGTCATGAACTCTACCTTGCATGAGAACTTTGACATGAATGATTTGGGACAAGGAAACCATATTCTTGGCACAAGGATATTGTGAGACATAAGTAAAAATATTCTTTGCCTGTTTCAAAACAGGTACATTTGCAGAGCACTCTAACGTTTCGATATGGTGAGAAAGCCTATTTCTACTTCATTTCTTCCATATGCGAAACTTAGCCAAAAGGATTTCCCAAAAATCTAATGAGAAAAGGACCGAGATAGTCAAGGTTCCTTTTGTATTTATTGTTTCTTTTTTTGTTGTGTGCTATGATTAGGGCTCGTGCAAACATTGCATTTGCAGTGGAAAAGAGTTGTGCATTTCCTTTGTAAGCAGTGATGCATGTGTAGTGGCTACATGGATGCAACTTATGCAAGGGATGTCAACAACAAATTGTGTACATTAGGCTAAGCCTTTACATTCATTGGTGTGCACTTTCATGGCAATCTAGTATGCAAGCTTGTGCATAGCAATCTACCATAGAGGTGGATTATGTTGTTGCATCAAAGGTCATAAAGGAAGATTTATGGCTTTTGAGGACAAGTGAACAAAGCTTTTCAAGGTTCAAGGGGGTTAAGTGAGCGAAGTGCTTGACCACTCATGCCCACTATACTAGAGAGAGAGAGAGAGAGAGAGAGAGAGAGAGAGAGAGAGAGAGAGAGAGAGAGAGAGAGAGAGAGAGAGAGAGAGAGAGAACGAAAAGAAATGAAATGCTATAGTAATGTCTCCCAAAGGCCAAAATGACCTATGAGACCAGAAAGTTACAATGCGGTGGATCTGATACAAAGTCTGAGTAACAAAAATAAGAATACTATGGAATCCTAAGATGCTAGATGTGAATGAAGCAGCTAGCCGGGTTAGCTAAATCACATGAGATCCAACATTGGTTGTTGGCGGATCTCATCAGTCTCCTCCATGGTTAGTAGTCTGATCAGGCATCGTGCATGTCATGCCAAAGTGATCCAATCCTCTGATGCAGCCTCCATCGGTACTGTGTAGTCCTTCGTGGTTGTGGGCGTCTGGATCTCCCTAGCTCGGTTGCTCAATCGATCAGCGTGCCTTTTGGTGCGAGGCGATTGTGGGCTCTATTGTGGTAGTATCCCCTTAGGGTGTCCAATGTCTGCTCTAAAGAAGTCTATGATCTGTCTCTGAGATTGGCTAGCCTCTCCTCTCGTCAGGCTCTCTTTGAGTCTGTGCAGCTCGAGCAGAAACAAACCCATGCATCTCTGGTCCTCGTACCCCATGACTCTGTAGAGTGGTCCAAAGTCCTATTTGAACAAGCAGTGGAAGCGGCCTCATATCTCATAGTAGATTGGGTAGTGGCATGTGTAGTGCAACTTTGTCTCAGGCTCTAGTGACATAGGGGGCATGTCGTGGCCTCTTTTGGTACTCCGTTGTATCTCCCAGTCTAAACCCGTAGCTGGCGTGAAGATGTGCATATCTGGCCAATAGCACATTGCATCCCATGAGACAAGTGGGTATCCATGTATCCATGTCCTCCTGGTGTCGATTTGGGCCAGGTCGTGGCGGATGAGCCTGGTGATCTTAGATTGTGTAAGAGTCAGATAGGGTCCATCCAATGAGTACTGGAAGGGGGGCAATCTATCTATGTTGAACCCATGCACCTGAAACCATGATGTCATCTCTTCATAGTAGCATGTTGTATCTCCCTACATGGCTAACTGGTGAGAGGACTCAAGTGCAAGGCAAGCATATTTGTCACTGGGAAGTTCCCACATGCGGTGTATGAAGGAGACTGATCTAGTGAGCGCCTCAACCGCTAGTGGGGAAGGTGGGGGGGGGGGGCTAGCTCTGCTCAGATAATGTCATGTGGTACTAAAGCCTTGGCTCTAACAATCCGCGAGATCATAAATACTAGAGGCTTCTCCATGTCCCCCCATCCATCAGTGCGACCCGACCTCCAGTGATGATCCAATGAAGGTTCCCATATCTCAACTCCATAGAGCAATGCAGAAGCCACTAGAGTGTCAAAGAGCCAGAGCTTCATCCGAGGCTCTTGAAACTGAACCTGTGAACACATCCTCTTTAATCTACCCAATGTTGCATGGTCTCTAGTCAGTCTAGTCTCTGGTGCTCTCCTCAATGAAAATGTTGGTCCACTAAAGACCACTCCAAGGTAAGTATAAGAATTTGTATACTCCATTGTCTCCTGGCCGTATGTGAATGCGGGTCCTGACCTCCTGATCCACTATAGGGACCATAACCTTGGTTTGACCAAGGTTGTCAAACAAACCACTTTCATGTGGACCATAACCTTGGTTTTACCAAGGTTGTCAAGCAAACCACTTTCATGGGAAAACCTATGCAAAGCATCCAAGTGACGTTGCATCCCCTCCTGAGAGTCGGAGATCAACACAATATCATCATCATATAACAATAGTGGAATCCATTGCCTTGCCAGTTGTGCACTCTCTATCACCATCTCTCTCAATATAGTCAGAAACCTCATCCACATACATACCAAATAGAGTAGGAGAGAGAGGGCAGCCTTGCTTCACCCCAATAGTGGAGTGAACCGGTGTAGATAGACCCTCAAAGGTGCGTACATGCCCCATTACTAACATGTATAATACCATGATCCCCCAAATGATCTCTGTGGGTAATCCCATCTCCTGTAGTCTATGCATCAATTTAGCTCTGGGTACTGTGTCAAATGCCTTGCGAAAGTCCACAAAGCTACAATAGATCCGTCTCCCACGTGACCTTCCCTCCTCAATAATGGCTTTAAGTGTTAGGATATGATCAAGAGTAGAAAAACCTCTCCTGAACCCTGCCTACTTGACTGCATGTATCCCTCCTTGTCTGCCCATCTACTCAGCCCCGCTGCTCAAGAATGGATGCGTACAATCGTGTCAATGTGTGTCCAATCATGATAGTGTGATAATTCCCAGGCTCCAAAGGGTCTCCTGACTTGAAGATATGCACAATAGTAGATAGGCTCCAAGTATCAGGCATGCCCTCACACATAGCACAATTGAACATAACTGCTAGAAGCTCTACTAGTAGATCTCAGGCATGCATGAAATGGTCAACCACTAAGCCATCATGATCATATGCTCTCCCAGTCCTCATCTTGTTAATGGCCTTCTTCACCATCTCAGCGATGAAAAAAGCACAAGTGTGTGGGCATGGATCGAAGGGGTCAGGAAGGGGCGGCCGTCCAGGAAGAACTGTGTACAAAGATGATGCGTATTGGCCCTATGCCTCTGTAGAGGTAATGGCACAAGGGAAGTGTGCTCATGAAAGAGCCGCCATGCCTCACGTGAGTCCTGACTCAAGAAAAGTTGGTATAGAAACTGCTCTAGTCGAGCCAAAAAAGCCCTCTTCTTTCACCTCACTAGGCCTCAAAAGTCAATCTATGACTGTCTGTCTGTGATTTCCCCTAAAAGCACCTCCCTCTAAAGTTTGGCTCTAGTCTCTTGGCATTCCTCATCATACCAGCTGTTCTGGGGCATGCTCCTAGAACGGCGTCTCTGGTTAGGCTAGGTGTGTGGGTATGCCTCTATTGCTGCATCATGTAATATATGTGTTAGTATAGCAGTAAGCTCCTCTAGAGGTCACCCTAGCTCCTTAGTCCACAAGCGCCTGTAAATCGCATCAATGTATACAGAGTTTGTATCCTGCATGAAGATGTAGCGAGTAGGGGCTGCTGTCCATGGCCTGTTTGCTACATTAAAGTCGAAAGGGATGGTCATCGACACAAGGGCACAATCCATTGCCACACCAATAGGTTTGGGACCAACCATGAGATCCTAGATTCTAGAGATGAAGCTCGGTTGTGCCATGACATAGTCCACTATGCTGGCTCCATGTCTATGTGGAAAGCATGTAAAACCTCCCGCACTAAGAAATCTCTGTAGGCCATTCAAGATGGCCAAACCATGTGCAGTCCCCATCTTTTATCAAGTGTCGTCCATACTTGGTATGTTCCACATGTGATAGTTTGGAGATGCCCATCTCTGCAACATCTAGCTCTCTCAAAATCTCCTCTGAAGTATCATAAAAAATTGCCTAGTGATGGGCAGTCCTAGCATTGAAGTCCCCTAGAATGATAATGTCACCATATCTAGAGAACTCCCATATTTCATTATCCAAAATAGAAAAGGGGGATTGTCCTCTGGGTGGTGCATATACTAATGTACTCGGGGGAAAGTAGCAAATAGCAATGTAAAGATATTTGCATGTCTCTGCTCTCAATCTCACCTACATGTACCTAGCCTGCTCATCCCTCTGGGCTATATGTATCAACTACTACAACTCATCCCTCAATCTCACCTACATGTACCTAGCCTGCTCATCCATTTGGGCTATATGTATCAGCTACTACAACTCACCCCTAAATAACACTGCCACTCCCCCTGAGCCCCGCCCTCTGTGCTTTGATCGTGTCCCTTGTCTACAAACTGTCTCCCATCTGTATCCACTAATGTGAGGCATAGACTGTCCATGGGCCTGATGTGTCTCAGCGTAGAAAATGATGTCTCTCGTAGTAAAATTATCCTCAAAAGCACCCACACCAAGGCCATAGATCCATGACAATTCCAGGTAGCAACTTTGAGTGTGGTCCCATAGGTCTCGCATCGACATGGAGAGCATCGCTCGAATATTTCCACTCTTCCATCTCGATAAAAGGCAACCTTACCTTTTTCCCTTTCCACTCTAATCTTCTGCATTACCTCCTGCATATGAGCAATCTGCGAGATGGTAAGATCATCCTCGAGAAAGATGCCCGTCTTCTTAAGAATTGGCCTCTTCTTCAAAAAGTCCTTCTTCGCCATGGATGGAAAACGAAGGATGAGTGCCCTTTCTTTCGAGGTTTCTTCATTTGTCATAAAACCTATTATCTAGATTTACCCAAATGATTTTCTCATGTTAAATTGATCATTTAATATGGTAAAATAAAAGGGAAACAAGAGCTAGAAAATAGATATATGTTTTTGGGCCAAGCTCAACACAGGGCCAAAAGGAGTTGGTTCCACCTCAGCAAGGGCTCAAGGAGTTGGTCTACTGAAGAACAATGATTGTATAATGGAGCTTGGAAGACCTTACGGTTAGCTTCACTAAAGACCTCCAAAGGTTACTGTAGAAGTCCTTAGACCTTAGGTTAAGCTAGGCCTATGCTTGAGGTGCTTGATGATTAAAGTGCATGAGATGCTTGATAACCAAGGTGCATGCTTAAAGCTAGGCTTGTGCTGAATGTCAACCCAAATCTCTACAAGGAGGGGGCGAGCCCTTGAAGCTAGGGGGATGAGAGAGAGAGAGAGAGAGAGAGAGAGAGAGAGGCCATGATTTTGCTAATCCCATGCTTGGTGACTAAGGTGCTTGGGGCCTTGAAGGTCCAATCCATGAGACTAGAGGGTGAGGTTGAATAACTCCTCCTTCTCCCAAAGGGCACCCCTTGCTCAAAGAGGCAAAAGGGACACATGTCAAGCCCCTAGCTAGATTGCCCTCAAGGTGTGCCTAAAGCCTATTGGTTGACCCTTAGAGAGGTCCCTGATAATTCAATTGATTAAATTAATTGTTTAGGTATTTATCAAGCCCTCTCTATCAAAGGGGAAAGGAGGACACTTGTCCAAAGGCTACCTCTACTGCTTGACTTGACCTACGCTTATGATTGGCTAGGCTTGAGAGAGCCAATGAGTTTGATGCATGAGCTAGAAGAGGGGGTCAACCCAAGCAAGGAGAGGGCTAGCTTGCAACATATACTCTCTCTCTCTCTCTCTCTCTCTCTCTCTCTCTCTCTCTCTCTCTCTCTCTCTCTCTCTCTCTCTCTCTCATTGTGTGAAGTGCTAAGTGCAAGAGCTTCATCTCCTTCTCCAAGATTGTTGAGAAGTTGAGAGCCTACACCAACACTCTTGGCTATGGAATGCAAATCCAACCAAGAGCCATGCTTCAATGCTTAAGCTTGCCATATTCTTCATGATCATTACTATGCTAATTATGCTATGCTAAGCAAGAAGAGTGATGATAAGTGAGGAACTATTTCTTTCTCGTAAGAATGCTTCTTCTTCCTCTTCCCTACCCTCGTTCCCTGCTAGCTCTCTCCACCTTTGAAGGTGTTTGACGTCTTGGCACTGAGGCTGGGCACAAGTTAATGCTTTCATTTAGCTAAGTTACGAGCATAATTGTGGTGCATGAAGTTCTCTATCTTCATTGCACCATCAACATTTCAAGAAACACCAAGCTTGTATGTACCAAGTCTCTCTTTATGGGAGAAACTATAATACAAAAGCCATTTGGAGGGGGGATCGGCTCCACATAAATCCGGTCCTGAATAGTTGTCAAGTTCTCTAATTCTCTCTCTTGCAAAGTATTTTTCATACCAAGTTAATTAAGTTTAATGGTTATGTTGCTACCTCTAATCAAGTTCACCCTCTATTTCTCAAAGTAGTCCCATAAAAATGCTCACTAAAGTTTTCTTAATTCCGCTATTCTCGATGTTCATAGGCCATTTCCATTACACCATTGCTTCCATTTTTCTTGTTGACCACTCTCCAAGCTCTTGTGTGCATCGGCTCATTAACTCCCATCAAAGTCATGAGCTCTTTTACCTCTTCGTCCGCATTGTCTTTGTCTTTAACGCCACAAATTCTCACATGTAAAGTGCACACACGTCTTCTTTGCTCCTCTTCTAGTGTCATGTTAATAATGGTGGGCGTGGATGTTGTTTCCTTGCCTTTTCCTTTCTTTGAACCTCAATCCATTTCTCAGCCTCATCCGCATTCTGTTGAGTTTTTGTAATAACATCCACCCAAGAAGTCATCATTTATTTGTGCTACTCTTCCCCCTCTTTGATGGCCCGCACTTGCTCTTTAATCATGTTGAGTTCCTCTATCAGTGAGGGGTTGCAATTCTCCCTCTTCAAGTGTGTTTCGTGATCGTATCTCGACGAGATCCTTCTTGAGCAATGCACTCTCTTCATCTTGGGCAGTCAAACGATCTTCCAACTTAGTTATCTTGCTTTCTTGGACCAACACGCGTTCTTCTAGCATCTTTATTGTGCCCAATAGGTTTTGGTTGATCTTGTTAATGGTTTTGGTCATTTTTCTTTGTGCTTTTGAACAGCAGCCTCTAAGGGGTCAGTCTTGTCATTCTGTTTCCTCATGCTTGATGGCCGCCAAAAACAAGAGGGTACAAGAACTTCTGGTAGTAGCAACAAGACTACACTATATGCAAAGGCGTTTCCACGTTCTGTATACATATTCTTCCACATCAAGCATACATGTCAACATACATTTTGCGTACAATCCCCCCCCCCCCCCCCCCCGCAATTTTCTCAATTTGAAAATCTTAATGAAGTTTCTGTGAGTTTTTTGAATTTTCTGCAGGTCTCTGATTTTTTCCATTTTGTGCAATCTCAAAATTCTGAATTTTTTTGAATTTTTTGAGTTCTTCGAGTCTATGAAAATCTGTAAAATCTACGAGAGAGAGAGAGAGAGAGAGAGAGAGAGAGAGAGAGAGAGAGAGAGAGAGAGAGAGAGAGAGAGAGAGAGAGAGAGAGAGAGAGAGAGAGAGAGAGAGAGAGAGAGAGAGAGTTTGTCCAAGACTCTCTTCATTTTAGGAATAAAAATCAGTTGGTACCCCGGACTAGTCTCTAACTTTAAAGTATCCTTTATCTCAATCCATGCAATAGGGAGCTGTTGTGTTTGCAATGTTCCTATTGCTAGTCTTGAGTTCAGTTGGTACCCCCGACTAGTCTCTAGCTTTTAAAGTATCCTTTATCTCAATCCAAGAAATAGGGAGCTATTGTGTTTGCAATGTGTTCATGTTGTTAGTCTTGAATTCAATCAAGATTCTAAGTTCAAGACGTTGGGCTCCTACAACATCACTTCTCACTCGTTGGTGTGTTTTTCTTGGAGGCCTCACATCCTCTTAAGTTCGGGTAGTCAAGACTCCCCAACAGCAGCGTTAGGATTTGACATGCACCCTAAAATTTCAATGGACACTCATATTTGAGGATTTCCTGCTAGGAAATATGACGTAGCTAAATAGATATTTGAGTAGATTACTTAATGGAGAGAGATAGATTTCACACACAAGAGATTATAGAGTAGAGAGAGAGAGAGAGAGAGAGTATACACGATATACGTGGTTCACCCAATGTGGGCTACGTCCACGGGAAATCAGTCACTCAATGGCTTTAGTACTTCAAAACAAGGAGTAGGTTACAAAGGGATTATACCCTTTTGGAGCTCTCGCCTTGCTTCACTCTCACCACCTCACACCCACCTTGTTGCATCAACTTCACACTATGAAATGTTTGTAGAAATGGCCTCCTTTTACAGGCCAAAAGGGCTGCCCTCTCTCCTGAGAGGCAGCCATGTGTAGCCGCCCTTGTGTAGATAAGTCCAAATCGGACCCTCCAATCCGCCCATGTGTGGCCGTCCTTGAGAAGACAAGTCCGCATTTGAATTCAGCCACCGGCCATTGACTTCCAACCACCGGCCACCGGCCAACCGATCGATCATTCTCTGACCACTTTTCGGCCGTCGTCCGACCATAATATTCTGACGAAAAGGAATCTTCCGGCGAAGCCAGTCTCGAGCTTTAGGCTTGAGACTGGGCGTGAAAATTTTGGTTTCCGAAGAGTGATTTTATTTTGCAGAGAGTTATTTTTCTTCACGGACGATGGCTTCTGCTCATAATGGGGGCCTTACAAATGTGCATTTTTAACAGAGAAAATTACAAGGGGTAAATCAAGCTCCATACTTAACAATCTCCCACTTGGAGACTGATCTCCACACCAAACCTCTGACTGCTTTCCATCCTGGCTTCTTATCCTTGAATGCCGATTGAAGATGAGCAAAAGCTCAACTTCTCCTTGCTGACCACCTTTGTAAACATGTCTGCAGGATTTTCACTTGTATGACCCTCTCCTAGCTTTAGCTGCCCCTCTTCAAAAGAGTGCGTATGAAGTGATATCTCACCTCAATGTGCTTTGTCCTTGAATGAAAGGCTGAATTCTTCGCAAGATGGATATCATTTTGGCTATCACTGTACAAGACACGATTGTCTTGTTTGAGTCCAAGCTCTTCTAAGAATCTGTGAAGCCACATAATTTCTTTGCTTGCCTCCCTCATTGCTACATACTCTGCTTCCGTGGTAGAAATTGAGACCACTTTCTGCAGCTTTGAAGCCCAGCTTACAGCTGTGTCTCCAACCATGAAGACATAGCCAATAGTGCTCCTTCAAGTATCTTTGTCACCTGCCATATTTGCATCAACATACTCTTCTAGAAAAATATCAGTTACTCCAAAATACAAAGCATTTGTTGTTATCCCTTTTAGATACCTAAGTATCCACTTTACAACTTGCCAGTGCTCTTTACCTGGGTTGTCCATGAACCTACTCACAACTCCCACTGCATGTGCAATATCTGGCCTTGTCCAGACTATAGCATACATTAGAGAACCTACCGCTACAGCATATGGAACTTTGGACATATAGGCTATCTCCTTTTGTGTATTTGGATACATATCCTTGGTTAGTTTAAAGTGACCAGCCAAAGGTGTAGAAATTGGTTTTGCATTTTGCATTGAAAACCTTTCTAGTACCTTCTTGATGTAATCTTCTTGAGATAGCTTTATTGTCTTCTTCGTCCTATCCATTGATATTTTCATACCAAGTATCCTCTTTGCAACACCTAAATCTTTCATTGAAAAAGATTTAGACAACTCCTCTTTTAGGTCTTTGATGTCCTGCATGTTAGCACTTACAATCAACATGTCATCAACATACAACATTAGGATGATGAACTTCTAATCTCCCAAACTCTTCGTGTAGATACAGTGATCCGAGTTGCATCTTGTGAATCCATGATCCAACATCCATCGATCAAACTTCAAGTACCATTGTCTTGATGCTTGCTTTAAACCATACAAGCTCTTCTTTAATTTGCAAACCATTTTCTCCTTACCTTTTACTTCATACCCCTTTGGTTGAAGCATGTAGATTTCCTCCTCTAAGTCACCGTGAGGGAATGCCATATTTACATCCATTTGCTCGAGATTTAAATCATGAGCAGCCACAAGGCTTAAGACAAGCCTAATTGAGTTCATTTTTACAACAAGAGAAAATGTTTCATTGAAATCAATACTTTTCTTTTGAGAAAACCCTTTTACCACAAGCTTAGACTTGTACCTTTTCTTCCCACCTTCTTCTGTCTTCAGCTTGTACACCCATTTGTTTTGAAGTGCCCGCTTACCTTTAGGCAACTCAACCAACTCCCATGTTTGGTTGCGATGTAGTGAGTCCATCTCCACTTGCATACTCTTCATCCATTCTTCTTTGGATTCGTGTTGCATAGCTTCTTCGTATGATTTCGGCTCTCCAGAATCTGAGATCAAGAGATGGTTGAAGGAAGGAACAAACCTTTCTGGAGGTCTACTTGCTCTTGTAGATCTTCGTGGAATAGGTTGAGGCTCCTCATTTGGTTGACGTTGCTGCACATTGTCACCGTTTGCAGTCCTTGAGTCTTCACCATCCTTAAGCTCCATGTACTCATCACCTGCTTGTTTTGTTTGTTTTCTTTCCAAGTAATCTTTGTACATATTTTGTTCGTTAAAAATGACATCCCTACTCCTTAAGATTTTACCATCTTCAGGATACCATAGGCGATACCCAAAGTCACCTTCTCCATAGCCAATGAAGAAACACTTTTTGGACTTTGCATCTAGCTTTGATCTTAGGCTTCTATCTATGTGCATGAAAGCCTCACACCCAAACACTTTGAGAAATGCATAATTCACCGGTTTACCTGTCCATGCCTCTTCTGGAACTCCCCCATCCAATGCTATTGAGGCTGATCGGTTGATTAAGTACACAAAAGTACTTACAGCTTCCGCCCAAACTTTCAAGTGGTAGGCCTGCATGTAGCCGCATGCTTCGTGCTCGCTCCATGATTGTCCTATTCATCCTTTCCAAAATCCCATTTTGTTGAGGTGTCCTTGGCGTTGTCCTTTGCCTCCGAATACCATTGCTATCACAAAAGCTTTCAAAAGCTTGTCTGCAATATTCGCCTCCATTGTCGGATCTGAGGCATTTAACCTTGGTACCTGTTTCATTCTCCACAAAGGCTTTCGACCTTTGAAATATGGAAAACACATCGGACTTATTCTTCATGACATAAACCCATGTTTTTCTAGTCGCATCGTCTATGAATGTTATATAGTACAATGAGCCACCAAGTGATGGTGTACTTACAGGACCCCAAACATCAGAATGAACCAACTCAAGTTTTTTATTTTTTCTTTCATTTCCTGATATTTGAAATTTTACCTTCTTTTGTTTACCATAAACACAATCTTCACAGAACTCTATGTCCACTTCTTTCAAACCTGGTAGAAGCTTCTTTGTTTGAAGGATTTGCATTCCTTTGGCACTCATATGCCCAAGCCGGTAGTGCCACACCACACTGTCAACTTCTATAGTTGTTGCACAAGCTGAAGGTTGCATGCTGATAGTACACAAGTAGAGTGTACCGACCTTTTCTCCCTTGGCAACCACCAAAGATCCCTTTGAGATCTTCGACCGTTTGTTTCCTAATGCAATGTTGTGACCTTCATCGTCCAATTGTCCTGTAGAGATCAAATTTTTCCAAAGAGAAGGAACATGCCTAATATCTTTAAGCTTCCATTCATTTTCGTTAGCAGTTTTGACAGAAACTATACCTTTGCCGACAATCTCACAAGCTTCATCATCTCCCAAGTATACATACCCAAAATTACCTTTGGTGTAATCTTGGAAATATTCCTTGTGTGGTGTCACATGGAATGAAGCCCCGGAATCTACTATCCAAGAATTAGACACATTGTCTAATGAGAGAATTAGAGCATCTTGCTCTACTTTACCTGCCACATTGGCCTTCGATGTTGGCTTGTTGTCTTGAGACTCTGTCTCCTTCTTCTTCTTGGACCAGCAATCCTTTTTGATGTGGCCCTTCTTGCCGCAGTTCCAACATTTAAGAACTGACTTTGTGCGTGACTTGCTCCGCCTTGAGCGATCACGACCCTTTTGGTTTTTGAACCTCTCCTTAGGCCTTCCTCTTGTTTCCACTGACAGTGTAGCACTTGATGATTCTCTTGTGCTTCTCCTTCGTATTTCCTCGCTTAGGAGAACACCCACAACATCATCAAGCTTAAGAGTATTTGTGCCAGAAATAGAATTACTTACAACCATCACAAGGCTGTCCCAACTATCCGATAGAGATGATAGTATAAGGAGAGCTCGCACTTCATCATCAAAATTGATTTTCATCGATCGAAGTTGACTTATGTTTGTGTTAAATTCATTTAGGTGTTCTGCAACTGAACCATTCTCTGCCATCTTTAGATTGAACAAGCGCTTCATAAGAAATACCTTATCGGATGCCGATGGTTTCTTGTAGAAGTCGTCAAGTGACTTCATCAAGTCCTCCGTGGTCTTCATCTCCGAAACATTAAAGGCCACCGTTGACACCAAGCTTAACCGGATTGTTCCCAGTGCCTTTCAATCAAGGACAATCCATGCTTCATCTGCCATTGTTGCGGGCTAGTCTTCAATCTGCATCTTCCAATGTTGGTAGTTTTTGCCATTGAACTTCTCAATTTGAGCTTCCCTTCCTCAGCCATAACTCCCACTCAATTCAAGGAATCCTTTCCTTGAGATACTTTAGCTACGAGCAAACCTTGCTCCGATACCAATTGTTAGAAAATATGACGTAGCTAAATAGATATTTGAGTAGATTACTTAATGGAGAGAGATAGATTTCACACACAAGAGATTATAGAGTAGAGAGAGAGAGTACGCACGATATTTGTGGTTCACCCAATGTGGGCTACGTCCACGGGAAAGTAGCCACTCAATGGCTTTAGTACTTCAAAATAAGAAGTAGGTTACAAAGGGATTATACCCTTTTTGGAGCTCCCGCCTTGCTTCACTCTCACCACCTCACACCCACCTTGTTGCATCAACTTCACACTATGAAATGTGTGTAGAAATGGCCTCCTTTTATAGGCCAAAAGGGCTGCCCTCTCTCATGAGAGGCAACCATGTGTAGCCACCCTTGTGTAGATAAGTCCAAATCGGACCCTCCAATCTGCCTATGTGTGGCCGACCTTGAGAAGACAAGTCCGCTTTTGAATTCGGCCACCGGCCACCGGCCATGACTTCCGACCACCGGCCACCGGCCAACCGACCGATTGTTTTCTGACCACTTTTCGACCGCCGCCCGGCCATAATATTCCGGCGAAGCTAGTCTCGAGCTTTAGGCTTGAGTCTGGGCGTGAAAATTTTGGTTTTCGTCGAGTGATTTTATTTTCCGGAGAGTTATTTTTCTTCACGCACGATGGCTTCTCCTCATAATGGGGGCCTTACAAATGTGTGGTTTTAACACAAAAAATTACAAGGGGCGAATCAGGCTCCATACTTAACATTTCCAATCCACGTGGAATGGCAAATTTTCCCATAGCCATTTCAAATACATTGTCTAAATTTTCTAGCCATTCCAACTTCCAATGATCAAGATTCAAAACTTACACAAGTAGGCGATCATAATGGAGTACTTGCTTGTAGCAGGGCTATAGTGTCATTGGCATATGACAAGTAGTTAGTTGCAGTTGGGCTTGAGTTCACACAACTAAACAAACTCTCGCCTGGGCAGTGACAAGTGGCAAGTGTTACAGATGGTGGTCTAGTGGACATCGTGGTAGATCACCACCACTCAGTTTGGAGATAGGCTTAGCTGGATTGGGATATCTGCTAGTCATTGGTGGCTCTTTGGGAGATACATATGTGTGGTTGGTTCTACTCGTTGGAGACTCTATTATCATCACCTACTTTGTATGGTCAGTAGTCTTGATTCTAGCATCTTGAGTTCATGCACAACACGTTTACACCATCCTTGCACATTTTGGGACTCGACACCCCCATTATATCCGTGACTTCTTGGTTGGAGCTGAGTGTGCTGCCATGCTAGAGTCTATACTAGTTTCTTTGACTTAGGCGAATCCCATGCTATTTAGGTCCTTCTGTTGAGTCGTTGTGTTGTTTGATATGTTATTCAGTGTCTTCTCTGTTTTCATTTTGTTAGAATGAGTGTTCACGCACATTGCACTGAGGAGCACCCACTGTTGAGAGCACGACACATTATTTCCGCTACTATAGGTGCTCTCATTTTCGGCATGCCCGGTGGAACCTCAAATGAAGTCTCACTCTGTCAAAAGTCAAGTCGAGGAGCTACCTAGTTTAAGCACTCTGGTATTAGTCTATTGGTTTTGACTGGTCTCGGCTGCTTCAGCTTGATCTCGTACAATTTTCCCTTGACGTGCTTGTCTAGACCTGCTTGTATAGTCTCTCATCCTGGTCTAGTCATCTCTCGTCCAGGTCTAATCAATGGTCTAGTCACTCACCCTGGTCTAGTGGAGTCTGGACCAGTGTGTGCAGTAAAGCTTGGGTGGGCTTCTAGTTAATGCATGACACATACAAGGTAGTCAAAAGAGTGACAAAGCCCACTACTAAGTCCTCTGAAGTACTACCACAAGAAGCGTCAAACCTTTGTGCTAGTAGAAGTCCACCAGCCCCATTACCCGTACCTTCCCATGCGGCTACCTCCATACCCTCAACAATTCTACACCTCTCAGGTCACCCTCCCAAGTAAATTTCTCGCCTACTGTGTTACAACAAGATCTTGAGCAACATGCTCCTGCACAGACAACCATGGAGGAGCTCACAAGCGTTCTAGCTAAGGTGAATATCAAGTTTTCGACTTTCAAAGGTCTCTCCACAGAGGATGCCGACGACCATGCCTGGAGATTTTTTTTCCTTTGCAGGGGTCGTGGTCTCAACCGAGAAGATGCATACCTAGTACTCTTCCCATCCACCTTGGATGGATTAATAGATAAATGGTACAACCAATTTGCAAAAAACCACTCTACCACTTGGGCCACATTAAGACAATAGTTCTGTGAAGCTTTTAGACTAGGGGACTTCCAAGAGAAGGTTCTGGATGAGTTGGCCAGCCTGATGCTCCAGCCTAAAGAGACTTTTATAGAACTCATGACCAGAAAAAAGTCTCTCATCGCCAAGCTTCCTTAGCAACCAAGTGAATTTATGGTTAAGAAATAAGTAGAGAAGGCTCTTCCTAAGACTTCTCATCAAAAAATCAGAGAGAGTTTCCGACCGGAAGCCACTTTGGAGGAGTTTTTTGTTGTTGCTACTGGGATAGAGGGGGCAAGGAAGCTCTTTAACGACTCTCCTCAGGTAGAGGTTGCCTTTGTACTCTTGGAAAGTTTCTACATAGGGAACTAGAATCCCTAAAGTTACAATGAGCTCTTCAGGAGGAGAGGTCATTCTCTCTTAGATAGGAGAAGCCTCCACATCACGAGGCTTTGAAACAGATCAAGTGCGAGCTAGAAGAGCTCAGGTGTCACAAGAGACTAAGGCTATGGTTTGGTGTAGTTCATGCCGCTCTATAGGGCACCCTCCACGTGAATTGCCCCTTCGGGTTTATTGCCACTTATGTAAAAAGTCTGGAGATGAGGACAAAGATTGCTACTACCTCAAGGGATTGCGATGAATACAACAAAGTCTCGGTCCTACTCCCCAACAAGGGTTAGCACCTGCATCCAACAAGGTTTCCCCCTATGGCCATCCAAACTACATGCCGCGTTTGTTGAATACCCCTCCTCTGCAAGGTATGCCAAGCACTTTTCATTCTCAAAGCTTTTTCTATGCCAATGCTCCCTTAGAGCTTCTATATTGCACCCTCGTTTTCCATGCACTAGGAGCAAGGACCACCTCGCCCTCCGACTCGCCCATTGAATCGGCCCATTTTGTGCTATAGATGCGGAGAATATGGACATTACTAAAGAAAATTCCCCTTGCCAGAAGGGCCCCTCCCCTGCTGTCATTTCCATGAAGCAAAGGATCACTACAACAAGGATTGGCCCAAACTTTGTGCATCCACGTCTTCAAGCCCAAGTCAAATCCAAAATGAGTTTACCTTTCCCAAGATCATTATGATAGCAGGTTGAGGGAGGATTTTGTTTGCTTATTAGTAGACCATGGCTACAACACACTAAAGCACTTCATGATTGTGGAAATGATGCCATGTAGATACATTCTCCTCGCTCCCCAATGCAACCCATTTGCCTAGAAGGAGGCATGGATCCCGTCGTGCATCATAGTTCTTTGTCCCTATAAATCAACCTTGAATAACCTACTCCACTTGACGGGTCAGACAAAAATTTGTTGGAGTGGTTGGATGCTACAAAATCTATGCCTTGTTATGGAGTCTCTATTCAATCTTTGCTTGAGGGTAATGATGATGCCATGTGGATACATTCTCCTCACTCCCCAATGCAACCCATTTCCTAGAAGGAGGCATGGATCCCGTCATGCATCATAGTTCTTTGTCCCTAGAAATCAACCTTGAATAACCTACTCCACTTGACGGGTCATACGAAAATCTGTTGGAGTGATTGGACGCTACCAAATCTATGCCTTGTTATGGAGTCTCTATTCAATCTTTGCCTGACGGTAAACCCTCTTCCAATGTTTCCATAGTAAGTGAACCCAAGAGGTCACAAAGGCTACTTGTTACCATATACATGTGGTAGTGATGTGTGTGAATACACTTAGGATCGTTGGGGCATTTTTTCCCTCACTAGGAGGTTTTCCCCCATGCACATTGTCTATACGCCCATCATTCTAGGGCTATCTATGTTTTCATTGCAAACTAAGTAATACACTCTCTGTTGTGTGCCTTGAGCTTCTTTCGTCTTCTCCAAGCTATGTGTGTTTTCCTCCAACCCTAATTCCAACAATTGGTATCAGAGAAGGTTACGTCCTCCCGGGCTTAGTCGCCAACAATAGCTCCAGCACACGCTTGCTCACTTTCTCTGAGATTTGGTGAGCGTTCGTAGGTCGAGAAAAAATCTAGTTAGTTCTGCTTAGATTTTTGAATCTGGCTCATTTTCGCCTCCGTTTTGACTACAGGCAATACTGCATAGGCTATTTTGTCATTATGTGCAAAAATTCTATCAGTGCCATTTTTTGCATAACACGTCCCTTACAGTCTTCTATGGCTTGTGCTATATAGCACGTATTGTTGTCACTTCGTTTCTCCTCCTTTCGTGCAATTTTCACATCAGGGCAGGCATTTGTCATGGTTGACAACAGCACAGATGTGTTCAAGATGTTTGCTACTGCTAGGGACAGATTGTATGGGGACGATTACCGTATGTGGGCTTACATGATGCAACATGTTCTTGTGTAAAGGGTGTCTGGAATATTGTGCAGGGCATTGATGTACGTCCTAGTTTTGAGGATGTAGGTGATGTTGAGGATGTTGTAGGTCTAACTGCAAGGATTGCTGTTGTTAGAGTTGTTATGCCTATGGCAGAACAAGCTTGTTGGGATGTAAAGGATGTGTAGTTTCATGCATTGATTGTGTTGTCTGTGAAGCGCACCATTACTCCTCTCAAAAAATAGTCGTCTTCAGTTATTTTTATCATTTTTTTAATATTGGGACTTAAAAATGAAAAAATCCAACAAAAAACAATATTGCTGTGTTTTTCAATGGATTTTTTGATTATTGGATTTTCACTTTGCTTTTTTAGTGCATTTTATTATTTTTCTTGATTTTTTTAATAAACAAGTCAAAAATTAATAATAAATAGCAAATGAGCTGAGATGGAAAAACTAAAGACACACTGATGATCAGAAGGACAAGGCGGACGGACACAAAAAATTTCAATCAAATCGGTAGATGGAAGCGGGAAACCTAAATTAGGCGGCCATACCTACTCTTGCAAAATTCTTGCAGAATGAGCCACACAAATCCGATTGGGGAAAATTTTTTAGTCTTAGATTTCACAGCCTAGTAATTTGGGGAAAAATGGTTCGGGAAGTTCGAGTATAGATACCCAAGGTAGGCTAAAATCACCTCATTTTCACTTGTCGCCTTTGGAGAGAGAGCTTTTCGACCTTCTCCGTACGCATTTTTGAAGTCCATAGTCGCCTGTGAACAACGCCGTCTCACGAGACATGAGGGTTAAGTTCTATTCTTATCAATGATCCATTCTGTATGGTCGGTAGCTAGTCTAAACCCTAGGAAAAAACCCTAGAATCCGAGCAGTGCAAGAAGACCTACGACCAAAAATTGACCATAGCAGCTTGTCAGCTCGACCAAATCAGACGAGACTTGAACTGTAGCATGCCCCTAGATAATAGAACACTTTTATATCAACAGTTGATCATTCGGCAGGGGTCGAGGGGGGTCCCAAGTAGAAAAGCTAGGTTTTTGGCAGATGACAGAATTGGATTCTGACTCCACAGACATATAATAGACTGGGTCTATACACAATGTATATGGTTGGTTTCATAAAAACAATCAAGCCAAGCCCTCGGAAAGCAGAAAACAGGTCGAAGGCTACAAAGCGTCAAATTTGACATACGAGGTCAAATTGACTCCAAATGGGCCAGAATTGGATGAGTTGCTTTCGGACTATGTAGCGGATAAGTCCATAGCCTCAAAAGTGACTAACCAACTCTATAGGCCATGTAGTGACAAAAATCGGTGATTTTAGAGTCGACAAAGCACGAAGTGATGCCGACTGCACGAAACTTTACCAAATTTAGGACTTGTTTTAGGTGTATAGAATATGTTTAGGTCAAAATTTTCAAGTTTTGCAAAAAATATTGACTGCTGTAAATAATCGTGATTATTTACTTTTGCAATATTTTGGCTTGAAAATGATACCATCACCTCACCTATCGCTTGTGCACACCTATTACATGTCACATTTCAAGTATGAGCCAAATTGATCAATGATAACTTGGAAAATTGTCAAAAAACGCAAAGAAGTCCCTTCAAACCAATTTCTGAGTTATCAGTCACATTTGTCGATCCAAATCACCTCATTTTCAAAAAAATTATAACTTTGGCACTCTATGCACTTAACAGGAGCAATGCAAGCTGCAGAGAAGGCCAAGAAGAGGGTCACTCAAAAAGAGAAGCTGCAGGAGCTGCCACCATACCAACTGGACCCCAATTCAGTAAAGACAGCCAAAGCAACCTATCTGTCGAAAGAACAGCACAACAATTTTCATAGGTAGATTTAAAAGTGAAAAAGGACATCAGGTAGAACTACAACTTCTACCAAAAGAGGTCTATGATGTCGCGGCAAACCCAAAATGAAAGAAGCTAACAGAAGGCTTGGACTCAGAGAATTCTACAAAATAGAGCCATGTGGTGTAGATTTTCAGAAAGCTAATTGCTTTTGTCCACAATCAAGGAAGATGGAACATCCCAGATTACTGACCAGCAAGGGCACAAGGTAGAAGTGGTAATTACAAAAGAAATAGTGGTTGAAGCTCTCAAGTTGCCGACATAAGGGATGACCATGAGAGCTAGAGACAGAAAGACAGCAGGTACCTTCACCAAGGAGACTGCTGCAGCAACATTTGCTGATCCCATCTAAAAGCAAGTGGAAGAACTAGCACGACTATATCATCAACATTTCCACTTTCTACCAAAGAGACCACCAAGGTACACAACACCCAATCATGCAGTTGTGACTACATTTACACAAGTGTTAAAGTCGACAACCAGGAAACCCACCGATCACGCATAGTATGTGCTATCCACACTGAAGGGTACAAAGAAAGAGGGAAAGATAACCTATTTGGGAGCACCTAAGGTACTTACAAGAATAGCATACCATGCTATCCGCATGGCAAACAATTTGCCGCCTGCCCCAAATCAGAACACATGGATTGTGTCTGCACAACCATCCCCTCGAGCCACAAGGTCCACCAAAAGAGCTTACAAATACGATGAAGAATATGCCGAGAGCTCTCCTGAAGCACATAGCAACGAAAGCTCAGACAATGAGGAAAGAAGAGCCTGCATTGAAGAGATGAAAAGAAAAGCAGTGGTCGCACATCAAGAAGAGCCTCAACAGAAAAAGGCGAGGTTTGAAAGGGAAAAGGAAACCTATGAAAGAAGCCGCCAAGCTGCAGGTGAGGACCCTAGAAAGTGGGTACCAAAAGAGTTAAAGGGTCCGAGAACAAAGAACCCTGCACACAAAAAGAAGCAAAATACCCAAAGGATTTTTTGTCAAGAATGTACGCAGAAGCGGAAGCATTAAAGCTAAAAGAAGCTCAAGAAGATGAGAGAAAAGCTAGAGAAGATGCGTCCAAGCAAGAAAAACAAGCTGATGGGACACAACAAAGTGAGGCCCAACACGAAAAGTGAGATGTCTCCTAGACCATCGACACCTGCTACAAAACAGGCAGACTACCCCATGCCAAGCCCTCCCCCATCACCGCCAGTTAGACCCATTGTGGGTGACCAAGCCAAAGCAAAAGAGCTAGAACCGCAAGAGGCATCTAGTCTTGAACTACAAGAGACTGCCAATTTTGAGCAACCCAAGGCACAAGAAATAGAAACCACACCTTTTACAACCACCCAATAGGAAACAACAGAAGCATCCACGAAGCCTCAAGAAGACGAAGCAACAAAGGCAACCGCATAGCCACGAGGAGAGGTAGAATCCTTGTTGCTACCACAAACAGCCGCCACAGCCCCACCAAAGGAGCCACACACAAAGACTGTTGAAACATCTAGGCAGCTCACAGAGCAAGAAGACTGGCAGACAAATGATGAAGTTATTCTACAAGTAAATGAATATGCCAAGCAAATGAAGAAGATGACAAAGAAGATACAAACAGCAGCACTTAGCCGCAATGCTAAGGCTAGAGAGCTGGAGATGGTCATCGACGCTCTCCAAGGAGAGCTAGAGGACAGAATGAATGTCGTCTCCAATCTGCAGAGCCAAACCTGAGAGCTGAGAGCTGAAGCTAAACAACACCAACTAGCTAGAGAGAAGCACCAAAAGGAAATGGAGGAATTAGGTAAACTTCTCATGAAGTTATCGGACGCCTGCAAAACAATAGACGAACAACTGATAGAGGTTACCAATGAACTCTTAACTACAACTCTGTCAGTTCAAAAGATCCAAGTACAGCTAGATGTAGCAAACACTTCATTGCAATGTTTAGAGTAGAGGATCAATGATCAGGCAAGCTCTTGTTGCCTCGATCAAAGGTACATATGAAGTATATAAAGCATTGGAAAAGAAGAATAAAGATCTCAAGCTAGAACTAAAGCTAGAGCAGTCACAACGAAGAGACCTTGCACTTATGCGGGTACAAAGAGAGGAACCGCTTCTCAAGGAGATAGCAGAGTGCAAGCAAGTTAATCAGCTGCTGCGAGATGGACAACAAGAGACGCAAGAAGAATCAGGTACATAAGAGCAACCGAGCATTGAAATTCTATCATCTTCTTTCACTGAGATGGAAACATAGTCGGCAGAAGTTCTAGGACAAGAAGTAGACTTTCAGGTACCAATACAGAAGCTGATCAAGTGCCAATGGTCCACTTGTCAAAAGCTGAAGAAGATGCACTTAAGGAGCAGGTTTCCCAAGAGACGGATGAACAATGTAAAGCAGCGATGGATTGGGAGTTAAGAGTTCTCCATTCAGCCAATGATACTCAACTCACTCCCAACCAAATCAATGCACAATGGCGTCAACAATCACTGCCATATCCCTTGATCAAGGTAGAGCTGCTACAAGTTAAGGAACAACTATATAAAGACATACAAGCAGAAGACGCATATAAAGTCCACCCCAAGTGGAGAAAGAGCTGGCTGAACAAGAATCCTAGATACTTGATTTTGTTCACAAGAGCACCTGTGGCACTTCACAAAGAACCAATTTTCTGTCTTGCACCAAGAGTAAGGACGTGGCAAGCACATGAGACAATCACAAAGAAGCGGCCTACATGGCTGAATTATCCGAGATTGCCAGCTCCAAAAAAGGGAATGCCAACAAAGGAATACATGGTGAAAACCCTAACGGGCGCCATGGCATTCTTCAAAAGTCTCCCTGATCTCTCATGTGCTATGCTCTACAAAATTTTCCGAATGTTGCTCACATGCATTGAATTTTTTCACGAACCAGAGCAAGCAGGCGCACCGTGGATGTCCTTCCTTGAGGGCAATAAGGGTCTATGCTACGACCTATGTGGCCGACCTTCCAAAGAAGCCCTCTATGGCTTCTACATCCGCTGTATGTTCTTGCCATCTCATAATATGTTGGCATTTGAGGAAGCGTTCTACACAGGGTTTTCCACTTGGCGAATGAAGATTTTTGGGCCAGTGATTAGCAACCTAACTTCCAGGTTGTAAGCTACTCCACCATCGAGCTAAAGAACAGAACCACTATGTAATTTTTGCAGGCTCCAGACAAAGAAAGAAAGATCAGATATGAGAAAGCTTTACATGCACTTAAAGATCGCCTCGCCAGCTGTCAACCCAAAGATTATTTCAGCCCATAAAGCTATGTCAAGGGACGACACAGACAGAAGGGGGGGGGGGGGGTATTAGCAGCAAGCTAACCCGGATACCATTTTTTGGAGCTCTCATTGTAAAAAAAATTATTAATTTGATGAATCGAGACTATTGTAACTCCTATTTTCCGGATAAACTTTGTAATCGACGAGCCGGTGCTACAAGCTTCTAGATTGTATCAACTTGTCTTTAGTTAGAGCTCCCAGATTATTAGTTTTGACCACCAAAAACCTTGGCTAAGGTATAAAAGCCAATTTTTGTAAGTTATTATTAAGTTTTTGGATAATGAAATACACAGTGTGAGCTAACGACGCTCACTTCTCTCCTTCTTGCGCTTCCTACTCCCTCTTCGGTTGTCACATTGCAGCCGCGTCTGTTGCGTTGCAACTGCAGGTAAGAGCTCTACGCATTGAGGTAAGCATTTCATGGTATTTCGTAGCTTTTGGCATCGCCGACCCGCGGCCTAATTTCATCATAAGTAGGAATTTACACTTCAAAATTAAAAACTAAGCATAGATAGGATATTGGGGCATCATTGCTAAGCATTTAAATGCATTCTAGGTCGAAAACGACTAGGTCAAATATCCACTGCTGTTAATAATCGCAATTTTTGCACTTGACCTAAAGTGGCTTTTGAGACCATAAGCATGTGTGCTTAGGTCTTATAAACATGTCCTAGAAGTTTCGTTACGTTGCGATGTCATTTGATATTGTAATGGATGTGATTTGTTTGTCGATGAGCGATTCGCTTTTGGTGATTTCAGTCATTTAAGTGTAGCCTGAGTTAGATGCGAGTTGTTTGTTGTTTTCCAAGAGATTGACAACCTCTTGTAGCCTCTATGCACTAGTCGAGTTAGCTTCGTCCCATGGATTGACAATTTATTCGTGGCTCTCGCTACATCTGCAATAAGATAGGAGTGATGTTGGACACCCATCCCACAACCTGTTAAACATGTCTATGAAGGTTGTATTTTCGGTAAGATGCAGCGTTCAAAGTTTCCAAGGATGGTTCAGTTAGGGCGACATGCAGGTTGCAGCTTGTTCATAGTGGATGTTTGTGTCCCAATGCAAACTCCGTCCTTGGGAAATTACCTATACTTCGTGACTTTCATTGATGATTAATCCAGGCATGCATGGGTATTTTTGCTTAAAGCAAAGTCCGAAATATTTATGTGCTTCAAACAATTTCTGGCTATGGTTGAAAATGTCTCAAAATTGCTGGAATTAGGGTTGCAGAAAAACACACACAGCTTGGAGAAGACGAAGGAAGCTCAAGGCACACAATAGAGAGTGTGTTACTTAGTGTGCAATGGAAAGATAGATAGCCCTAGAGTGATGGGCGTATATACAATGCACGGGGGAAAAAACCTCCTAAAGAGGGAAAAAATGCCCCGGCGGTCCTAGTGTGTTCACACACATCACTACCACATGTATATGGTAACAAATCCCCCCTGGAGTGATGCGGTGAACGAGAGATGGCACATGAGTAAAGAAAAGTGCCATGCCCTGAGGACAGGATCAATCCACAAAGGGGAGTAAGCCCAAAGCTTTGCGGAAAGCTTCAAGCTTCTCACGAGACAATGCCTTTGTGAAAAGATCTGCAAGGTTGTCCTGTGTTGGCACATAAGCCAAGATGATCTCTCCTGCTGAGAGCCTCTCCCTGACATAGTGGTAATGCACCTCAATGTGCTTTGCGCGAGCATGAAAAATTGGGTTCCTCGCAACTGCCAATGCGCTCTGACTGTCAGTGTAGATAGTGTTGGTAGTGTCCTGTCCAACACCCAAATCAGCCATAAGGCGTCTGAGCCATACACACTCAACCGTAGCTGTGAAGACTGCCCTGTACTCAGCCTCACAACTCGAAATGGCCACAGTAGGTTGCTTCTTGCTCAACCATGATATACATGAACTGCCAAGCATAAAACAAAAACCACTTGTGGACACTCACGTGTCAAAACAACCAGCCCAATCTGAGTTCGAAAAAGCATGTAAGTCTGGCGGCAATGATCCCCCCTTGGGATAAAACAAGCCAAGATGTAAAGTTCCACTAAGGTAGCGGAAAATCCTCTTGACAGCCTGCCAATGCTTAGACCCTGGGCTATGCATAAATCTGCTGACCTGTGAGACTGCAAACTGAATTTCCGGCCTCGTGTTGCATACATAAATGAGGCAGCCAACAGCAGTTTGGTAAAGAGTGACATCAGCTTGATCACTAGCATCATGTAGACTCAACTTCAAACCTGTTTCCATGGGAGTGGCAATAGGTTTGCAGTCCTCAAGTCCAAACTTACATAGCAATGTCTCTATGTAACTTTTCTGACACAAGGCAATACCACCATCACACTGCTTAAACTGTATACCCAAATAATGATGCAACAGCCCCAAATCTTTCATCTTGAAAGTAGCATTCAAATCAGCCTTAAATTCAGCAATATGTCTCTCATTTGGTCTAGTGATCAACAAATCATCAACATAAATAACCACAATGAGAAGTACATCACCCTCACGCTTTACATACAATGTGCTTTCTGTTGGACTGTTACGAAAGCCTTGTTTGACCAAATGAGTGTCAACTTTCTCATACCAAGCACGAGGAGATTTCTTCAACCCATACAAAGCCTTGTTACATTTGCACACTTTGTCCTCTTGTCCTTTTATGACAAAACCGCGAGGCTGCGTTACATAAACTTCCTCAAATATGTCACCATTCAAGAAAGCAGTAACAATGTCTGATTGATGTACATCCCAACCAAAATGAGCTGCCAATGCACATAGAAAACGCACAGTAGTCATACGACAAGTGGGAGCAAAAGTCTCTTCATAATCTATGCCTTTTTGCTGTGCATAACCTTTTGCAACAAGTCGAGCCTTATGGTGATCGATCTCACCATCCGGCTTGCGTTTCAACTTGTAAACCCACTTAGTACCAATGGCCGTTTTACCAGGAGGCAAATCACATAAAGTCCATGTGTCATTTTCTATAAGTGCATCATATTCTGATTGCATGGCAGCCATCCAAATTTCTGAATTCTGTGATTCATCAAAAGTCAGAGGCTCCTCAACGTCATGTAAGCTAGACACAGCCAAAGCATAACAATCTGATGCATAAGATGCATGGCGAGAGCCTGAACGAGTACGACTAGACAAAGGTGCATCCAATTTACTGTCACACAAAGTGTGCACTAGCCATTTTGGCATACCTCTAGCCTGCTCATTTTCAGCCCTTTCCTCATCAAGTACATCATGTACATCTGCATCAGTAATAGGCTGATCTAAAACATTTTCAGAAACCCCCATAGGCTGTACATTTGCCTCATTGGAACTTACATTCATATTTCCACCACTGAAAAGAGGCAACAAAGTGTCATAAATGTCCTGTGAGCTTACATTACTGTCTCTAGTGAAGGAGTACGAGCGGAAGTGCGACGCAAGAGAGAGTGCGAGAAGAAGAGCACGACGATATGGTGAACTTGCTCTCTACTGTAATGTGTAGAGCATAGTGAGTTCTTATTAGGTTTTTACAAAAGAATATGTGTACATACCTGGCGGCCCGCCCACTTACCTGGGCGACCACATTGGGCTTTATACCCCAACAACCTCCCACTTAAAGTCCAATGTGGTACTTTAAGTGTGAGAGAAGCTACTATACAAGCTAATATACAAGAGATGTAGAGAAGTGATGTACTACCCTACACCTAACTGCTTGCGAAAATGCGTAAAGCTCTCTGAGGGAAGTCCTTTTGTAAGTAGATCAGCAGGATTTTCTGTGCTGTGAACTTTGACAAGCTGAAGTTGCTTATCCTCGAGCATTTCCCTGATGAAATGATACTTCACATCCACATGCTTTGTCTTTGAGTGATAAACTGGATTGCGAGCCAATTGTATAGCACTTTGACTATCACAATATAACACAGGCATCTCTTCTTTGATTCCCAAATCTGTTACTAGTCGATTAAGCCAAATTGATTCTTTGCATGCCTCTGATGCTGCAACATATTCAGCCTCTGTAGTAGACTGAGTAACACAATCTTGTAATCTAGAACGCCATGATACTACTCCACCAGCCAATGTAAAGACATACCCTGACGTAGACCTTCGGTTGTCTAAGTCACCTGCATAATCTGAGTCTGTAAAACCCTTTACACTTAGCTCCTGACTCCCATAGCATATACGCATACTCTTTGTAGCTTTAGGTATCTCAATATTCCTTTCACTACCTCCCAATGTTTCTTGCCTGGGTTTGACATGTATCGACTTACTACTCCCACTGCAAATGCAATGTCTGGGCGAGTAGCAATCATTGCATACATCAAACTACCCACTGCAGACGCATATGGAATCTTATCCATTTCAGCCTGTTCTTCCTCAGACACAGGACAATCTTGTTTGCTAAGTTTCACATATGGTGGCAGTGGAACACTCAGTGCCTTTCCCTTCTCCATATTGAAACGTTGCAAAACCTTGTCAATATACTCTGTTTGAGATAACCAAATCAAATTCTTTGATCTGTCTCTCTCAATGCGCATACCAAGTATATGACTTGCCTCACCCATGTCTTTCATGTCAAACGATTTTGCCATCTTTGACTTCAAAGCTGAAATTTCTTCCAAGTGCTTGCCAGCAAACAACATGTCATTCACATACAAAATAAGGATCAGCCAACTGCCATCCTTAGCCTTCTTTGTATATAGACAGTGATCGAACTCACTATGTTTGTAGCCTTGAGAAAGCATAAACTTGTGGAATTTATGGTACCATGCCCTTGGTGATTGTTTTAAGCCATAAAGACTCTTTAACAACTGGCATACCCAATCTTCCTTGCCTTTCTCAACAAACCCTTCTCGCTGTTGCATGTAAATTTCCACATCTAAATCACCATGCAAGAACGCTGTCTTGACATCCATTTGGTGCAACACCAAATCTAATATGGCAACCAATGCAAGAAAGCATCTCAATGTAGTCATCTTGACCACTGGAGAGAAGACTTCATCAAAGTCAATGCCTTGTTCTTGCTTAAAGCCCTTGGCAACAAGCCTTGCTTTGTACTTTGGCTGACTATCATGAGCGGTGATCTTATACCTGTAAACCCATTTACAAGGTAGAGCCTTTTTTCCCTGTGGTAATTTAACTAGCTTCCATGTCTTGTTTTTATGCAGAGCTGTCATCTCTGACTGCATGGCCAATTGCCAATTCCCGGAGTCCTTCATTTGCAATGCTTCCTTGTAACATGAAGGCTCATTGCAATCAGTCAACATGACATAGTTCATAGATGGAACAAACCTATCACGAGGTCGCGTGACACGTCCAGATCTACGCACAATAGGTGGCTCAGGCTCAGCCACAACCTGTGGTTCCACTCTATCCTGTCCTTGCTCCTCTTGAGCCCTGACATTTTGTCTTGCACGTGCAGGTCCATCTTCTTGGAAGACAACTCTTCTAATCTCCTCAACCCTCTCTGGTTTAGAATGATATTTGGATTCATTAAAGTGAACATCATTGCTGCGGACAACCTTTCTGGATTCGGGATCCCAAAGTCTGTACCCCATCTCACCAGAATTACCATAGCCTAGAAAGATGCACTTTCTACTCTTTGGCTGACGTTTGTTCCTAAATTCCTTTGGAATGTGAGTATATGCCTCACAGCCAAAGACTCTGAGATGCTTGTATGAGGGCATTTTGCCTGACCATACCATCTCTGGCACTGAATCCTTCTGCAAAACCTTGCTAGGAGATCTATTTACAAGATGAACAGCTGTTGATACAGCTTCAGCCCAAAACCCATTTGGCAGCTGTGCATTAGACAACATACTTTTGACCTTCTCTTGTATGGTCCTATTCATCCTCTCAGCAACACCATTTTGAGGAGGATTGTAAGGAGCAGTAAGTTCACGTTTTATACCTTTTGACTCACAAAAGTCCTGAAAGGCCTTTGAAACATACTCTCCACCATTGTCAATGCGTAAGCATTTAAGCTTCTTGCCACTCTGATTCTCCACAAGTGTCACAAACGTTTTGAAAACACTAAACGCTTCATCCTTGTGCTTGAGAAAGTAAACCCATACTTTCCTCGAGTAATCATCTATAAATGTCATAAAGTAAGAAGCTCCCCCTAGAGATAGGTTAGGCATAGGTCCACACAAATCACTATGAACAAGTGCCAACTGTGTATCTCTTCTACTGCTGTGTTTGCTTACCATACAGACAATGTTTACAGAATTCAAAATCATTAAATGAAAAGCTAGGCAAATAACCAGAACGAGACAAGATTTCCATTCCCTTCTTGGACATATGTCCTAACCGGCTATGCCACAAAGAAACGTTCGGCTGCTCGGTTACATTGATTACATTTTTAGAGACATTTGATACATAAATCATGTAAAGTCCTCCAGACTTTACTCCATGTGCTACTGTCATAGAACCCTTGGATATCTTCCACATGTTTTGTCCAAAAGTGGTGACGTAGCCAGCATCATCAAGTAAACCTGTGGTGATCAAGCTCTTTGTAATTGCGGGAACATGTCTCACATTCTTCAGCGTGAAAGAAGAGCCATTCTGAAACTTCAATTGAACATCTCCAACACCTAAGATCTCAGATGTCTGCCCATTGCCTAGCCGAACATGATCTTTAGTGGTCACATAAGAAGTAAACCACTCCTTGTTTGGAGACACATGAAGTGATGCCCTTGAGTCTATTATCTAGTCACTCAGTGCATTTCCATCAGATGCTGTAAGAAGAGCTGAGTCCATTGTATTCTTCAAGAAGTAGATGTCTCCTGACACTAGACTGTCATCCTCTGCAACAGTGTTTGTCACATTTATTTCTTGAATCTTCACTGAGGACTTGTTCTTCTCACCATGGTCTTCAGCTTTCTCTTTGCCTTTTTCTGCTTTCCATTCTCTGCAGTCTCTTTTCATGTGACCCTTCTTGCCACAATGGTAGCATTCTATGTCACTCTTGCCTTTAGCACTGCGGGACTTGCTACGAGACTGATTCCTCTTTCCACCTTTGTACTTTTCTTTGGTCCTTCCCCTGACAACTAAGGTTGTTCCTTTGCCTTTGTCCATTGTCTTTCTATTGGTTTCTTCAGTAAGCAGACTTCCTTCTACACCTACTATGTTCAAACCATCTGGAGGTGCAGAATTACTCAAAGTTGTGCGAAAAGTGTCCCAACTTTCCAGCAATGTGATCAACAGGAACATAGCTCTAACAGGTTCATCAAACTTGACACCTTGAGCTGACAACTGACTGTAGATTGTGTTGAATTCATTCAGATGATTGGACATAGGTGTCCCTTCTTTCATCTTCAAGTCAACAAGCTTCTTAAGCCAGTATACCTGTGAAGCTGTACTCTGCTTCTCATAAAGATCACTCAGCTTTAACCATGCTTGATAAGCCGACATCTCGTCTGCTACATTGAAGTAAACGCTTTCTGCCAAAGTCAGCATAATGGTAGAAAGTGCCAATTCATCCATTTCGCTCCATTCATCTTCGTCCATATCTTCTGGTTTTATCCCCTTGAGCTTTATAGGTTTTATCTGCTTCTTTTGTACCAACACGTGCCAAATCTGCTTCTTCCACAATGGGAAATTGGTTCCATCCAGCTTCTTGATATTGTAAAGAGCAGTGTCCTGTGATCCAGCCATAGCTATGCTTCACAGTAGTTTACTTTCCTGGGAAAAATTCGGCAGAGTTTCCCCTGTAAAATGACCTCTGAACCAATATCAACCTGTCAAATGAACCAAGAAAGCTTCAGATTTTGCAGAAATTTTGGCAGAGTCTCCTTTGTAAAATGGCTCTGGTGTACTAAAAACAGACCAAAAAACAGCTCAAAAAACACTGTCTCTCTGACACTGTAAGCTGCGGGTAAACCTGTCCTGCACCTGTACTGTCTCTCACTGTCCTGTCACTGTCCTGTAAGCATAGATTGCAACAATGCCTCAACGGCAGTAAAGCAAAGATGCAATCCCAACTGTCTAACTCACAGTCAATACATCCTAGCTGCCTATCTAAGGGTGCTCGAGGGATCGCTCGAAGACCTGTATCACCGAAAGGATCTCAACATTCGAGAGTCCCCCAGCTCAATAAAACCTCACTCGACCCTCAACAAAGGCTGTAGTAAATCTGACAGTACATAGACTTCCCACAAAGTCATACATCCACAAATTTCCCACTGTATGTTGTAACCGCTACGGCGGTTGTTTACTGCGTGACTCACAGCCAGCAAACCCTCAACAAACATACATAATCTCTGACAATACATCCCATGTGGAAGTACCTGCAATGTCAGGATGAAATCTGGAATATCAAGCAGCAAACACAAGCTACCTGATGAACTAGTGGATGTCGCCTACAGTCTGTGTGTAGATGCATCTGTGTCGTATGTGACACGCCTCCAAGAACTGTGAGCCGTCCTTCGATGTGTAGATAGCCACAAATCAACACTCTAGGAGTGTCGATATCCTTAGCACCTGCAGTCGTAGGCCGAAAACCCCAAATTTGCAGAGTCGGATCTGCACCTGCTGAGACCACGTAGTCGAAAATGGCCTGCGTAGAACTTTGTCGAAGCCGAACGGTGATCGAGATGACCTCAAAATGAAATTCTGACAACACCAAGCCCTTCGGGCTGGCCCACAAGATTTGGGGCCGTGTCTTCGCCTGTCGAATTTCACTCCAATCTGAGTTGGTGACTCTAGCCTCCTGCAGTGCTGCCCCGAGCCTCGATCTGAGCTCTGATACCAGTTGAAGGAGTACGAGCGGAAGTGCGATGCGAGAGAGAGTGCGAGAAGAAGAGCACGACGATATGGTGAACTCACTCTACTGTAATGTGTAGAGCATAGTGAGTTCTTATTAGGTTTTTACAAAAGAATATGTGTACATACCTAGCGGCCCGCCCACTTACCTGGGCGACCACATTGGGCTTTATACCCCAACATCTAGTACATGACAGCAAGGGATGAACAGAATCTTCCACAAACACTACATCCCGAGAAACCAGAATACATTTTGTTTGCGGATGATACAACCTATAACCTTTGCTTTCGGCACTATAACCAACAAAAATACATTTGACAGCCTTATTATCCAATTTTCTGCGCTGCCCTTGTGGCACCAAAGCATATGCCAAACAGCCAAAAACACGCATGTGCTCAATAGAAGGTTTTCTATCATGCCATGCTTCATATGGAGTAATAGACTGCAAAGCTTTCGTAGGACACTCGTTAAGTACATAAGTGGAACACATAATGGCCTCAAGCCAAAAAGAATGCGGCAAAGCTTGAATTTTGACCATACATCGTGCTGAGGTGTATAAGGCACTGTACATTGGTGTTTTATCCCACGACTAGCCTGAAATGCATTAAATTCATGAGATATATACTCCCCCCCTCGATCGGAACGGAGGGTGCCCATAGTACATTTCCAGACATTTTCAGCCACAGCCAGAAATTGTTTGAAGCACATAAAAACTTCGGACTTCTCTTTGAGCGGAAATACCCATGCAGCCTGGAGTAATCATCAATGAAATTCACGAAGTACAGGTAATTGCCCAAGGACGGAGTTTGCATGGGCCCACAAACATCACTATGCACAAGCTGCAACCTGCATGTGGCCCGAACTGAACCATCCTTTGGAAATTAAGAACGCTACATCTTACCCAAAATACAGCCTTCACAAACATGTTTGACAGGTGCTTCAAGAGGTGGCAAAGAAGCAACCATATCAGATTTCTGCAAACGCAGCAAACTGACAAAATTCAGATGACCAAAACGTGCATGCCAAAGTTTTGCATCTGAAATAGCCCTTGAATCTGCAACAACATTTGCAAAATTTTGTCCACACTTGTCATACAAAGTGAGCTTATACATCCCACGGCACAAAAGGCCAGATGCAACAATTTCATCACCAAAACTGAGATCATGAACTGTACATCTGTCATCCACAAATTTGACTACAAGTCCAAGCCTAGCAAGTGCGGATACAGACAAGAGATTCTTCTTGATCCCAGGTACATAAAGTGCATCAACAAGTGTGAAGGAACTGCCATTAGCAACAGTGAGCACAATCTTTCCAACTCCCTGAATTGGATAAGAGGCATTGTTGGCACAAGTGACTGAATTCCCACGAGGGACAGACTCGAGAGAGGTAAACAATTCACGATGTGAGGTAATGTGCTTTGTAGCACCACTGTCGAAATACCACACATATGAATCTGCAGCAACAACTGACAAGCATGCATCATGGACAACAGGATTGTAAGTGCACTCTACGCTAAACGCCCATTCTGCATCAACATCAGCATTACAGTCTCCTTTCACAGAAGACTCAAGAATGGCTGCATTTGTAGTGGAACCAGCATTTGTAGTGGAACCACCCTCTTTCTTCTTAGCCTCTTTGGCCTTCAACTTAGGACAAGACTTGATCAAGTGATCATTGGCTTTACAATAATGGCAACGCATCTTCTTTTTGCCCTTATCACCAGAATTGCCAGACGAAGTGCTGCCAGCAGAAGCATTAGGAACAGAATTTTTGCCACTCAAAGCAGAACCATAAGAAGTGGCTGCATTATTGTTACCACCCTTTCTTTGAGAAACAATAAAAGCCTGTTCAACTGCACGCTGCCTAGTCCTGTTTTTTCTGGAAAGTAACTCTTGCAACAGCAATGTGCATAATGCATCAAACTTGACAACTTCAGGATTTCCTTGGGTCATAAGTCTCCAAGTACTAGCAAAAGTATGGTAGGAATCTGGTAAGGCATCAAGAATAGTCTGCACAAGTGAACTGTCTGAAATGACTTCAAGTGCAGAAATAAGTTGCTCATTGATATCCTTGACACTAGCAAGGAAAGTGTCCATATCATCTTCCTCATGCATAATCTTCGACTCCAGCTCTTTACGCAGCAAAGCAATTTTAGCCTCATTGCGGCTTGCATAAAGACCTGCTAGAATATCCCAAACCTGTTTTGTAGATTTTGTTGAACGAATGTGAGGAACAATGGTGCGCTTCACAGACAACGCAATCAATGCATGAGCCTGCGCATCCTTAACATCCCAACGAGCTTGTTCTACCGTAGGAAAAACAACTCTAACAGCTGCAATCCTTGCAGCAAGACCTGCAACATCCTCAACATCGCCTACATCCTCATAACCAGGACGTACATCAATGCCCTGCACAATGTTCCAGACACCCTTTGACACAAGAATATGTTGCATCATATAAGCCCACATAGGGTAGTTGTCCCCATCCAACCTATCCTCAGCAGCAAACATCTTGAACACATGTGTGTTGTTGTTGTCAGCCATGGTAAATGTTGCACCTGATGTGAAAACTGCCCGAAAATAGGAGAAACGGAGCGGGAACAACCTGTGCTATATAGCACAAACCGTAGAAGACTATAAGGCACCTGTTATGCAGAAAATGGCACTGACAGAAATTCTACACAAAATGACGAAATAGCCTGTGCAGTACTGCCTGTAGTGGAAACTTTTGAGCTTTCCTAAAAAAATTTGGCGACCTGCGAACGCTCGCCAAAGCTCACTGAAATCGGAGAAAGTGAGCAGGCGTGTGCTGGAGCAGCTGGCGACTAAGCTCGGGAGGACGTGACCTGCTCTGATACCAATTGTTGGAATTAGGGTTGCAGAAAAACACACACAGCTTGGAGAAGACGAAGGAAGCTCAAGGCACACAATAGAGAGTGTGTTACTTAGTGTGCAATGGAAAGATAGATAGCCCTAGAGTGATGGGCGTATATACAATGCACGGGGGAAAAAACCTCCTAAAGAGGGAAAAAATACCCCGGCGGTCCTAGTGTGTTCACATACATCACTACCACATGTATATGGTAACAAAAATGTACTATGGGCACCCTCCGTTCCGATCGAGTGGGGAGTATATGTCTCATGAATTTATTGCATTTCTGGCTAGTCATGGGATAAAACACCAATGTACAATGCCTTATATGCCTCAGCAAAATGGTGTTGCTGAAAGGAAAAACAAGTCACTTACGGAAATGGCACAATGTATGGTCAAAAGTTAAGCTTTGCCGCATTCTTTTTGGCTTGAGGCCATCATGTGTGCCACTTATGTACTAAACAGGTGTCCTACAAAAGCTTTGCATCTATTACTCCATATGAAGCATGGCATGACATGCGTGTTTTTGGTTGTTTGGCATATGCATTGGTGCCACAAGCACAACGCAAAAAATTGGATGATAAGGCTGTCAAATGTATTTTTGTTGGTTATAGTGCTGAAAGAAAGGTTATAGGTTGTATCATCCAAAAATAAAGCGTATTCTGGTTTCACGAGATGTTGTGTTTGTGGAAGATTCTATTCAGTCCTTGCTGTCATGTACTAGAGACAATAATGTAATCTCACATGACATTTATGACACTTTGTTGCCTCTTTTCTGTGGTGGAAGTACGAATGTAAATTCCAATGAGGAAAATGTACAGCCTCTGGGGATTTCTGAAAATGTTACAGACCAGTCTATGATTGATGTACATGTACATGATGTACTTGATGAGGAAAGGGGTGAGAATGAGCAAGCTAGAGGTATGCCTAAATGGCTGGTGCATACTTTGTGTGACAGTAAATTGGATGCACCTTTGTCTAGTCATACTCATTCAGGTTCTCGGCATGCATCTTATGCATTAGATTGTTATGCTTTGACTGTGTCTAGCTTACATGATGTTGAGGAACCTCTATCTTTTGATGAAGCACAGAATTCAAAAAATTGGATGGCTACCATACAATCAAAATATGAGGCACTTATAGAAAATGACACATGGACTTTATGTGATTTTCTCCTGGCAAATAGGTCATTGGTACGAAGTCAGTTTACAAGTTGAAATGCAAGAGCTGGATGGTGAGATTGATCACTATAAGGCTCGACTTGTTACAAAGGGTTATGCACAACAAAATGGCATACATTATGAAGAGACATTTTCTCCCACTTGTTGTATGAATATTGTGCATTTTCTATGTGCATTGGCAGCTCATTTTGGTTGGGATGTACATCACTCATACACTGTTACTTATTTCTTGAATGGTGACATATTTGAGGAAGTTTATGTAACTCAGTCTCGCGGTTTTGTCAAGAAAGGACAAGAGGATAAGGTGTGCAAATGTAACAAAGCTTTGTATGGGTTGAAGCAATCTCCTCGTGCTTGGTATGAGAAGATTGACACTCATTTGGTCAAACGAGGCTTTCGTAACAACCCAACAAAAATCACAAGAAGCAACCTATTGTTGCTACTTCTAGTTGTGAGGCTGAGTACAAGGCAGTATTCACAGCTATGGTGGAGCGTGTATGGCTCAGACACCTTATGGTTGATTTGGGTGTTGGATAGGACACTGCCAACACTATCTACACTGACAGTCAGAGCGCATTGTTAGTTGCGAGGAACCCAGTTTTCATGCTCACACAAAGGACTATGAGGTGCATCACCACTATGCTAGGGAGAGGCTCTCAGCAGGAGAGATCAGCTTGGCTTATGACCTTGCAGATCTTTTCACAAAGGCATTGTCTCGTGAGAAGGTCGAAGCTTTTCACAAATCTTTGGGCTTACTCCCCTTTGTGGACTGATCATGTCCTCAGGGCATGGCACTTCCCTTTACTCATGTGCCAACTCTCATTCACCGCATCACTCCAGGGGGGATTTGTTACCATATAGATGTGGTAGTGATGTGTGTGAACACACATAGGACCGTTGAGGCATTTTTGCCCTTACTAGGAGGTTTTTTTCCCTACGCATTTTACATACACCCATCATTATAGGGCTATCTATCTTTTCATTGCACACTAAGTAATACACTCTTTGTTGTGTGCCTTGAGCTTCTTTCATTCTCTCCAAGTTGTGTGTGTTTTCCTGCAACCCTAATTCCAACACTCCTCACCATGATCCCTTGGTTGAAGCCTTTGGATTTGGTGATCCTTTGAAGAATCAAAGAAGTGGAAAGAAATCTCCTCTACAGGAGTTAACCCATACCTCAACATCAGCCCCACTGGTGTCTGCTTCTCCAACCAAGACAAAGCTCTCCTCTGTGTCTAGCGAACTACCCTTCACCGAGCTTCCTCAAGGCGGGATACAACAAAAAGATGTTGATTTCAAGCTTGATGAGTTCCCTGCTCTTGAGGTCTCTCTACTCCTAGACGCAGCAACCTCTTCACCGATAGAGAATTCTTTAGCAATGCCATCTCCAGACCCAGTAAAAGGAAAACACTTTTGTGACTCTTGTACCCACCCCATGCTGCTAGACAAGATGAAGAGAAAATTGCTATGGTATGTGTCAGAGAAGATAAAATTAGCCTCATTCAAGGTTGCAAAAGCATCAAGCACTGATAATTTTGGAAGAGACTAATTTGTAAAACTATTGGGAAGACCAGTGAGTATACTCTATCTGGTCCTTCTGTTTGGAACCAGACTACCACAAAACTGGAATAGGTCAGCTTCAGCATTGATGAAAAGGCTCTATGTGCATCTTGTGAAGCACCTTCACCTTCACCCCAGTCCCCTACCCACCCCCTCACCATCCCTTGCCCCTAACCACCCTCTACCCTCTTCCCTCATCCCTCACCACCCCTCCCACCGCTAGACCCTACCCTCTCTCTCTCACCCCTACCCACTCTCTACCTTTACTACTCCTCTCTCACCTCTACCCCTACCCACACCCCCTCAACCCTCGCCCCTACCCGCCCCCTACCTCTCTCCTCGCCCCTAGCCACACCCCCTACCCACCAGTGTTCATAAGAACCTCCCCTAGCTCCTACCCACCACACCCCCACCCACCAGTCTTCACAAGAACTTGCTTAAAGTAGTTTCTTCTAGGACAAGAAAAACTCACAATTCCAGGCAAGTTTCGAGGGTTGAAAGAACAAAAACCGGCTAAATTTGGAGGATTTTGGAATCAAGACCACTTTTAACTTGGAACCACTTTCTTCCTTTTGGTTACATTTCCACTACCCTCTCCATTCTGAGCTTTTGCTGCAGACTTGGGCCTTCTTAAGTTTCTACTTTCTATGTAGCCTATCTCACTATGGTAGGTTGTCGTACTTCTTCATCATATTCTGCAAATACCTACATTTCAGTTGGGTTGACTGCAAATTTCATGCTAGTTTCAATATTTTGTGCTAGTTTTATTGTCCTCTCTAGTTTCAACATTCTCTGCGAGTTTCAGATTTTTCTCTCAATGGGACGGTGAGTGGTCTTGTGGTGGGAGACCTGTAGCAGGGCTAACTGGCACATGACATGCAGTTAGTTGCAGTTGGGCTTGAGTTCCCACTGAATGGACTCTCACCTGGGCAGTGACACATGGCAAGTGTTATGGATGGTTGTCTAGTGGGGACACTGTGGCAGATCATTAGCACCTCAGTTTGGAGATAGGGCTTAGTTGGATTGGGATATCTGCTAGCCCTTTTGTGGCTCTGAGGAGATACATATGTGTGGTTGGTTCAAGTCATCGAAGACTCTACTAGCATCATCTACTTTGTATGGTAATTTGTCTCGAGTCTAGCATCTTGAGTTCATGCACAACACATCTACACCATCCTTGCACATTTTGGGCCTCAATACCCCCATTGTACCCCATGAGTTCTGGGATTTCAAATCTCAAATTCAAAAGCATGAAGAAGAAAATTTGAATTTCTAAATCTCACAAAAAGTTTCGAAGCTCATAAGAGCCATTCAAGAATAGCCAATTGTTGTTGTATAATAAGCAAGAAAAGGTATGGCAGTTTTTCATGCCTATTTTTGCTAGCTCTGATACCACTGTTGGTGAGCAAGGGCGGGCTTCCACCCTTGGCCATGAATTTCAACTTTGACCTTGCCTTGATGGAGAAGGGAAAAGAGAAAGATAGTAGGGGAAGATGTTGGCAGAGAAAGGAAAAGATGGAGATGTTGACATACCTACACACATAATGGTACACAGATAACATAGGAGACAAACTCTTACACTCTCTTACACTCTTCCCTTGTCAATTTTTTCTCTTGTGTGTGTGTGTGTGTGTGTTGTCATAGTCTAGGTGTGTGTGAGTACTTGGTAATTGGAAGGGATTGTGAAAGGTTGACAAGAAAAGGTGCAAGCCAAATTGGGAATTGGAAGCAAGCAACCACTCTCCCCATCTCCCCTTCCAACAATGGCATGACTAGGCACCCTCCTGTTACATGTGGTTAGCTGCAATTGGGATAATTGGCTTAATGGTTAATTATGTGCTGTCTATTTGATTTTACTAACAATGAGTGCATGATGATTTGTAGATTGGAATTTTGGGAGTTGACGAGGAGGCACCAACAAATTATAATCCTCTTGGTCATCTTATTCTAGCACAGTATTTTAGATCTTTTACCAATAAAGCCACTATGGTTGCTTTGTAAATAGGACAGTGAGAACTCACCCTAAGAGGGTCATGCAATAAGTAATGTGTTCCACTCATAACTAAAGTGGGACTAAAGTGTAAAAGAGGGACCCCCAATTTTTGGCACCAACAACAATATCAATAATCAACAATACCAAACTCCACAAGAGGTGCCAGGGAGTTTGGGGCTGCAATCTTTAGGCCTTTTTGTGTAGATGCTCTAAATTTATCCTTTCCCCACTGTGTCTCCTTCCTGTGTAAGAGTGTGTAAGAGTTTGTCTCCTATGCTTCTCTGTGTACTATTATGTGTGTAGGCATGTCAACATCTCCATATTTTCCTTTCCCCTACTATGTTTCTCTTTTCCCTTCTCCATCAAGGGACGGTCAAAGTTTATTTTCATGGCCAAGGGTGGAAGCCCACCCTTGCTCGTGGATTGAGGAAGCCTCTGCAGGCGACCCTCACCGCTTTCCTCTCTTGCGCAATCGCCATCGCCTCTGCACGTTGCCAGGCTTTTTTTGCCTTCACATGCAACTTTGCAAGTTAACTTAAAGTGCTAATTTAAGCACTAGTTGGCCGCCCACCAGAGAGTAAATCCTTCCTATTTTAAGTGCCAATTCACACTCCTCTCAACTCCTTAAGCGACGTGGATACCAACACTAAAAAGCTTGGCCGCTTATCATCCGCAATCGTCGCACCTCGTCTTCAAAAATATCCCTCAGCTGTCCACACTCTTCAATCACCTTTCGAACACGGTAAAATTCAAAGGCAATCTGTTTGAAGATATATATGTGTGTGTGTGTGTGTGTGTGTGTGTGTGTGTGTGTGTGTGTGTGTGTGTGTGTGTGTGTGTGTGTGTGTGTGTGTGTGTGTGTGTGTGTGTGTGTGTACATAGACATATCCTTTCAATTGGAGCTCCTTCAACCTTGAAATGCTCAAGATCCCTCAAGCTATACCGTTTTCAACTATAGTGAGCCTAGTACCCAACATTATTCTATCAAAGATAATACCAGATGACAATTTGAGTGACATAACGAGGTCGACCCTACAAATTGAATTTTACCGTGAAGAGTAAAATTATTTTGCCAAAAACATCAAAGGCACTAATTTGGAGCTAGCCATAACCGGTTCATCATATCCGAAGGCTGACCACATTCTTAAAGTTGTTATTTTTCCATCATTGTTTGGGGATACGGGAGATCGGACACTAAAAAATCCAATCAACTTACATCTGAATTATCAACAGATCACCGCTTTCAAACTTGCCATCGTACTCCACAACATGGACTGGACAGTCTCATCAAACCTACGAGCTAAGTACTCATTTATTTTTGCTTATTCTTTTATTTTTCATTCTTAAGCGTTACTACACATATCATCATATACATATACACTCACAACCTTAATAAAAAACAAAAAGAACAAAAATAAAAATAAAAAAAGAGAAAAACAAAAGAGAAAAAAAGAAAAGAAAAGAAAAGCACACAATTATGGCACACCTTCCACGGGCACCCACAGTTGCTTAGCAGCTTGCCAATCTACAACAATCTCTCACATATAAATATATACGAAGGCAAGGGCTTGAAGATAAATTATTGCATTTTGCACACATAGAATCTGAATCGACACCCAAGAAAAACAAAATTAGCAAGAAAGCCTTCACTTTCAAAGATTTTGATGGCACTAAAGATGCTAGCATGGTTCTAGCATGGGTTAGTCAATTAGATGACTATTTTCGTGATGAAGACTTTCCCAAATGTGAAATGGTAAAGTGTGCATAAAATCATCGCACAAGTAGTGCTGCATTGTGGTGAAACGCCACCAAACAACATGGTGAAAGACCACGTACCTGGCATGCATTCAAAACACTGTTTTTACCTCAATTTTTGCCGACACAGTATAAAACTAAAGTACGACGCCAGTGGGATTTAACTCGACAAGGTCGAAATGAAGATGTACAGAGCTATACTGATCATTTTTCGAACTGTTTAATTCCAATTGCAAGCTATTGAACATGTCAATCGCAAGAAATTAAAGCGTAAATATATATCTGGCTTAGCACTAAAAATTGGTGCTGACATAGATATGTTTGAACCGGATTCACTAGCAAAGGCTATTAATTTGGCCCTTAATGCGGAGAAGAAGAAAGGTGGACAACCCTCTCACACCGAAAAAACTGCTAACACTAATTGTAACAAGAGAGCTTTTTTCTCTCCTAACTTTGACAGGAACAAACATCAAAGCCGTACCTTTTTCAAGAGATGCAAATTTGACAATTCTACCACAATTTCTCAACCTAATGGAAACAACCACAACAACACACAATAGGTAGCGAGGCAACCAAAATTCTTTCAACCAACATCTTGCTTAAAACTCTAATGATAATAAAAAGGTGAAATGTTTCAAATGTTTTTAGTTTGGTCACTATGGATATAAGTGCCCAAAAGGTCCTGCTAAGAGCAATGGTCAATCCAATGGAGTCACCCAAAATCCAAACCAACGACCCTTCAACAACAACCGCCCCAACAGTGCTATTGTTAACCTCGTCAAAGATGCTAATCCTGATGACAATAAAGTGGACAGTGAGGGATATGATCCTGAGTATGATCACCATGACAACCCATCTTCAAGTACTCTTATATCTCCTCACACTTTGTTTAAAATGCAAGGCACAGTCAAGGATGAAAGTGTCACCATTGTTTTAGATGATGATTTTAATTTTGCACGGTTGGCACAACAACTCTCTCTCTCTGTAATTTCTTCACCTCACAAAGTCAAAACTGTTTTTAATAATCAACATTTTAATTGCAAAACCCAAGTCACTGTTGAAGTTTGCATTGGTGAATTTCCACAACCACGTACATTTCTGGTAGCACCATTGCATGGTATTGATATGATTTTGGGAATGCCATTTCATCACGAATTTGATTCGTTGACTAATTATAAAGCACGTACCATGTCTCTCACTCATAATAATAAAAATTTCTTCATCCACGCAACACTAGCACATTTTAAAAAAATCACTTCTCTCTCACACTCAAGCCAAAAGAGAAATTCAAAAACAAGGGAAAACATATATGATGCTGGTAAATCAAATTTTTGTTGAAACTAAAACCTCACATAACTCTTCACATGATGATTTCCTCTCACAATTTAAGAATTATTTCATGCATGATCTACCACTTGACATTCCATTTTCACGCCCAGAAGACCACAAAATAGATATTATACCGGATAGTGAACCTCTATCGTGTAAATCCAACTGCACATAGGGAGATACAAACTCAAATCAATGACTTGCTTGATTGAGAACTTATAAGACCTAGTAATTCACCATAAGGAGCTCCAATACTTCTTGTTAAGAAGAAAAATGGGACTTTTTGTATGTGTATTGACTACAAGGCTTTAAACAAGATCATCATCAAGAATAGGTTCCCTATTCCTAGAGTGGATGACCTATTAGACAAACTAAAATGGGCAAACATCTTTAGCAAAATTGACCTCAAATAAGGGTATCACCACTTCAAAATGTTTGATCAAGATGTCTACAAAACTGCTTTCAGAACACAAACAAGACATTATGAATTTCTTGTCATGCCATTTGGTCTAACTAATGCACTGGCCACATTCACACGCATGATGAATATGATTGTCATTGTCCATCAAGATTTCGTCATTGTATTCTTTGATGATATTCTTCTATCCAATAAATCAAAACAAGAAGATAAAGAGCACTTAACACGTGTATTTGAACTGCTTGTACACAACCACTTGTATCTGAATCATGAAAAGAGTTCATTTTTCCAATCTGAAATTGAATATTTGAGACACGTTGTATCGGGAAAGGGAATACATGTAGACCCTAAGAAAATTGAAGCCATTCAATCATGGCCTAGACCCAAAAATTTGCATGACCTTCGTTCTTTTATTGGTCTATGCAGTTATTATAGGAAGTTTGTGTTGCGTAACTTTGCTTACAAATCTCATTATCTCACTCTCCTGTTAAAGAAAATTTCTCTTTATGTATGGTCTGATTTGCAAGAAGTTCCTTAAATGCACTCAAGAATGCTTTGATAAATGCACGAGTACTGCAATTGCCTGACTTTGATAGACCATTCTTTGTCGTATTCATTGATACTAGTGGAAAAGGTATCGGTGCAGTCCTTATGCAAGATAACCATCCACTTGCATTTGAAAGTCGTAAGTTTAAACCGTCTAAAGAAAAATTTAGTACATATGACAAAGAGTTGATTGTTATTGTGCACACTTTGAAAATTTGGAAACACTATCTAATGGGTGTTGATTTAATCATCAAAACTGATCAACAAAGTATCAAGTATTTACTGTCTCATCCCTTAATAGATGATAGACATATTAAATGGACTGCCTTCATTTAAAGTTTTCAACCTAACATTCAATACCAACCTGGTAAGGAGAATGTTGTATAGCTGACGCTTTGACTCAAAGACCCTCTTTTGATAATCTATCAACCATCACGGGTACTTCATTTGATTCAATGCCTGACACTTATGCACAAGATAATGATTTCAAAACCACATGGTTGTATATGATTGAGAACTCTGTGCACACATTTTTGAAATACACTATTCAAGAAAACTTTCTTTATTTCAAACAAAAATTGTGTGTAACTAAACCTTTTCATACATTGATCATTGAAGAGTTGCACAAACCACCTTATACTGTATATAGAAGATTTGCTGCTACTTTTCAAAACTTATGTCATGATTTCTGTTGACCTACTATGAAAACTGATGTTAAATAGTATGTTTCAACTTGTTTGATTCGTCAAAAGGTCAAAACGGCAATAGGTAAGAAATTGGGACTTTTACACACTCTCCCTATTATTGAAAAACCTTGGGAACATATTTCAATGGATTTTGTTACTTGATTTTCACTCACTGTTCACAAGCATGTTATAATTTGGACTGTCATTGATCGTTTTTCTAAACAAGCATACTTCATTCTTTGTAAGAAAACACTCACAGCACATCAAGCTGCACTTCTATTTCTTAAAGCTGTCTTTCCACGTCATGGTTTGTCTAAAGTTATAATATTTGATCAAGATTCCAAATTTTGTAGTGCTTTTTGGACTACTGTTTTTGAAAATCTTGGAAGAACACTTGATTTTACTTCTGCATTCCATCCTGAGTCTAATGGTCAAACGGAAGTCATTAATAGCACTATCATTGACTTGTCAAAAACTTATGTTTCTTCTCAACCCAAGAAATGGGATGATTACCTACATATTCTATAGTTTGCATATAACAACACCAATCACACTGCAATAGGTAAATCTCCATTTGAAATTGTGTATGGTCATTTTCTACCTACTCCTGCTTCATGTCTTTCCAATATTGTGCCTCTCGCTTGCTGATAATTTTACTGCTAATTTTCATGATATTTATACAAGTGTGCATTTTGTCATTAAACACTCACAAGAACTTTACACTAAATATGCTAACAAGCACAGCAAGGCACACCAATTTAAAGAAGGAGATTATGTTATGCTTCACATTGAAAAATGAAGGATCAAAAGTGTTGATACTAATGTTTTTGATAAACTTGCTCCTCATTTTTACAGCCCTTTCAAAAATTCTGTTGTGATCAATGATGTTTCCTTTCGTTTAGGCCTACCTTCACATTGGCACATTCACAATGCTTTCCACATTAGTCTACTAAAACCTTTCAGAGGGCCCCTACCTACACATCACATTTATGAGGACCTACCTTCACTTGTGGACCAAGAAGAATAACTCATCCCTGCACAAATAGTTAATTATGAGACTATCACGACACGCAATGGCATGGATTATAACCACTATCTTTCGAACTTTAAAGGCAACCCTCGAGAGAATGCAAAGTGGATGACTAAAAAAAAAAATTCGCAACTTCCCAGATCTTCTCCACACTTTCCATCACTCACGGTCCAGTTGATTCTTTAGTGAGCAACTAAAGACAATTGATATCCCTTGTGGGAGGGATGTTACGAGGTTGGGCACCCTCCTATTGCATGTGGTTAATTGTAATTGGGATAACTAGCTCAATAGTTAATTATGTCTTGTCTATTTGATTTTACTAACAGAGAGTGCATAATGATTTATAGATTGAAATTTTGGGAGTTGATGAGGAGGTGCCGGCAAATAATAATCCTCTCAATCATTTTATTCTAACACAGTATTTTAGACCTTTTATCAATAAGCCACTATGATTGCTTTGTAAATAGGATAGTGAGAACTCACCCTAAGAGGGTCATGCAATAAGTGGTGTGTTCCACTCATAACTAAAGTAGGACTAAAGTGTAAAAGAGGGGCCTCCAATTTTTGGCACCAACAATAATATCAAATATCAAATACCAAACTCCACAAGAGGTGCTGTGGAGTTTGGGGGCTGCAATCTTTAGGTCTTTCTTGTGTAGATTCTCTTAATTTTCCCTTCCCTCTCTCTTATGCTATGTTGTGTTCTTCTGTGTACTCCATGATTATGTCTACATCTCTTACACCCTTCTTACACTCTTACACTCTTCCCTTGTCAATTTTTTATCTTATGTGTGTGTGTGTGTGTTGCCATAGTCTAGGTTTGTGTGAGTACTTGGTAATTGAAAAGGATGGTGAAAGGTTGAAAACTCAGATTGGGTTCCTTTGAGTTAGTCAAGTCCCATGCTGTTCAGGTCCTTCTGTTGAGTCAACATGTTGTTTGATCTATTATTGATTGTCTTCTATGTTTTCATTCTGTTGGAGTAAGAGTTCACGCACATTGCACTGAGGAGTACCCAATGTTGAGAGCATGACACATTATCTTCGCTACAATGCTACAAAGATAATCTAATCTAGATCCATAGTTTTTTGCATGCATCAAACATATAGATAATTACATGGAGTGAGCAGGAAGATTACATATGTAAACATGGAGCAATGGGCTTTAGCAATGCACACTAAGGTTGCAACTTGGGTATGTTAATCACTTTTATGCAATATTTACTAAATTTGTTTTGGACGAGTAGATTACGAGAATGCCCATTTACTGACATTTTATGCTAAATCCGGTGTATCCCTTTGGACGGTCATTTTTTAACTCTGCCATTTTGTTGACATTCTTGGTGTTTCCATGTGTGTCATGTGACACTTTCAAGGCAGGCGCCGCTCTCTAGGGGTTAACATTGCGACATTGCCATGTATAGGACAAGATGTCCACAAATCACAAGGACCTCATTTAGAGCTTCCCCACCATTTACATATTTGAGCATCTCATCCCCCATTGAAGAAGATATTGTACTGAGATAGACTACTAGGACTTGCACATTGTAGCCTGTAAACTCTAGAATTTAGGAGTTTTTCTTCTATTTATAGTTCAGAATTTAGTTAGCTTTTGTGGCATTTTATGATGAGAGATATCAACAATTGTGCCTTGTTCTAGTCTCATCTTTCTTTCCTCAACACATATCTTCACTAGACTCCCATGATGTGCTCTACAAAACAAGGTCCCTATATATGACAGGTAAGCATTTGAAGAATGGTCATTTTCATGCACACAATGGACTTGCTCATGTGATTCGGCACCATTGTCATAGTCTACATATCCTCCCACCTACAGTTGAGTCTTTGACTATTGCTCTTTAAGTATGATAATTGGTTAGAAAACCAAGGGCACACACAAGTCTAGGTGCGGCGAGTGGTGGAGCTTTTATGGCGCGAACACGTATAACAGTCAGGAGAGTTAGCATTTTTCCTCATAAATCTCCTGCGCGACATTTTCCTCCTGTCAACCATTCGCCATCTCCAAGCTCCGAGGTTTCTTCACTATAGCCGCAAACTTCAACCTCTGACGAGACAGCTGACTGTCAGACAACCTTACCAGCGACACCAGGCAACGGCTTTAACACAAGTAAGTCCTCTTCGCCTTCGCCTGTTTCATTGTCGTCAACCTCACAGTGTATGGGTAGAAGGAAACGTTCAGAGAAGATGCAGGAAACTCTTGAAGAAACCCAGGCTATCGTTGCAGAGGCAAAGGCAAGCCTTCATGTTCTTCGATACAGTAAAATCCAACGATATGTCTTTACTGATCATGCAATGACTCTGCTACAACTCTGGGATCTGCGAGTTATATTGCAAGCGACAAGGATTTCTTTTGATGCAGGGATCATCAAGCAAGTTCTTGATTCCTTTGATGCAGAAAACAACAGTGCTATGATAAATAATAGGAGGGTGTCAGTGATACCAGAAGCCATTGCATTTGCATTCCGGGTGCCCAATGAGCCTAAACCATCGGTGGCAACTGCGCAGCAAATAAGTATTGCTCTAAAGAAGGATGAAGCAGCTCGAAAGAAGCGCAAGGCAAGTGCTCAAGGAGTTCCAGTAGCAGGACTGGAAGCCTCCGCTGCTTACAGGTTTGTAGCCAAAGCAGTCAGTCTTAAGAATAACCCAACTTATGTGTCAGAAAAATTATTTGCTATGCTGTTGGCCAAGATACTGGATCCACAAGTCCATATCAACCCGTGTCAAATACTCTCGCATAATGTACTTCAACAGACTGCCAAGTTGAAATCTCAAATTGTTTTCAAGGCATGGTATGTCTGGCAATTTCTGTATTGGGCTACTGCTGCAGATGTTAATGAGCAGGTAAAGATGGATTGGAGTGAACAGCCTATTTCTGAACCTAAGAAATTTGAACTGTCCTCAGACGACGAGGAAACGGACAGTCAAACGATTTCCAATGACCTGAAAAGGAAAGCCACTGCAGAGGAAGCTGGCAGTTCAAAGAAGCCAAGAATTACACTTACAAAAAGCAGTGAGTTTCTGAAGCAAATAGAAAGCCAGGTTAAGGCAGTGAGCATTGAGAAAGCTGAGAGAAGTGAAACGGAGCAGCATATTGTTCAACAAGCTATGCCTGATCAGTTAGTTGGTGCTACTGGGAAAGATCAGGAAAAGCCACTCACTGAGGCAAAGGTACCAGACCAGTCAGGGGACAAAGCCAAGAATCAACTGGATAAGGGGAAAGGTCCAGCGTCCTCAACTATGTCTGAAACAGTTCCTGTCATTTCTCAAAACCCTCAGCAACTGGTTAAAAAGGATAAGTTACAGCAAATGCAAACTCAGAAATTAAGAGGGCATCTCTTACTCACCAAAACTGATTATGCATCTCTACCTTATGTGGCTCCTGTGGCAATATATGAGCCAGTTGATTCTGATCCAACAACGGTCAAAGACAGATGTTCAGTACTGATACAGTCCTCTTGGAATACCATTGTCAGCTGTATGGGACAATTGGTGGAGGCTGATGGATCAGAAGATGAAGTTAAAAAGCTTAAAGCTGACTTGGCAGAATCACAGCATCAGATTGCCACACTCCAGAAAGCCCAGGAAGTGCAGAACATACAACACAGGGTATTGGAAGCTCAATCAGAAAGAGCTCAGGAGTTGTTGAACAAAAAGTTAGCTAAAGTTGAGTCTGAAATTATGATCATAAAGAGTCAAAGGAATGAAGCATCGAGAGCTACCGAGCGAGCTGAAATGGGGCTCAAAACGAAGCGGGCAGAATTTAGAAAGCTGCTATTACACCATACAGCTATGAAGCGTTCGCTGACGGACGGATACATCTACAATAGCTTGTCTGAAATTTTGAACCCCGCAGGCAATGCTGTTTTTGATTTAGAAAATTTAAAGTCCTTGATGGAAAGTCTGCAAAGTGATTTGCAGGACAAGGTGAGTGAGTTCAACAATGCTTTGATGAACCAAGCCATCATGGATTATATTGAGTAGCAGACATCCCCAGAGGAGGATGAAGAAGAAGAAGAAGATGAAGCTGATAAGGAGGAGGATGATCAAGAAGCCGGGCATACACAGGATGATGATGATGCCCCACCACCATCTCCACCCCCAGGACCTGGTACTGGTGGGACAGGGCCAGATGAAGGAGGCCAGTCACAGCCAGACCAACCAGACCAGACTGAGGAACAACAGGAAAGACAGGAAACAGAACAACAGTCGGGTCATCAGCAGACTGAAGAACAGCAGCCCAGTAACACTGGAGATGAGCCAACTAATCAGTCCCATCACAATAGAGAGGCTAAAGGGAAAATGAAGGTTAAGGATGAAGGACCAGTGAATGATCATCAGCATTCACTGTGGCTCATTACCTTGAATAAGCAGCTGAGACATCAATAAGCCTCCATCACCAGACAATATCTGGAGGATGATGCTCTATGGATTGATTTAGAAAGGTTCCAAAGATTATATGTGGGAGCCAAGGAAATGGTGGAACATTGGAAATCTGCTGCTTTCCATGATAAAGAAGCCTGCAGACTACCTACGCCTCCCAGTACAGTTCAGCTGTTGGAACGAGTTCTAGAATGGATACTCAATGCTGATGAGAAAGTGGTAAACCCGCATTGGCAAAGACAGTCTATTGCAGATTGTCACTCTTTAGCTCTAGAACTGGAACTTCTGCTGGGTAACAAACCAACTTACCGCTGCATGAAGGATGTTAGGGTCCAACTTAAGGATGTTTTGGTACAATTGCAAACTGCCATAGGTGTTTTGGACCAGAGAGTGAAAGCTATCCTGGAGGACCAGACAGCCACTAGCAGAGGACCCCAAACGCGAATGTCAGTAGGAGCACAGGCAACTGCTCTCCGAACCCTATTCCAACTAGTAAGAATTACTAGGAAGATGATGCAACAAGAGAACCAGGCAGTTTTGAATTTCCTGGAATTTGTGCCTGATTCTCCAGTTCTCTTGTATGCTGTTCCAGCAAGAGAAACTGAGTTGCCAAGATTTTTTCCAGCGCTGTATCCTCAACATCAAGAACCAGTTGATCGACTCACATATTTCAAAATAACTGATGAGCTTAGGGATTGGTATGAGCGATCAACTGTGGAATGGAAGACTTGGCAGACATTGCTCAATGATGCTCTTCAAATCAATGACATCCAGGCAATGAAGGAAGAGCTACACAGGATTCAGCTGTGTATGGGCCAGTGGAAGATTCAGGTCAGAGGATTGACTAAGATTACTAATCAGCTACTACAGCTCACGGTCGAATCTTCCAAACTGCCTGAGAAAGATTGCAGCAAAGTCGGGTTTGGCACCGCAGTACAGGGAGATGGCTGAGATTCTTTTCGAAGCTCGTGTCAAAACCAATCAGCCTCTTCCCAAAGGATGGATCCATACTGCTTCGCATTGTCATACTCTGGCCAGAACCAGATTGAGCAAGGGCAAGCGTACACTCTATGATCCTGACACCAAAACCTATCATTCTCTCACACCTTATGAGGTAGAGATGACCACAGACCGGTGGGATCAGCTTGAGCAGGAGGCCATTTACCGACTGATTCAAAAGGAGAATGTTGATGCTGGGACTTCTCAGGCACCAACATGGTCAAAGAGCAAGGGCAAAAGGAAGATGGTCCAATGGAAGGATACTGGGTAGTTCTATCTGAGAATTCAGGGGCGACTTTTCTTCTCAGCAGGTAGGGAGAGATGACAGCTCCACCTTGGCCTTTTCAGCTGCCTCTCGAAAAGATAGTGCTCTTTTCTAGAGCTCTGCATCCTTCACCATCTTCTCAATGTCAGACTCTGACAATCCACCAGAAGATGGATTGTCAACATCAGAACCAGACGATAGATTTTTTAGTTCCACATCAGAACCAGACAATGGATTTTTCAGAAATTTTGGAATCTTGCCAAAATTCAAGAAAGAAGGGAAGGATGTAGACGGCTGGCGCGTCACCATGTGGAAACATGTTCTTAGAAGATGGGCAGTGAATCACTTAGTAATTACTACGGTAAACCCGAAGCATATAAATAGGGCCCATTACTTTGATATCGGGTGGGCAATTGTTATCACTTGTATTAGCGCTTTGAGCTATAATTGCACTTGAGCATCAGTGGCAGTATTATCGGCTACACTTTCTCTCTCTGTAATCATATTCACTGTAATCTCAAGCATGATATATATATATTCCAGTGATACCGACTTCTCAACAGTCTTCTGAATTTGAATCTGAACTTTATTCCAGTCTTTAAGTCTGATTCTCATTCCAGTATTCATATTTCAGTCTAGTCACTGATTTTTGTCTAGTCTTCTGTCTGAACTCTTCCTACTCTAAGTAGCTGAAATCCTTCAACACTGGAATTAGTTGTCTCAAGAGATCAGCTCCAATTCCATGTCGCATGAAAGGTCTTTCCAATATGATTTCATAATTGAGTTTTTTCCCAAAGTCTACTATGGCAAAAGTGTGTTGATATTCAATTCCACAGTAATTAACCATCACCTTTTCAAGCAGCCTTAATGGTCTCTCAATGTGTCCGTCAGCCAATTGCAATTTCATTCGAGTTTGTCTAATGGCTGGTTGTCCCCAGGATTTCCATACTGCTTTCGTGGCTATGGCTATGCCTGCTCCACTATCCAGTATTGCCATGGTTTCAATGTCATTGTATGTCACTGGAAGGGTGGTGTTTCCTTCTTCCCCTTTGTAATATTCTCCGACTTTGTTCATGGGAATAGATCGAATCTCTTTGTTGTCCATTTCATTTTTCAAAATTTCCAAATTTTTTGAGATTAGCCCCGTTATCCCCACCTTCTCTAGGGTTTTTTGTAGATCATTCCATAAGTATGGTCCGAGTTTTAACATTTCTCCCAAGGTAAGAATGCATTGGATGGGTGTAGACATGATTGAATGAATGTTGTCTACTTCTAGGGTCTGTTCAGCTCTTTTTACTTGAGTGGTCTTATACACTATGGATTCATCTTCGTTATCTCCCAAGTAAGAGGGTAATGTTTTCAAGGTCAATGGTTTCGACATTAGTGAAGCTTCAGATCCGCAATCCCCGTACAAGGATTGTACATCCATGTTCACATCAGAAGGTAGGTTATCCAACCAGACTTCCTCTATAGGAGTTGAATTTAGAGTTAGGATCCCATCCTTGATCTCTATAACTTTTTCCCATAAGTGTCCTGCCCAGTCTTCCTCTACGAATGGAATTCCGTATAAGGCATCTTCGTTGTCCGGCACTATAAGTTCTAGTTCTTTTGTTTCAAGGTGGGGTTCTGCCACCACATCATATTTTTCTTTAGTGTCTCTTACCACGAGCTCCTCAGGTTTTGCGATACTTTCAATATTGGGTTTTTGTTTTTCCAGCGTTTCTTGCATGATTCTTACAAGGTTTTGATAAGCTTCCAGCTTAGCTGCTTCCATGTCTGGAGAAGGATAGTTTTTCCATTTGTTTTCCATGTTTTGGCATGCTTTAAGTCCTGCTTGGTAGGCTTCCAAGGCGGCATTAATAGGCTCAAAAATTTTACCAACCAGAATGGATCCTCCAGATTTCACGGTTGTTTCCTTGATTTCACTTCCACTTTCTTTCAACTTTTCCTAGAATAGCTTTTTTGCTTTCTCCTCGATTTCAACCCGTTGTTTTTGTTTTCTCATCTCATATCTTTTGCTTCTGCTTCTTTTGATTCTTTGAGAGGAACCTTTCTTATTTTTTGAATCATCAGAGAAGTTGTGTTTCTTTTTCTTGGCCTAAGCTCTAGTGATTACCTTGATTGGAACAATCGGTTCACTCTCTGATGAGCTACTAGGTATCACTTGGACTACGTTTACTACTGTTTTACCCTTGTTTAAAGGATTTGTAGGAAAATCTTCCGGAAAGTGTTCTCCCTTTTTGCAACATTGTATGCAATAGGCTTCAACTGGTTTGAGGTTTTTGTCAGGCTCTGGATATTCATTTTTCCAGTGATCATCTGCACCACAGTTATGATAGTTTCCTGCCCTTGGCTTAATGATGGGTCTTACCATGGGAGGTCTGACACTTTGATTAGCTACATAATACATTGGTGCGAGATCTGTTGGAGCATAAGTCACGGTTTCTTCCATTGGTGGTGGATGTGACTTATACCAATCTCCTTCTATCATTACTGTAGATGAACTAGGCTCCATATAGGGTGTAACAGGCACTAATGCTTGTTCATCTATGACTCCTCCAGAGTGCATGTACTTTATAGGCATTGCATTATGTCCTGGATATGGAGGTTGTTGTCTCAACATAGGTTGAGGTCTTTCCATACCCATTGGTGGTCTTTGAGCTTGGGCCATATTAGGCTGATATCTGTACATGGGTTGTCCTTGTGGCCTCATGGGCATGTATTGAACATTCCCATCATACTTTGGTCTGAAGTAGCACTCGTGGGTCTCATGGTTGGTCCATTTACCCTTAATGGCACACCATTTTTGTGGCCTATTTGGTTGTCCCTGTTGAGGTATCCCCTGTCCTGGTCCCCTCATAGGTTCTTTTTGCATGTTGTTCATCATGGCATTCATCCTTTTGAGCATATCTTCTATGGCTGAAAGTGGTGCTGCAATAGCCGTTTCCACTTGTGCTGGTTTAATGGTTGTTGTTTTCTCGCTTTGGTTATCCTTAGGGACATCCTCTTCATTGAAAATATCACAATTGTCTCCTAAGTCAATAGCATATGACACACACTCTCCTAGGGTTGTATGCTTTTTACTATAGAGTATAGCATGGCGTTCTTTGTTTAGTAGTCCCTCTAGAAATAAAGATACAAGTCGTTCTTCTGTAGGTATCTCTAGCCCTGAGCATCTGGCAATGTATTGTTTCATTTGAGTTGCACAATCTCTAACAGACTCACCATGTTTCTGTGTAAAGATATAGATTTGAGCTACTGTATTATGTTTGATCTCCGTTTTGGAACAAGCAGCTACAAATCCTTGAGCTAATGTGTTCAAGTCCATGATTGACCTTGGTGGAATGTTTTGGAACCATGTCAATGCTTTTCCTTCTAATGTCATTCCAAACCCCTCGAATTGAGTATGAAAATCAAATATACGTTCTGCTCTTAGCACTTGCTTAAAGCTTGCTAAGTTGTCATATGGATCCCCTGATCCACTGTATTTTCTGACCCATTTCTAAAAATTAGATGGTTTGACACGTCTGTTTGGTTCAACTCCCGGTCTCCTGGCAGTTGGTCATGTTTCGAGTCCTTCAAACCAGTCTGTTGGAAATAGTGACTCATGTAGTACTGGATTGGCCTTAGTGTCACCTGGTTTTCTACGTGATGGGGTGGTTTCTGGTTTCGTTACATTACTCTTAGATGATCTCTCACGGTGCTCATCTCTTGGAGTTGTTTCTGGTCCTTGTCCCAATATCCAATCCCGTATGGAATACCCTTGGTATTTGGTTTGTTCTACCTCCTCCGGAGTCATCATAACAAAAATGTTGTTATAACAATCCTTAAACAGGTAGGTTGGTAGGTCCGATGATCCCTTATCCTTGATCTTGAAGATATAGATGATCTTCATGGCCGTTAGTTGTCCTGGTTTGGCATGCGAAGTCCATAGAAGATCTTTTATGTTTCTATCTTCCCAACAATAGACTTTGATCTTAGGATTATCTGTACTAAGCCATTTCAAAGGCTTCAAATCTACTTGATCGTATCCCTCGAATTCTAAAGTTGATGGTTCTTCTTTTGCTGACATATCTGGGATTATGGTGTTTACCCCCATTTGTCTACCACATAAGGGTTTTTGACTTGTACATACTGAGTTCCATTTCGGTCCATGTACATTTTTCCTTGTTTGTTTGCCCTAATCTCTTCTTCGAACTCAATACCATGATCATCAATGCGAATAGCATACTCCTTGTTAGGGTCCAAGTGAACTTGGGCTCCATGGCGGTTAGTCTTGTAAAAAGAGAATATATGCTTATAGCGCATCGTCATTCCGGTTTCTGAATGAGTCGAGTAAAAAGACATTTCGGATGTTGAATCTGAAAAAGTGTCTGAGACTTCTTCAAGAATTGTGTGCAAGGAATTGCCTTCAGTGGATACTCTACTGGAAGTTTCTCCAAGTATGCCCTGATTTCCTAGTACACGACCAGATCTAAGGTTCATATAGACTTATGAAGACCTGGATAGAGTACTCACCTTTGGATTGACTTGTCGTCAATTTCCACTTGATTCGATTGCAACTTTTTGTCAAGCCACTGATTCCTCGTTTACAACTTGATTCCTGTACAAATTTGATCAAGTTAACTATTCTTCTATAAAGGCAGTAGAGTTTTTGCTAACTCTCGTGATTAGTCTATGTGTATCACTTCAAATCAAGCTATAGGAGTCAAAATTTTGACTTTCAAATTCAACTTTTAGCAAAAAATCAAAGGTTTAATCTGCAACCTGGAAACTAACAACTTTTTGCATCTTTTTGGTCAACTGAGCATAAACACATGTTTATCACATCGATATAAGCCTATGAATCAAATTTCAACAAGTTTGGGTAAATCTTTCCCCAATTTACACTCAAGATTCAAAAAGTCAGTACAAACTTTAGTTTTTACCCAGTTCTTTGCCAGTTTGGTGATCCAAATCTTTTGGGTCTTTACAAAAGTTGTTTATACACATGCAATGAGTCAACACTTTTTTGTAATTTTTTCAAAGACAGTCTTTATATGAGCTATTTTAAGCCTATGAATCAAGTAAAGATTTAATTTGGCCTAAAATGTCAAGAAAAAGTAAATAATTTGAGTTTTGGCCAACTCTTGAAATTTTTACCTCGAAGTGTCTTTGAGCTTACCAAATGGTTCAAACAACTTTTAAGCTTACTCTCCAGTCGGATTGAGTGGTTTCGAGTCTTTTCGTGCTATTTCTAGTCGTAGACGTGAAATTCTGCAACTTCCAATAACAACTCACACTTGATTCTTTCAGAGAGAGCAATGTTTTGAAATCCACTTCGGATCCTACTTACCCTACTCCTAGATTCTCATGCAATGGGGTTGTGGAAAGTGTCTACAAACACTCATTTTCTTGTCTTTTATGGTTTTCTGAGCACTGATCTTAAGACTTGTCTTGTCTACCAATCATTCTCAAAATCCTAATCTATTTCTACAATCCTACAATCCTAAAGGCACTCAGCAAGTACGATTACTTCCAAGCTACCTCTACACAACAAAAGATGACAATCTTAAGCTACGCAGTTTCTAAAAGAAAGTTTTGAACTCTAGGTGAACCTAGAGGAAGTTAAAGGATAACTTCACAGACGCTCGTGTTTTTCCCTAGTTTAGGTCTCTTTGATCCCGGTAGTGGCACCAAATGAGGGACGCATATCTAACCTCACCATCCTATCTTATTGCAGTATTAGCGAGAACCACGATTAATTTATCAATCCATGGGATGAAGCTGACTCGACTAGTGCATAGAGGCTACAAGAGGTTGTCAATCTCTGGGAAAACAACTAACAACTCGCATCCAAGTCAAGCTACACTCAGGTGACTAAAATCACCAAAAGCCAATCGCTCATTGGCAAACAAATCACATTTGTTACAGCATGAAATGACATCTAAACATAATGGAACTTCTAGGACATGTTTATAAGACCTAAGCACACATGCTCATGGTCTCAAACCCCACTTTAGGTCAAGTTTCAAAATCGCGATTATTAACAGCAGTGGACTTTTTACCTAGTCATTTTCGACCCAAAATGCATCTAAATGCTTAGCAATGATGCCCCAATACCCCGCCTATGCTTATTTTTTGATTTAAAAGTGTAAATTCCTAGTTATGATGAATTTATGCCGCAGGTCATAGGCCGCGGGTCGGCGATGCCAAAAGCTACGAATTATTGTGAACTGCTTACGTCAATGCGTAGAGCTCTTACCTGCGATTGCAATGCAACAAACGTGATTGCAATGTGACAACCCGGCAGGGAGTAGGAAGCGCCAGAAGGAGAGGAGTGAGCGCCGTTAGCACACGTTGTGTATTTCATTATCCAAAAACTTGTCAAAAACTTACAAAAATTGGCTTTTATACCTTAGCCAAGGTTTTTGGGTGGTCAAAACTAATAATCTGGAGTTCTACCAAAGCTGGGTAATGACAGGTTGATACAATCTGGAAGCTTGTAGCCTCGACTCATTAATTACATAGTTTATCCAAGAAAATAGGAGTTACAATATTCTCGATTTATCAAAATAATAAGTGTTTTACAAAGAGAACTCCGAAAAATGGTATCCGTGTTAGCTTGCTGTCTACTAACAGAATCCCTTTGTACATGAAGTTGGCCACCTTGCATCGGTCCCATTAGACAGGTTATAAACCAAGTAGGGATCAGTCAAATTAGAACAAGATTACAAAATACGTTATTATACAAGGTAGGCATAAATTTGTAAATAGGAACCCACATAGATTTATTGAATGAACCAAACTCCAATAACCGTCCAGTCACAAACTCCAATAACTATCTAATCAAACAATGTGGCAAGGGTACGGTCTATGTATGCCAATTGGGATGCATGCTTGTGTGTGAGGGCGTTAATGTACCTTCGAGTCAGCCAGTGGGGACTCAGCTAACCCTATTAATGAAAGACAATCTCCTTCGAGCAATTGCTAGTGATCAAAACAAGACCTTGCCATAGAAAATTATGATATTCTCCATGTGTGTTATGGATATTGTGAGCCAAAGCAAGCTAGGTAAACTCCAAGTCCGAAGTTGCGTAGAATAGTGCGGTAAGTCAGCAAGTATGAAAGAATGGGACATTATCTTCTACCCATGTAGATGTGTGTGTGTGTGTGTGTGTGTTCATTCCCGCCCAAACCCAAGCACACTCACTCTATGAGGCAATAGACCCATAGAGTGGGGCCTACTGCCTCATTACATTGATATAGTATTTTTATTGGCCTTAGTTTCAGGCCATTCATTTTTATAAAGAGATTTAATAATGGTATTCAATATTTTATGCTTTAGAAACCCATTGTACATAAATTTGTTTACCAATTTAGAGATTTCTACAAATGCAATGAAGGAATCACTAGAAGAATACAAAATAAGGTATAGAATTCCTAAGCAAGTATTAATTGCGTTTTTATATGGGTGATTACATTTCTCTTTGATAAATTCAATAATAGTAAATTGAAGTTTATCTCTTTTCCAACTATATCTTGTTGTAAAGTCCCCTGTAAATGGTTCAAGTAACGTGATTTTTATTGTAAGATAAGTTGTACTAATTGTGAAGGGTTCTCCCTCTAATGAAATAATGGTGTCATAAGTATCTTCTATTTTAAGCACATCTAAGAGATAGATGTTAATAAGCTTCTATTTAAAAACCATGAGGATAATTCTCTAAATTAGTTGATCCAATAATAAGTTTAGATGTAGTTGGATCTTCAATGCAACATAGAACACAAATACTCGCTTTAGAGGAAGCAAGCTCGACAGCAAATTCCAACCCAACGGAAAAGGAGTCAATCCGAAAAATAGATAAATCATCACAAAGTAGAGGAAAGTAGAAAGAAAGCCCAAAAAAGGGGGTTTACAACCAAATTTTATTTTTTTGGCAGCTCTAGCAAGGAAAGGTTTGTATCTATTTGCAAGAAACATCAAAGGACGCCTAAGGGTATGTTTGTTGATAGCTTCTATATTTTTTGGGGAGTTAAGAATCCGCATTCGGATAGTGTATTTGTAGGGTTGAGATACCTGACAAAAAGTGAATGAAAAATTAAAGAGGTAGTACATACAACCTTTAAACCAGTCAATCCGAGAATATAATAATTGTGTGTATGTATCCCAATTAGATAATCAGGTCAAAATCTACTAATCTAATTTTTATGTAACTTTGTCATACTCCTAGTCATAAATTGACAAAGTAATTTATGCCCTTGTGTATTAATCTATATACTTTATTCACAATTGAACAGTAAATTCAAAAAGAGACATGACAAAGATTAATACAATTGATTACATACATATTTTTTACCAAAAAAATTATGTACATTTGAAATGGAATTTTGATGTTTTATTACATCTAAGAAATAAAAAATGAAGTAGCAATAGTAGAAGGGGTAGCCGGGGTACAAACAAAAGATGGATTGAGGCCGCACAGCTTCCTCAAAAAGTTAGATAGATCAGCCCCAGAGGAAGAGAATAGGGCAAGCTCTTGTTAGTATTGTAAAGAGAGTATGGGAAGTTGGGCTATGTACTGGGAGATCAAATTCACCCCTTCCTTGGAGTCCTTGTCTAAGGTAGCCAAAACTTAACCCAATCATCAAAAGATAACATGTGCAAGATAGACATTTTCTTGTCTGTGGTAAGAGCCGAGTCATATATTAGCTGAGAAGCATCCAAGCTGTTAATACATCTGAGGACAAGAGACGTGGCCACGGAGAGGGGCACAGAGATCAATTCCAATCCTTGTGAGAGAGCAAGGGTCTGCAATATATCAAAAAAGTTTAGTGAGATTACGAATACTTACAGTAGTAAGTAATACAATCATTAGCCTTTCTAGCAAGGAAGGGTCTAGTTCTAACTGCCAAAGCATTTTTTGGTTTATGGTCTTAAAGGTACAACTTAATCTGCTCAAGAATCTTTGTACGATTCTCAGGGCTGTGTTTTACACTCATGCGGGCTGTCATTCTAAACGGTTTGTGGTCCTGAAAGGAAATATATAAACATAAATAAGATCAATTACTGTAGATTGGGCCTGCAAACCTTAAACCGGCAAAGTCAAAGACTATAATAGTCGTGAGCAGGAGACCATAAAAATAGTCTATGAAGGACCACCTAACACCAATCAACCAATCAAGGGATTATAGAATGTGGGTCCATCTTAGAGCTAAGTTTCAGATTAGTTTCCAAAGCCAACATCCCGAATTTTCTATGATAAAAAAACCTTATGTATAGGATATGTGTGTAGTTGTTTTACCATAAATAATAAGACATAATTAAACTTTTTACATTTAAAAAAAACTGGCTTTAGAAAGAAGAAAATGATAGGTACAAAAACAACTCAGTCTTAGATTTATTTATGTCCAATGTTTGTAAGAATGAGGCCCCATTCCAGTATACAAATAACAGAAGAACTTCCCAAGCAGTAGGTGAATGTGTAATCCAGTGTTGGACAGCTTGCTAAAGCCAAAAAAAATCTCCAAGGCAATATAGAGTCCTTACCTGCATCCATCCAAACAAGACAGATATGTTAGCGTTGGATGTGTTTTATAGGTATCAATGGACTATACCAATTGTTATCCATGTCCACCTTACAAACTTTTTTTAACTTACAAGCTTAGTCCATAGTATTTAAAAAAATGCTTTCTCTTTTTCATAAAAAATCCCAAAGTTTCAAATAAAAGAATATCATTTTGATTAGAAGGCCATCACCCCTTCTAATCCAAGTGTCAGAATCCCCCCTTTTTTTATATATTTTTCATGAAAATTCCGCCATATGAAGTTTTTACAATAAGTTTTTTTAATTAAAGGTTCCATTTGTGGTTCTTACAAAGCATCAAGCTCGTTTAAGTTTGTTTTTAGGTTAGATGCCCATCAAGGTATATGGACTCCAAATCAGCCCACAATTTGTAAACCACTTACTTTATACTTCTCTTTAGTAAACCAAGTAGCAAGGAGCCCAAGCGGATATAAGCCAGGCCTTGAGTCCAACCATGAAGTTTAAGGGAAACATATACCAAGCTTAAGTGCTAGTACCAAATCAATTCCCAAAGCCACAAAAGGAGTAACACCTGCCTAAGTGAATATAAATACTGTAAAGTATATCCTAACCCAATCAATATAGTAAATACCAAGTACTGCAACGGTGTGTAACCGGTCCCAACACCCCTAAGAACAACATTCAATATCAGTGGCAATAGGATAGAAAACACCATCACTCATGTATGTACCCATAGCCAACCAGTATATAGGGCCTATCAAGGCTTCTCATGATAATGATGAAAAAACCTTTGAAAAAGCGACAGTATCAACTTAATCACAAGGCATTTTAATGCTCAGTAAGTATGTCCAGTTTCTGTTAACAGAGTACTGCCATGCTAAGCCAAGCGGCAGCAAAACCCCTAAAACAACCAATGTTAATGTAGAGCAGTCCCAAAAAAACCAGTTTATAGAGAGAATTTAAACGGCAACATCTGGTATACCATACCATAGTAACAACGCAATGTTAACAACAACCCGAAACTCAATAGATGGGTCAAAGCCATGCAAAAACTCCATCACCATATATACTCACCGACCAACAAGGACTTAACCAGGTTTCGTTTATACATAGCGAAATCCACATAAAGAACCACATTATCAAAACTTGCTACAACACCATTATAGCAGTGATAATGCCCCTTAAAAAAGTAGGTCTGCAAAGAAATATGCGTGGGCAGAGTGGCAAACGTGAGTAACTTGTGTTGCGAGCTCCATACTTCAGTGTAAAAAAGACACACAATCCTACTTTATGCAAGCAGAACAACACCGAAAGCTAAGTGAAGGGCAGAGTTTCTCCCTCGCCTCTTTAAATAGAGGAAGGAGGAAGGCTGCCAATCATGTGTAATGAGCAGAGCGCCATGAGTGGAGAGACCCCCTCCTGCGCGACAGCGAGGCCACCGACGATGCAGTATGAGAGAACTACCCTAGCGCCTTCATAGCCGGAATTACTCAAGGTAGTAAACCACCCCCCTTTTTTTGACCAAAACGTATTACGTGTATATCAGAAGGGCTCAGTCCTATGGTGGAGACCCAATATAGTGAAGCTTAGGAAGTATGTGTGTCCAATAAGTTAGGGGTTTTAAGTAATATAGTGTGTGTGTGTGTGTGTGTGTGTGTGTGTGTGTGTGTGTGTGTGTGTGTGTGTGTGTGTGTGTGTGTGTGTGTGTGTGTGTGTGTGTGTGTGTGTGTGTCCCATAAAATCCAATCCCCATTTCATGAATACTCCCAATGGTTGTATTGGCATTAAGGGAGTCATGTCTGCAATTGTTGGTCGGCCCATTCTCTGGCATATATCACAAGTTTTACAAAAGCTTCTGACATCAGCAATCATTGTTTGCCACCATAGACCTACTTGCAGAATCTTCTTGTAGGTTACTTCGTTGGAAAAGTGTCCACCAAACTCTCCATTATGTGCCTCTGAGATAACTTGCATTCTTCCCTCCCTTGGAACACATCTCCGAAGTATACCATCCACACCCAATCGATAAAGTACTCCCCCAATGATGGTAAATTTCAGGCTTTTTATGATCAGAGCCTTCTTCTGATTTTGTTTCCAATCTTCTGGAAAGGCACCTTGGGAAAGGAATTGATAAATATCATACCATTCAGGATCCACTGATTCTTCTGCTTCTAACTGAAATAAATCAGCATCCACTGGTTCATCTCTCAGGGGTGATTCTGAATATCCTTCTGTACTTCTGGAAAGGAAGACAGCTCCACAGTGGTTCGGCTAGGCTTATGGAAAATTCTGAACTCAAATTCCATAAGGAACATCATCCATCTTATCAGCCTGCCTTGAATAATGACTTTGTTAATCAGAAACAGAAGAGCTTGATGATCCAAATAAAAATGGAATAACTTCCCCAATAGGTAATGCCTGAACTTTGTAGCGCTAAAAACCATTCCGAGGGCTTCTCTTTCAGTAGTCGTATAGCCTTGTTCAGCCTGACTGAATCTCCGACTAGCAAAATATACCGGATAGTCTGTCCTGCCATCAGGCTGAGCTAATATTTCCCCCATTGCCAATCCTGAAGCATCTACGTGTACATGAAAAATAATATCCCAATTCGGCTGCCTGAGGACTGGTTTGCTGGTAATGGCTTTTTTCAAATTCTGGAAACTCTCCTCACATTCAGCAGTCCAATTGAACTTACTGGTCTTCTTTGTAAGCTCATATAGTGGTACTGCTTGAGAAGCAAATTTGTGTACAAATCTTCTATAAAAATTCACATACCCCAAGAAAGAACTCAACTCAGAAGCAGTTCTAGGAGCTTTAGCTTGCTGGACACATTGTATTTTGTCATTGGCCATTTCTATTCCATTGCGGGAAACCACATGTCCCAGTAGTTGTCCCTTCCAAACCAAAAATACTGATTTAAATGGATTCAAGCAAATCCTTTTCTCCTGACAGCGTTTAAAAACCATCTCTAGGAATTAGAAGGTGTTGTTCCTCAGCTGAATAGATAGTGAAGTCATCCATGAAAATGGCGAGGAACCGATGAAGAAATTCATTAAACATCTCCATCATACACTGCTGAAAAGTAGCTGGTGCATTGCACAGGCCAAAAGGCATCACCAGATACATGAATGCTCCCCACTCAGTGATGAAAGTGGTCTTGGCCCTATCTTTCGGAGCAATCTGTAACAAAGCCGCACTTTGAGACTCCAAGGCCCACCAACCAAGTCGTCTAAAATTGAGAAAACTCATCTGGTACTCCCCGGTTGGTAATCATCGCCAACTTCAACTTGCTCTAACTTTTTGAACCAAACTCTGTTTGATGAGTTTTCATTCCCTACTAGCTTCACACAATGCACACTACTTCTGCAAATCTCATCAAGCTTCAAAATAACACCTGCAAGAACGCTCTCCAATGCAATCAAACCGGCTCAAATTTGGCCCTAGCAAAACATTAACTAGCAATATCTTGGCTACCAAAACTCCGATTGTGGATCCAATAAGATTGACATGCTCTAAATGATGAGAACTTCAGGCCCATGCACTCACTTCAACCCTGATTCTTCACCAACAGATGTCCAATCCGGTACGGATCTGGAATCGGTTGCTTCAGTAGCCGAACTACTGCTACTGGTCCTTCGCTTCTTGTGGCTCTTTTCTTTCTTAGCCTTCTGTTCCAGTTTTAATGCTCGCTAGACTAGGTCGTTGAATTTCTCTATAGGGGTTGGTACTTCTTGTTCTCTCAGCTTCTTGCTTCTGAACCCATTCAGAAACCATGCCCTTAATCTCTTCTCAGACGGTGGTTCTTGCAACTATCTGGTCAGTTCTTTGATCTTTTCGACATAGCTGCGGACTGACAAATTCCTCTGTTTGATTTGATCCAATTCACAGAGAATATCCTCATCCCCTCGATTGTCAGAATATTCCAACCTGAAGGCCTTAAGTAATTTATTATATGATCTCAGTTGGCATGCAGGGTAATGGTAATACCATTTCCTGTCTGCTTCCTTCAAGGTTTGTGGAAAGTATTCCCCCCAATCATCTTCATCAATGTTTTTTAGTTCAGCATACTGCTCAAAAGCTTGTATGTGAACATCAGGATCATCCTTTTTCCCTCCTTTGAACATGGGAAAGGAAATCTTCAAGAAAGCGGTGTAATCATTTCGATTACTGCTGATCCCGCCAGTTCTCTTCTTGGCTTCAGACTGACGCTTGGGAACCTTCTTGCAATTGTCCGTGTCAAGCATCCCAGTCAATCTCTGTCTCTGTCTCAGTATCAGTATCCTCTCTGTTTTGTCTGCTAGAAGTTTGGTGACTTTCCTTTCTGCCTTTGAAATGCTCATTTTTCTGGCGAGACCGAGAACTCTTGGAACTCTTTGCCTTTCGTGCTTCCCGTTTTGCCCGTCTGCGTCGAGAATGACTGGAGTGCTGTGAGTCCTGCGCCTCATCAGCCTCACTATGCTCCTCGTGAGCCTCAGTGTCATTCATTTTCTCTTGCTTGGGGTCAGACTCTCTTCCTGACTCCTCAAGAATGGGGTCCACACGATTGGTAGATTTCCAGCCACGATTGGATTTTGGTGCCATTTGCTGAAAACTTCAACTGGGAGAAGAGTCTTTCAGTCAACGAGCTTCAGCTCTAGCCACCGTGATTGCCAAAATGGAATTGGAGCTGATCTCTTGAGACAGCTAATTCCAGTGTTGAAGGATTTCAGCTACTTAGAGTAGGAAGAGTTCAGACAGCAGACTAGACAGAAATCAGTGACTAGACTGAAATATGAATACTGAAATGAGAATCAGACTTAAAGACTAGAATAAAGTTCATATTTAGATTCAGAAGACTGTTGAGAAGCCAATATCACTAGAATATATATATATCATGCTTGAGATTACAGTGAATATGATTACAAAGAGAGAAAGTGTAGCCGATAATACTGCCACTGATGCTCAAGTGCAATTATAGCTCAAAGCGCTAATACAAGTGATAACAATTGCCCACCCGATATCAAAGTAATGGGCCCTATTTATATGCTTCGGGGTTATCGTAGTAATTACTCTAGTAATTACTAAGTGATTCACTTCCCATCTTCTAAGAACACGTTCCCACATGGTGACGCGCCAGCCGTCTACACGACAGTACAACTTATCCAAGATTAAGGCAACGATAATCTGTACTTGAAGCAAGTGGGATCTATACCAAGATTAGATCTAAAAGATCACACTTATAGAGATGTCTTGAAAACACCCATATAAGAGTTTGATTCAGTGTCTTTGGCTGAAACTAAGCTTCCATCCTGGTTAAACAAGGACACTCCTATTTAGACATGTGGAGCTTTAGAAAATGGAGGCTTAAGACGAGAAGAATGTATCTTAGAAAGGGACTGCAGAGACGAAGTCTATGTACCTGAACCCTTTCCAGAGCATTTGTTTGAGCCATTTGAGTGGACTCAAATTTTAGCGACAATGGATGTATGTGTGAATATGTCTATGCCTACTCAATTTTGCAATGAGGATGGATACGACATAATTCCCATCCAATTGATTTCAATCCTCAACATTGAAGACAAAAATGAGGAACCCAAGGACTTAATGAAAACTCAACAAGTCTTTCAGACCTCTATTATGATGCAATTGATGAGTTAGATGAACACTCAACTACCTCAGAAGATTCGGGGTCAGAAAAAGAACATATGAGAGCTAAGCTACTCTTCAAAGGAGGGGAGGAAAAGTTTTTTGACTTTCCAAACCAGAAATCAAGAAGACCAAAATGGTATAGACAAAAAAGAGACACCAGATACGTGAAAACACGACCTATGCCATCAGTCTCCAGTAGAACACAATTCCTTATGCAGATAGATGCAAATGATTGTATCAATGACAAAATCACTGGTAGATATCCTTCAAACCAAAATTCGAAAATGTCTTAAACATCGAGAAAAACAAGGAAGGATACTAAAGCAAACCAACATGATAAGAAACCACTCATGACGCGAGTCGAGCTGAAAAAGAAATATCAAGTGTTGAAAAAAGCTCTAAAGGAGATATACACGACCAAAATGGAAACCACGGAAGAGGATGGTAAGGATGTAATGAGCGTTCCATACCATTACAAAAAGTATACTCTCCAAGATAAAAAAATCATAGTCGAAAACCTATTAGGGAACTATGGAAACAGGGTGAGTCTTACGAAGGGCCTGAAAACGCTAAAAAGATAGACTTGGCTGAACTAGGAGAAGAGACTAAACTTGCTTACATTGCGAATGACCTGACAGAAGAAGAAGAAGAGCTCTTGTTGAGCTTGTTAAAGGAATACTGAGATATCTTCGCTTGGTCTTACAAGGATCTCAAGGGTGTTGATCCAGAAATCTGTCAACATACCATGGGCATACCATACCCATGAGAGATGATGCAAAACCAAGTAGACAAAGGCCATACACGTATAGTGAAACATTTTCCAGGAAGATAAAAGAAGAGATTGAAAAACTAAAGGAAGCCAAATTCATTTACGAAATTGAACACACAGATTGGGTGTCTCTAATTGTGGTAGTACCCAGAAGAATGAAAAATTACGAGTGTGTGAATCTCAAAAAGGTGAATGCAACTACCATTAGAGACAACTTTCCTCTTTTCATAACTGAGCATGTTTTAGAACAAGTTGTAGGAAAAGAAGCTTATACCTTCTTAGATGGCTTTTCGGGATACAATCAACTTTTGGTTGACCCAAAAGATTAGCATAAAACTACTTTTGCAACAGAATGGGGTATTGCCTATCGGGTTATGCCGTTTGGGTTAACTAATGCTCCAACCACATTTCAAAGGTTGATGAGCCATGCTTTCAAAGAATATCTTAGGAAATTCTTAGAAGTATATATGGATGATCTATGCGTACATTCATCAATCCGGGTTGATCATTTTGAACACCTCAAAAAGGTATTCAAAAAATGTAGATTTTATAGGATTTGCTTAAATCTTGAAAAGTGCACATTCATGGGTAGGCAAGGAAAAATTCTTGGATATATAGTGTCTAAAAATGGCATAGCTACTGATATTGAGAAGATTCATGTCATTGCTGATTTGCCTAGATCAACAACAGTCAAAAGGATACAAGCCTTCAGGGGGCATTGTTGATATTATCGACGGTTCATCTACATGTACACTATAATTGCAAAACCCGTGTATAGCTTGATTACACACTTTGAGTGGACCGAGGCATGTGAAGAATCCTTCATGAAGCTTAAGAAAGCTCTCACCTCAGCTCCAATATTGAAAGCACTAGATTGAAATAAGATATTCCACGTACATGTAGATGCTTCCAATTTTGCTATCGGTTGTATACTAGCTCAACCAGGAGAGGGGAAAATTGACTTTCCTATTTCTTATGTTAGCCGACAGTTGAACATGGTGGAAAAGAATTACACCACCACCGAAAGGGAAGGATTAGGAATGATCTATGCCGTTAAAAAGTATAGACATTACCTATTAGCCAACTAGTTTGTGTTCTTTGTAGACCACCAAGATTTGTTGTATTTGATCAACAAGCCATGCAACACTGGAAGAATAGTGAGATGGTTCATCATTCTTCTGGAATTTGATTTCACTGTGGTTGTAAAAAAGGGCACTACACATCAACGAGCAGATCATTTGTCAAGGATTCTTTCAGGAAAATCACCTAAAGGGGTGGATGATGATCTACCAGATGCCTATTTGTTCTCCATGGAAATGATATCTAGATGGTTGGAAAACATTGTGTCATTAATGACAATAGATCAAGTGGATTCACAAATACCACTTCCTAATATGATCAGATTAATCGAGCAATCGGCTATGTATCAATTACTAGTTGGCAGGCTATACAAAAGAAATCGAGACTCGATATTGCTCTTATGCATTAATCCTGAGGAAAACGAACAGTACCTAAGTCAAGCACATGTTACCATAGTAGGACTTCACTTTGCGGAAGACCAAACTATGCAATGAATCTTGAGACTGGGAGTATTTTGGCCGATTATGAGGAGCGATGTTCGATCTTTTGTAAAGGATTGCCCTCAATGTCAAAAACAAACACCCGTACCTCATGCAACACTGTTTCAAATGTCACATGTTCCTAAGTGGAGTAACTATTTGTTTACTTACTTATCAAGCCGAACATTTCTTGAGGATATGAGTAAACGTCGTCAAAGAGCAATTGAAACTGAAGCAAGAGACTATGCTCTTATTGGGAACCAACTGTATCGGAGAGGTAAGGATTAACATTTGCGTCTTTGTGCAAATGAAGACGAGTATATTTCGATTATAGAACAAGCACATGCTGGATTAGCTGGAGGTCACTTTTCTAGTGAGACCACCGTAAGAGCAATCTTGATGGCAGGCATATGGTGGCCAACACTTTTTGCAGATGCCAAAGAATATGTTTAAAGGTGTGATACTTGTCAACGAGCAAAAATGCCAATACGTGTAGATAGCATGCCCTTAAGACCAATGATGGGGGCTAGAGCTTTCGCAAAATGGGGTATAGATTTTGTTGGACCATTACAGCCACCTGTTTATAGAACCCAAGCTCAGTATATCATTGTAGCAATGGACTATTTGACTAAGTGTGCCGAGGCTAAAGCAACTCAAAGAATGATTCCAGAACCACTGCTGCATTCGTATGCATTCACGAGATGTGGACTACCCATAGAAATTGTCCGTGATCAGGGAACTCATTTGCTCAATGAGGTAATTGAGTATTTGATTAATGAGTTTATGATCATCCATAACAAATCAGCTCCCTATCACCCACAAGCAAACGGACAAGCTGAGCATACGAATAAAATTCTTAACATGGTGCTAACTAAAGTGGTTAGTTCAGGAAGGTCAAACTGGGAAATGAATCTCTATGCTGCTCTATGGGCTTATCGAGTTTCATTCAAAACAACTTTAAATGCTACACCCTTTAACCTTGTTTATGGTCTTGATGCCATATTGCCAATAGGATTTCTATTGCCGACATTAAGGGTAGCAAGAAATCTTGAGTGGACTGGACATGAATTGTCAGAAAGACTTGAAGATTTGGAAAAGCTAGATGAGCAAAGGCTAACTGCTGTACCTCACATTTATGCACAAGAGCTGAAACAAAAACAATTTTTTGATTCCCACTTAATCACAAAAATCTTCAAAAAAGGGGACGGAGTTTTAGTCTATTCCCTTAAGCAAGACATTCCCAAGTTTAAGAAAAAGGGAAACGGACCATTTATCATTGAAGATGTATCTCCAAGTGGAGCAATAAAATTATCCAACTTAGATGGTAAACCAATGGCTAATTGGATTAGTGGATGTCGTTTAAAGAAATACAATTTTTCGCTAACCAATGAATTGCTAGAAAGAATGCATGCAGCCAAGTAAAGAAAGATTAAACAACAGCAGGTTATTGATGAAGCCCAAGAGGAAGCTCAACTTCAGGTACTCAAACAGAAAGCTGCTCTCAAGAATCAACAGATACTGATTCCCATCAACACTCTAGAAATAGATGACCGACAATGGGAGTTACCCTAAAGACGCAATCCCAACAGATGATGATTGGTTAGACGGAATGGACATGCGCATCAAAGTACAACTCAACAATCATAGCACCAATGCTTTGGTCGACATAGGAGCTAGAGTAAATGCAGTCAGTTATTCCAAGAAGGAAACAAGTCAAGCATTGAAAGCAGGAATAGCGACAATCAAGGGATGCAACAAGAACCCAACCCCAACATTGGGAGTAGTCAACTTGAACGTGATAGTACATGGATGTTCATGTCCTTATTAGTTTGTATGCTTACCAGATGAACACATGAATGAGACGATGATTCTTGGAATTCCCTGGATGTGAACATACAAAGCAGGACCAGATTGGGATACAAATAAACTAAATCTATCACCTAAAGGCGGGCAACTCATTGTTCCAATTGCACCAAGCAAGGAGGAATGGACAAGAAGCAATCAATAGACCAATCAATAGTCTCCATCCCCTTGACAAGCAAATGCTACAAGTAGCACGCAAGGAGTCAGGCAAATTTGAGTACCAAAAGCACAGCTTGAGGATAAGCCAATTCAGATCTGGGTGCCTAAAACTTCACCGACAAAACTAAAGAAGGTTCCAAGGGTCAAAACACAGAGACAAGCATCTCCAGGAAAACCTAGCATGAAATTGGTTTGGGAGAAAAAGGAGCACTTATCTTCTCCACAAACCGTAAAACCAATCAAGCAATGGCGAGTAAAGTTTCAAAAGACTCCACCACACCATACAGCAACAAGCAAATCAAGCTACCAATGGCAAGGAAAAGATCGACAACAGTCAAAAGTGCTAGCAACACCTCAAGCAATCAGTGTGGTGAAGCATCCTGATGGTACAATCAAACAGAGAGCACACAAGCTACAAGATTTTCTCTTTGGAAGACATCAGCAGCAAACCTCGACATCAGAAACCCTTGAGTTAATTACTCAAGACCCAGCTCTTGCATAGCATAGTGGTTTGAATTGCATTGATCTTCAAAGCATGGTAGAGCCAACCACGGCTATGCATAGACACGATTTTTCAACCCATGCACACAGTCGTCCCGGAGTACGCCATCTAGGAGGGGTGGAAGGGCACTAAGTATAAGTAATTAAGGGCAATGTTTGAAGAGAGAGAAAAAAGTTCGATGTTAACGTGTGATTTTTTTGTAAAATTACCTAATAAGGTCCTTATAATTCATTATCAAGGGAAAATTCACTGATAATATCTTCCCGATGAGTGTAAATAGTGTATATACTATCAGAAAATCATAAAAAAATAGTCCTTTTTGGATATTTTTAATCTTTTTTATTGATAATGAGACTTAAAAATAGAAAGATCCAACAAAAAACAATAAAGCTGTGTTTTTCAATGGATTTTCTTAATTATTGGATTTTCACTTTACTTTTTTAGAGCATTTTGCTATTTTCTTTGATTTTTTCAATAAACAGGTCAAAAATTAATAATAAATAGCAAGGAAACTCAGATGGAAAAATGGAGACACACGATGATCAGAAAGACAAGGCGGACAAGCATACAAATTTTCAAAGAAATCAGAAGATGGAAGCGGGAAGCCTAAATTAGGCGGCCAGACCTACTTTTACAAAATTCTTGCAGAATGAGCTACAGGAATCTGATCAAGGAAATTTTTGAGTCTAACATAGATTTCACGGCCCAGTAGGACTAACGGGGGAATCCTGGGAAAATTGGTCCGGGAAGTTCGGGTATAGATATCCAAGATAGACTAAAAACCACCTCATTTCCACTTGCGGCCTTTGTAGAGAGAGCTTTTCGACCTCTTTCGCGCATCTTTTTCGGAGTCCACAGTTGCCCGTTTTCAGCGCTGTCTCACACGAGACATGAGGGATAAGTTCTTTACTCATCAATGATCCATTTTGTACGGCCGGGAGCTAGTCTAAACCCCTAGGAAAAACCCTAGAAACCAAATAGGGCACGGTGACCTACGACCAAAAACTGACCATAGCGGCCTGTCAGCTCGATCAAATCAGATGGGATTCGAACAGTAGCATGCCCTAACATAATAGAACCTTTCTATATCATCAGTTGACCATTCGGTAGGGGTCAAGGGGGTCCCCAATAGAAAATCTAGGTTTTTGGCGAATACCAGAATTCCGATCTGACTCCACATAAAACTTGCCTACGAGGTTCATATACAATGTATATGATTGGTTTAGTGAAATCAAGCAAAGCCTCCGAAAAGCAAAAAACGGCTCGAAGAGTACAAAGCGTCAAATTCGACATACGGGGTCAAACTGACTCCAAATGAGCCAGAATTGGATGAGTTGTTTCACAACCATGTTGCGGACAAGTCCAAAGTCTCAAAGTTGACTGACCAACTCAACAGGTAGTGTAGTCACAGAAAACGGTGATTTTAGAGTCAACAAAGCACAAAGTGATGCCGGCATGACCAAACTTGACGAAAATCAATTTAGGACTTGTTTTAAGTGTATAGAATGTGTCTAGGTCAAAATTTGTAAGCTTTGCAAACAATTTGTCCTCAATGTTGTAAATAATTGTGATTATTTACTTTTGCACTATTTTTGCTTGGAATTGTATCATCACATCACCTATCATGTGTACACACCTAATACATGCCAAAAATCAAATATGAGCCAAAATAAGCACCTATAACTTGGAAAATTACCAGAAAACACAAAGAAGTCTTTGCAAGCCAACATTTCTTGATCCAATCACCTCATATCTCATACACAGGGTCTATACAGAACCAAATTGTACCAAAAAATGTTGATTTTGGTAGAAAAGTAAGAATCACGATTATTTACTTTCTAGCCAAATTGAAAAAGTTTTGATATTTTGCCATCATACATCCAAAGTACATGATGTGTTAAGCCCAATAGCCAAGTTTGAACCAATTTGGAGCTCAAAATCTCAAATTTCCAGTATATCTATTGTTTCAGAGACCTAAAGCCAAAATTTAGTACCATTTTCACCCTATGCGTCCAAATGAGCTCATATTTCACTTAGAACCTGTATTTGGTATATACTTCAAGCTTATGAAGCCAAGTTTGCAAAAAGTTGAAAAAAATACTCAGCTGTAAATAATCGCGATTATTTACTTTGGTTGCAAAAATTTGTTTTGACTTTACAATTTTGTTCGTTGCATGTTTTTATGCATCTATGCTTGTTCAAAAATTGATTTGAAGCAAATTGGACCAAAATTGTCAGCATTTCAAACTAAAGGACATTTCAGAGAAAATGCTGACAAATCTGCTAACTTTGATAATCTATTCACGAATAGGAGCCATGCAAGCAGCAGAGAGGGCCAAGAAAAAGCTCAACCAGAAGGAAAAGTTACAGGAACTGCCCGCATATCAATTCGATCCAGATTCAGTCAAAGTCGCCAAGGCAGCTTATCTCTCCAAAGAATAGCTAGAAGAGCATCACACCACAGTTTTCACCGGCAGATTCGAGAGTGAGGAGGGACATCAAGTCGAGTTGCAACTCCTACCTAAGGAAGTATATGATGTTGCCGGGAATCTTGAGACCAAAGAAGCCAACCGCAGGCTAGGACTCAGAGATTTTTATGAACAAGAGTCGTGCGGTGTGGATTTCCAGAAAGCTTACGAGCTTTTTCCACTTCTTGGCAAAAAGACCACCAAGGTATACCACGCCAAATCATGCGGTTGCCACCACTTTCACACAAGTTCTCAAGTCAACAACCAGGCAAACGGTGGACCACACCTAGTACGTCTTGACCACTCTGAAGGGCACAAAGAAAGAAGGGAAGATTACTTACTTGGGTGCGCCAGAAGTCTTAACAAGGATTACCATGCCATCAGCATGGCCGACAACCTACCGCCTGTCCCAGATCAAAACACATGGATATTGGCAACACAACCATCTCCTAGAGCTACAAGGTCAGCAAAGAGATCTTATAACATAGATGAAGAATCGGCTGAAAGCTCGTTGGAAAGGCACAGCAACAAGAGCTCTAATAATGAGGAAAAGAGGGCAAGAAGAGAGGAGATGAAGAGAAAAGCTGTGGCCGCCCACCAAGAAGAGCCAGTGCAAAAGAAAGCTTGTTTTGAAAAATAAAACATGCTTACCAGCGCAGCCAAAAAGCACAAGGAAAGGACCCCAAAAATGGGTACCTAGCGGACTTAAGGGCCCAAGGACAAAGCATCGCACGAGAAAAGAGGTTGAAGATCCAATAGAGTCTTTGGAAAAAATGTACCAAGAAGCAGAAGCCCTCAAGCTGAAAGAAGCCCAAGAAGAAGAAGCAAGGAAAGCAAAAGAGGTGGAAGAACAGAGACAAGCCGAGGAAACAGTAGGGGAAGAATCACACGACCAAGGTCAAGGGTCTCTCCGACCCACTTCACCATCTACTGAACAACAAGAAAATCCTATGCCAGTCCCACCACCATCACCTGCACATAAAGACACCACTAAAGAAGCTGAGGCTGAGAAAGAGAAAGCCACAGAAGCTGAGCCCACCAAAGAGACAGAACCTGAATCAAAGGAAGCAGAAGAATCGAGACAAGAGGATGACCAGAAAGAGCAACAAAAAGAGAAAGAAGATGAGCCTAAACAGAAGGCAGAAGAATCTGCACAACAGGCAACCACTGCACAAGAGGACACAACAAAGTCTGAGCCAACACCTTCTACTTCCACACAACAAGAAACAGCCGAGGCATCCACAAAGCCTCAGATAAAAAAAGAACAGCCACAGCCTCAAGGGCAAGAAAAACCAGCAGCCACGACACAGCAGAAGGACACACAAGAGGCTGTAGGCACACCAACTCTGCTAGCAAGACAGGAGGACTAGCAGTCTAATGATGAAGTAATCCTGCAAGTAAACGAATATGCAAGGCAAATACAGGATATAACAGAGAGACTCCGCTCAGCAGCACTTGGTCGTAGCACAAAGGCCAAGGAGTTAGAGATGGTGATTGACGGTCTCCAAGGAGAGTTAGAAGACAGAATGAACGTCATTACCGATCTTCAGAGGCAAGTACAGGAGATGAAAGCCGAGGCTGAACAACATCAGCTAGCCAGAGATAGACAGTAGAGGGAGATGGAAGAGCTAGGTGATATGCTCACAAAGTTATCAGATGCTTGCAAAACAAAAGACGAACAGCTGACAGAAGTTACAAACGAACTTCTAATGACCACCATGTCAGCTAAGAAAATTTGGGTACAATTGGATGTCGCAAATGCTTCTTTACAATACTCCAAACAAAGAATAAATGATCAGGAAATCTTCTTACGGCAAATAAGAGAGAATCCAGCTGTAGCCTTGATCAAAGGAACAGATGAGGTCTATAAAGCATTGGAAAAGAAGAACAAGGACCTCAAGTTGGAGTTAAAGCTCGAGCAATCTCACCGCAGGGACCTGGCTTTGAGGCGGGTCCAGAGAGAAGAAGAGCTCCTGAAAGAAATAGCTGAGCTCAAAAGAGTTAACCAGCTCCTCAGAGAAGGAAAACCGAAAACACAGGAAGAGGCAGGCACTTCAGAGCCGCCACAAATAGATATACCCTCGGTCTCATTTGGTGAATTGGAGACACAGTCCACAATAGAGCTGAGTGATGAAGATGATTTTCAGATAAACATTACAGAGGCAGACACAGTGCCCATGGTCCAGCTATCAAAAGATGAAGAAGATGCGCTGAAAGAAAAGATTACACAAGAGGTGGATGAGCAATCGAAAGCAGCGAGATGGATTGGGGGTTGAGATTTCTTCACTCTGTCAACGTCACTCAACTCACTCCCAATCAGATCAATGCACAATGGCATTTGCAATCCCTGCCATACCCCTTGATAAAGGTGGAGTTACTCCAAGTAAAAGAAAGGCTGTACGCAAAAATGCAAACATATGGCGCAGATAAAGACCACCCAAAGTGGAGGTTGAGCTAGTTGAACAAGAATCCGAGGTATTTGATTCTATTCATAAGAGCACCTGCAGCCCTGCAAAGAGATCCCACTTTCTATCCTGTACCAAGAGTAAGGACTTGGCAAGAGCATGAGGCACTAATGAAGAAGAGGCCAAACTGGCTGAACTACCCAAGACTGCCAGCTCGAGAGCAAGGACAAGCCACAGAGGAATACATGGTGAAAACCCTAACGGGCGCCATGTCTTTCTTCAAAAGTCTATCGGATCTCTCTTGTGCAATGTTATATAAAATATGCCGAATGCTGCTCATCTGTATTGAAGTTTTTCATGAGCTAGAGCAAGTAGGCACCCCGTGGATGTCATTCCTCGAGGGAAATAAAGGGTTATGCTATGATCTCATTGGTCAGCCTTCCGAAGAAGTCCTATATGGCTTCTACCCCCGGTGTATGTTCTTACCATCACATAATATGTTGGCGTTCGAGGAAGATTTCTACATGAGATTCTTCACTTAGCGAACGACGATATTTGCACCAGGGATCAGCACCTCACATCAAGGTTTGTAGGCTACTCAGTGGTGGTGGAGCTGAAGAACAGAGTGACCATGTAGTTTCTACAAGTGCCCGATAAAGAAAGGAAAATCAAATACCAAAAGGCACTGAATGCGCTTAAAGACCGACTTGCCAGCCGCCAGCCCGAAGACTATTTCAGACCATAAAGCTATGTCAAGGGACGACATAGGCGAGGAGGGGGGGAATGTTAGTAGCAAGCTAACACGGATACCATTTTTTGGAGTTCTCTTTGTAAAACACTTATTATTTTGATAAATCGAGAATATTGTAACTCCTATTTTCTCGGATAAACTCTGTAATTAATGAGCCGAGGCTACAAGCTTCCAAATTGTATCAACATGTCATTACCTAGCTTTGGTAGAACTTCAGATTATTAGTTTTGACCACCCAAAACCTTAACTAAGGTATAAAAGCCAATTTTTGTAAGTTTTTGACAAGTTTTTGGATGATGAAATACACAGCGTGAGCTAAGGACGCTCACTCCTCTCTTTCTTGTGCTTCCTACTCCCTCCCCGGTTGTCACATTGCAGTTGCGTTTGTTGCATTGCAACTGCAGGTAAGATCTTTATGCATTGACGTAAGCAGTTCACAGTAAGTCGTAGCTTTTGGCATCGCCGACCCGCGGCCTAAATTCATCATAACTAGGAATTTACACTTTCAAATCAAAAACTAACATAGGCGGGGTATTGGGACATCATTGCTAAGCATTTAGATGCATTCTGGGTCGAAAACGACTAAGTCAAAAATCCACTACTGTTAATAATAATGATTTTGGAACTTGACCTAAAGCGGGGTTTGAGACCATGAGCGTGTGTGCTTAGGTCTTATAAACATGTACTAAAAGTTTCGTTATGTTTGGATGTCATTTGATGCTGTAACGGATGCGATTTATTTGCAGATGAGCGATTGGCTTTTGGTGATTTCAGTCACTTGAGTGTAGCTTGAGTTAGATGCGAGTTGTTAGTTGTTTTTCGAGAGATTGACAACCTCTTGTAGCCTCTATGCACTAGTCGAGTTAGCTTCATCCCATGGATTGACAAATTAATCATTGTTCTTGCTAATACTGCAATAAGATAGGATGGTGAGGTTAGACATGCGTCCCACAAATTCTCCAACCTAATTTTGGACTCCTTTGTTATGGCTTACCAAATTTGCTGTGGCAAGTAAATCAATACCCAGTTGTGCACCTTTCGTACTCTCATTAAATAGCTCCATGCGAGCCTTGCATACATCTCCTATTACTATTTACACATACTTGCTTACCCATCATTTTAGCTCACTGCATACAACATCCCTTTGTGTCGGCTCTATCCTCACAACTTTCGATTTACGTCACTGCATATCCATAGGGTCGCCCATCTCTATTCAACCCACCCGTGGGTCACTATCTCCTTTTCTCCTCGATCATTGGCTCACAGACACATACTATACAGTTTGTGTATATCTCTCTATCTCTATCGCACGTGCGCGCGCACACGCACACACACACAAAGTGGGTAGATTTCTTGCATGAAGGGATTCTGGACAGATAGGATCCGAAAGCTCATATGAGAATAGCTATACAACCAAGTCTGGTGGTGGGTTACCTTTCGAACATATTGCAGTCATCGGTGGTTTCTGGTGTGGTGTATTTTCAGGTTCCTGCTACATAAGTTCTGACACACAACACCTGCTTCAACAATTATGAAAAACAACATCATCCAGGTAGGTGCATCTGCACCTACTCAGTCCGGCGGAAAGTATATATTCTATTGAGTTTTTTTACTTGCATACATAAAAGATGTTTCTAGTCTGTATTACTTTTTCAAACTCTTATGGGGTCTTGTTGTGACTTCACCTAATGCAATAAGTCTAAACGATGTCAATAACATGGTAGTAGTAGGATGTGTGGGGTGCATCGATTTTGCAATAGGTGGATACATATTTCACAATTTAACACACAATTGGGTATAATCATCGATTCTGAAATTGAGGGTTTGTTAATTGCTGACCTTTTTGAAGGTTGCTGATCTTTTTATTTTGAGCAGCAGACTAAAAATTCTTTGATCGAATAGTTGACTACTTAAACTCATTATACTCCAGTATATAGTATTACATATATACCTTGGAAGCATACGATTTCTAAACGACGTCGATAACATAGTAGTAGTAGGACATGTGGGGTGCATAGATTTTGCAGCATGTGGATACATATTTCAAACTTGAACACACAATCGGGTCCAATCATCGATTCTAAAATTGAGGATTTGTTATTTGCTGGCTTTTTGAAGGTTGATGATCTTTTTATGATGTGTGTCTGTTGACAGAGTGGAATTGCTATGCATAAGTGATAGTTCAACATTTTGACTTAAGGTTTAGCTTGAGGTTTTTTGACTCGAAAGTAACACATTTACATTGTTTTAGTTTTTGAATTATGAAGCTTTGAATTGGGTACTAGAAGCCTTAAACCTCTTGTGAGGGTCTCAGTAGAGATGGCATGGATTGGATATTTGAGAATTTGTCCATTTTACAAAGGAAATACTGCCCAAATTTGTACTTTTTAGAGATTGGTGAACTAGAAGATCTAATAATACATAATATAACTTTTGAACTTGTTTTCCTTTTTTGATGCTGTTAACCTCCTGTTGAGGGGTCTCAAATGAGATGGCTTTGACTAGAAATTTGAACTTCTATCATCTATGAGTTTCGGCTTGATGACATCAAGCTGACTAAGAACCTGACCAGCATCATAAAGTTACTTTTATATACATGGATCGAGACCCTAAACCTTAAAGAAAACTCTGAATTCATTTTACCGGTGTTGGGGATCCATTTGCACTGGTATCTCCCTGGGTTTTTAACTACGTTAGTCATTTGGTTAAGGAAAGATCTTGACCTTGTAAATTTAGTAATAGGAACTGCTTTTCAACACTTTTCTCCTTGTTGAATAGATGCATAACTTTTGAATTTAGTGTTAGTGCTTTACTTTGAACATACTCCAATGTTTTTTAATAGAGCCTTAATCCTCACGTGAGGGTCTCATATGAGATGGCAGTGGAATGGACTTTTGAAATTTAATTCAAAATACAAAGGAGATGCTGTCCGATTTTTTTTGGAATTAAATGATGAAAACATTATCGTAAATTAATGTCTCATTCTTTAAACTTAATATTTGATCTATGTTATGGTGTTGGTTTTTGTTGTAATTTTTGACACCAATAACAAGGGGAGGGAGTCGTTGACACCTGTAGTCCCAAGTAATGCCAGTTCTGAGAGGCTTGTGTTTCTTGGATGGTGACACGTTGATGGAGCAAAAGACGTCGTGCGCACACTCACACACCGAGACAACTCAATACCACACAAGGAATTTACTTAAATTCCAACCCACACACACCACCACTCAAGAGCTCAATAAAACACAAGCTCAATTCAAACTCCAAACGCCTCGACCTACAAGCCCTTGCTGCCCGCAGACACTACAAGGTGAGTCAAGTTGATCAACACTTGAAATCACACTTGATGGTGATCAAAATATACAAGAAAAACCATCAAAAACTCAAAAAATCCAGCCACAAAAGGCCTCTCTCAAAATATTGCAAAAGCTACACCAAACTCCACTCTATTGGACTCTTTGGAGTAGTGCCAACCCTAATGGCACCGATACAGGGTCACATAGTCTTGTAGAAAGCCGCACCTTTTTCCCTCAATTCCTCGCACACACTGTAATGGAAATGGCCTATGAACTTAGAGAATAGCGGAATTAAGAGATTTACAGTGAGCAACTTTGAGAGCATAGATGGTGAACTTAATTGATAGTAGCAACTTAATCATAACACTTAATTAACTAGGCATGAGCAATACCTTTGCGAGAGCGAGAGAGAGAGAGAGAGAGAGAGAGAGAGAGATTGAGAGAGATTTTAGAGAATATGACAATAGTTGAGGACCGGATTTATGTGGAGCCGCTCCCCCCTCCAAAAGGAATTTGTATTATAGATTCTCTCATTAAGAGAGACTTGATACAATACAATCTTTGTGTTCCTTGAGACCTCTTTGGGAGTATGGAGATGGAAGCTTCATACACCAAGCTTTTGCATAATATCAACAATCAATCTTAGCTTGAAAACAATGAAGAACTCGTGAACATCATTAGTCTTTGTGTTCCCTAAATCATTTGAGTGCAAGAGGATGTATACTTTTATGCATCAACTTGTGCCTAAAGCAACAATTAATCTTCCTTGCAATACAATTAATCTACTTGCATTAAGTAACTAATCTACTTTCAATAAATCGTTAGCCTTCTTGCAATAAGCATAACATGCACTTTGTAGAAAGCATTAACTATCCCAAGCCTCAGTCCCAAGACCTCAAACACCTTCGAAGGTGGAGAGAGCTAGCAGGGAATGAAGGTAGGGAAGAGGAAGAAGAAGTATTCCATAGGAGAAAGACATAATTCCTCACTTATCATCACTCTTCTTGCTTAGCATACATAATAGCATAGTAATGAAGATGGAGAATATGGAAATCTTAAGCATTGAAGCATAGCTCTTGGTTGGATTTGCATTCCATAGCCAAGAGTGTTGGTGTAGGCTCTCAACTTCTCAAGGAGCTTGGAGAAGGAGATGGAGCTCTTGCACCTTGCCTAGCACACAATGAGAGTGTTTGTGAGTGTGTGTGGGTGAGTATACCCCCTAGCTTGCTTGGGTCGACCCCCCCTTGTAGCTCATGCTTGAAGCTCATTGGACCCCTCCAGGCCTAGCCAATCATAAGCAGGAGGCATTACAAGCAGCAAGGGTAGCCTTGAGACAAGTGTCCCCCTTTCCCCTTTGAGAGAGAGGACTTGATAAATGCAAAATCAATTAATTAAATCCCCTAAATTACCATTGGACCCCTTGGGTGGCCAACCAATAGGTTCCAGGCACACAATGAGGGCAACATGAGGAGGAACTTGACAAGTGTCCCTTTTGCTTTCTTTGTACCATGCATGTCTTGTGTGAGTGTGTGGGTGTTCCCTCTCATCCCCCCTCATGTAGGGCTCGCTCCCTCCTTGTAGGGATTGAATCTTTGACTTTTTGACACCTCAACCCCTCATGCATAGGCCCAGTTCCCACCACAAACTTGGCCCTTAAGCACTTTAAGCTTGGGCTGGGTTCTCACCTCAAGTGCAACCCTAACATCTCAAGCATGTCAAGCACCTCAAGCATCTCAATCATTAAGCATGACAAGCAGGACAAGCACCTCGATCTAGGTCGGGTTCCCGCGCCTCAAGCTCAGCCCTAGCTTACCTAAGGTCAAAGGACTTTTACACATATTATTGGAGATCTTCAATGAAGCTAACCCTAAGGTCTTATGCTCCATTGGTTAATCTTGCTCTTTGATAGACCATCTCTCATTTGGGCTCCTTTACCATTGGCCCCGTGTTGAGATAGATCTATAGCACATGTCTATATCTTAACCCTTGTTCCCGTTTATTCTCCCACATTAAGTGATCAGTTTAATATGAGAAAATCATTTGGGTTGGTTAGATATTAGTTTTTATGACACACACACATCCATGGAAACCTTAGAACTTCCATAGACTCAGAGAGAAAGCTCTCATTCACTTCTCCACACACTCGAAAACAGGACGCGAACGTGACGGGACTGCACTAGACCACTTGTAGGAGCCCTGCTTCCTTCCCCACAAAGAACCATATCCAAGGTCTGGATACCCTATCCAGGCATGTACATATGCTCGACTGCCGACACGCAAGCACGAATATTTACAATGTGCACATGTTGCACCATTTTTAAAACATGAAACCACTTTTCAAAGCTCCCAAATGCATGTATGTTTGAGCCCAATAAATGTAACTCCCTATGCCCTTATATATCAACTTGCACACATGCACTAAAGCCTCCATTCACAATCACGTGTACTCTCTCATAAGTCACTGTCCTTTGAAAGAGAAAAAGCTCAAAAAGGTCCAAACGGTGGTTGAGCATACAATCTCAGTGCCAAAGATATACAAAACATTTACTAAGTGCCTCACTCATGGTAGAAAAACAAACGGATACTGACTCCATGGTCGCATCCTCCTCCTATCAAGTGGATAAAGTTCTCCCTATACAACATAATTTGAGTTTTTTTATGTTCCTAAGAAATTAAATTGACTCATGCTAGTAGTAATCACACAATTTCTAAATACGTAACCCAGGAACATAGCAAAAAGTGAATTTATACTCTTAATCTTTCTCCGTCAGGTGGATTATTTCCTCACATTTTTTTTTAGTTTTCTCCTTCTTAAGGAACCAAAAATGATTTTCATTTTTAAATCTCTACTTAGATTTATACATTTAAACGTGTTGAATTAATAAGTTTGTAGTCAATAACATTTTTTCCATCCACAGATGGCATAATCTTGACATGCTAAAGAAATTTTCATTTCCTTATTGGCATATATTATCTTTGATAATAGTAGCATCAATTTCACTGCTTTTTGTCGTTGGAATTGCCAGATACGGTTAAAATGACTCATAAACCAAATAAGACTATACTTCAAACGGTTAAATAAATCATATTTTTAAGACAAACAAGGATGTTTATATAAGGGTACTTACATACTTGTACATTTTCAATGATAGTATGTAAGTTTTAATTCAATATGATAATCTAAATGCCTACTTAACTAAAATCTTTGCTTGTTCTTTTCATAAGAGCTGAGTGCTTTTCTGCTCTTTGGCTAGTTAAGTAGCTGGTTTTTCTTTAAAAAAACCCTATTCCTGCTCTTTACCAAGCTTTCACCCTCTTACAGTTTCGAACTAATCTTAAGTGATTACTCCTTGATACACGGCTATCATTGAATATTTTTTAATGCAAGGATAAAAGGGACATGGATGATAAATGGCCGATCCGCCCTATACCTGCATTTTATGTTTAAACGAAATTGCTGACAATTTTTTTTGTTTACATGATGGATGCAGGCTTCTTTTATCGTTGAATTCAAGTGCCGTTCGAACAATTTTTGGTAGGGGTACTTCTTCTACTGCTGCTACTTTATTTTTTATTTCAAGGATAAAAGGGACATGGATGATAAATGGTGGATCCGCTCTATACCTGCATTCCATGTTTAAACAAAATTGTTGAATATTTTTTAATGCAAGGATAAAAGGGACATGGATGATGAACGGTGGATCCGCCCTATACCTGCATTCCATGTTTAAACGAAATTGCTGACAATTTTCTTGTTTACATGATGGATGCAGGCTTCTTTTATCGTTGAATTCAAGTGCTGTTCGAACAATTTTTGGTAGGGATACTTCTTCTACTGCTGCTACTTCATTTTTTATTTCTTAGATGTAGTAAAACATCAAAACTTCATTTCAAATGTACATAGTTTTTTTGGTAAAAATTATATATGTTATCACTTTTATTAATCTTTGTCATGTCTCTTTTTGAATATATTATTCAAATTGTGAATAAAGGATATAGATTAATACTCCCCCCCCCCCCCCCACACACACACACACACACACACACACGTCTCTTGAGATTGTTTGTACAACATATTCAATCTTCAACTTCATCATTACAAGAATCCCTTATTTTATGATGGTTCAAGTTCATATATTTCCTTATTTTCTTACATGAGAGCGTAACAAGTTGAGAAAAAGCGAGTCATAAAAAAGTCAAATGTTTATTATTGTTATGTATAGGCGATTATTTTGGACTGGAAATATCCCCCCCCCGCCCCCCCAAAAAGAGACACACACACACACACACACACAAATGTTGCTCCTACTAAGCCAACCAGCTATGCGAATGCCTACTTTTAAGATCTTTGGATGATTACTCAACACCTTGTTTAGTGTAAAATTGTTAGTGGACATAACCCAACCCTAGGGAGCTAGCGATTACAATTTGACATCCATGAATCCTCCCCCCCCCCCCCCCCCCCAAACTCACAATTGTCAGTGTATATAAATATCACAAAAAACAAAAAAGTTACGATGAAAGCCATGCTCCAACTGAGCCATGGCATCTACCAACAACCGACCCACTGTATCATTCAAACCATACGACCACACATCAGCTGATTAAAGAGAGACACCCTAAGACTATAAGCAACAAAGAGGAGCCAAGACTGTCTTGGGGTTTCCACCAAGGAGAAAGCCCTACCACAACAATCCCCTTGACCACCAAGCCGGGGCCAAAGGGACTAACCGTTGATAGAAGAAACTAGCGGCGTCATCTTTTCTTCTTCCTTTGCTTAAGCAAGCTAACAATGCTAGTGTTGGTCTTATTACCCTTAACCTTAACAATATGGCTGATGATGAGGTCTATCTTTTTGTCGTGAGTATCACCCGAATTCAAGTTGTGATGACCAGCATCATCAAATATTTCTACAGAGGGATTGACTAGCGATTCTGGTTCATCTTGCATCTCGGCTGACAAATCCCCAATCTCTTTATTTAGCCCACCACCAGAGGGTGCTATCAGCACGTTCCTCTTGCATCTCTACAGTCGGGGGCCACGTGTCTCTGCAAGCGCCTCATTACCAGTAGATCTTGTTCACTTGTCCTCACTTCCGGCTTAGGGTTATCTGCAGGTTTGTCCTCCCTAGTAATGCGTCTCTAGGTTGTCTTGATCATCAGATTGCAATTAGCTTCAACCTCAGGGTAGTCTCTAGCATATAGTGCCCAATTTTGTGGCATTTGTAGCAGGCATTTAGAAATGGGGAGAATGCTAAGCCTTGCAAAAAGCACCAAAGCCACCCATACTTGAATGCAGATACTTGGGAACAGGTTTACTCATATTTCACAGAATATATTCTTTTATGTCCGAGCCCGATCTCACTCAATGCACGTTTGAACTGAAAAGCACCCGGCCAACATAGCAGCTATGGAGTCTACATGATCATGCAGTCAGATTGGGAAGCCTTTGAACGTAACCCACACCAGGGTAGAAGTCCATAAACTCTTTGTTGGGGCTGAACTTTGGCATCCACCGCATAGCATATACAAAGTAAGAAGCTCCCAAAATGCCTCTTCTCATGACCAGTTCCTGCACAATTTTCTCTGAGGTGCACCCTACCACATAGAAGCCTTTTCCTACCGCTGTGAAATGGCAGATTGCATTTCTGTCTTAGTTGCCATAGCTGCCCACTCCCACAAACCTTAATCCGGTGGCCCATAAAATAAAGCACCACTGATTGAGCACAACAAGTCTGAAGGCTTTGAAGCGTTGTTTCTGGGCTGAACTTTGCCATAGCTGCCCACTCCCACAAACCTTAATCTGGTGGCCCATAAAATAAAGCACCACTGATTGAGCACAGCAAATCTGAAGGCTTTGAAGGGTTGTCTCTGGGCTGAACTTTGCCATAGCTGTCCACTCCCACAAACCTTGATCCGATGGCCCATAAATAAAGCACCACTGATTGAGCACAGTAAGTCTGAAGGCTTTGAAGCGTTGTCTCTGGGCTGAACTTTGGCATAGCTACCCATTCCCACAAACCTTAATCCGGTGGCCCATAAAATAAAGCACCATTGATTGAGCACAGCAAGTCTGAAGGCTTTGAAGCGTTGTCTCTGGGATGAACTTTGCTTGCACCACATACCCATCTTCAACTTTATTCTATCTTAACCTGATCGTCCATGCAAGATTTCCTCTACCAACGTGCGAGCTCCAAAGAGAGAAGGCTTCAAAATCTTTTGGAATTTTCGCATAGGAGTCCAAAGCCCTTTTCCTCCTTTTCGAAGTGAATACAAAGTTTGCATTCCGCTTGGAGGGATTTGACAATCCCCCTTTCCTGTCGTCCTGCACTTTCGACATCTCTCCTATGATACCTAGAGGGAGAGGTGCCCCCCCCCCCCCCCCCCCCCCCCCCCCCCCCCCAATTGTTTACTTACTTTCTCTCTTTCAATTTATTTGGCTTACTTTCTTTCTTTCTTAATAGCGATCGATCACAATCGATGGGTGTTCCCACAGGACTCCCCTAACTTGACATTCACCAATCCTAAACCTTGAAAGGATGTGAAAATTTGCAATGCAAGTAGACTTCTTGATGTAAATACAAACATTATTAGAAGCTCAATCTTCCAAAATTTGAACGATAACATTATGACGTCTTGGTACATCAATATTACAATGCAATTGAAGTTCTTAAGGTAAGCACCACCATTAGAGCCCAATTTTCCATGAAGGTAATCATCAATCAAGTAAAGACCTCAACAAGTTGAAAGCGAGATCAATCTTTTGTTTTGCTTAAATGACCATAATAATACAAGAGACATATTTTGAACCGTTGATTATGCCACTAAAACAAGAGTAGATTGTTTAGTATATACAAATTTTATTTATTTTTTATTTATAGCAACCACTCTTTCCAAATGGAGAGAGTGGTTGATATTGAATGAAAAAAAAACATCCCTACAATAGCTCCATCTATTGGCTACAACCATGAGAGGACAGGCCTTCTCCTCCCTGTGTAGTAGACTACATGGCCATTCAAGTCTACCTACATGGCAGTAACCACATCATGGCCATGCTCAACCACATTAGAACATTGGTTGCCCGCAAGTCAAGAGCCAGCATGCAACTCAAGAGTAGTGTGATCCCCATGCCCGCAACTCAAGTGGAGCCGGCCCTGCATCCTTAGTCTTATGCATGTCACCTAACCGACGCCCTTCATTACATGAGGTATACCCCTAGGAATCTGCTTGGCGGACAATCGTCTTGCTTTCTTTCTGTATATTGAGAAGCCAACGGGGCCATTACTGCACCACAACCAACGAGCAAGTAGATTTCTTCTTCATTGGCAGGTCCCCGTCTCTTTACATCTTTTCCTCAGGTATTCTTTACGGTTTACGTTAAATGTCAGCCTTCTTGTCATCGTGGCCAAGCAGTCCTAATCGGTTCCCATTGGTTGAACAAAAAGTCAATGCATCTGCACGTGCAACACTCGAACTCGGGACCTTTCCTCCGATATTTAACACTAGTCCTGTAATTGGACATTCAAGTGTCCTGTTTTCCTACCGACCTTTGGAAATTTATTTGTCAAGCTAGAATCAAGTTTTTCACACCTTGCTTCTACCATAGGTTGGTTATGAGGGAAAGAAAACATTGGATTTTTCTCCATGCCAAAGTATGAGCCCTATGGAGCGAATTATGCTAAGTTTTAAATCGTAAATTTAATAAAAATTTTAAATTGTGTTGGCAAAAAATATCATAAAATGCTTATATCTTTTTGTAGAGATGACCTTCTTTATGTTTGTAAAAGCCAAACGTTAGTAAGTGTTATAAAACAACAGACAGTCCTTCAAGGACTAAGTGACTTGGTTTCCAAGTCACTTGCAAGTTATAAACATAATTACATACTTAAGCACGTGCTGATTAAGAGCATAATTTTGGCCTTCCAAAGGTCCTCTTATGGTATTGGGGCTATTCTAGTGTACTTTGACAACTACAAATGACTTTATGTGTTGAAACCAAGAAATTACGTATTTTGAGCTCCCTACCTCAGTTAAATCTCATTGCTTGGACCGTATCTTAAATTTCTTATTGTACAAAACCTCTTGAAAATCTTGAATATTTCTCCACAATATCATTAAAACCAAGGTTTTAGATGTCCCATTTGTGTCTTTACCATATATTTTACACATTTAGTTGATCTACCCAGACTATTTAAAATTATTTGAGATTTTGAATACTTATGTCTCAAGAATTGAAATATCTGATTTTTCTCATGCGCAGTATTGAATATTTGAAATGATTCAATAATTATTGCTTACCAAAGCACTTATACTTTCCACCTTGAGTCCTCAATGGAGAGGCTAAGCAATGTATCACTTTCTAAAATACACAAATACATCAAAAACATATATATATATATATATATATATATATTTGTATACAACAATATGCTTGAAATGGCCATATCAAACACTTAGAACTTCACATTATTTTATATACTCTTAAATATATTATTTTGCACATGAAACCTAGAATCATCGATAGCACAATTGTGGAAAAGCCACATAGAATTCTCCACGTGGTCTCTTCATTTTTCCTTGAGATTATAAAGTCAATTTCATCAATCGCAGCCTTATGGTGGTCCACTTGATGAGTATAATACTTGATCATGATAGCTTATAAAATGCAAGGTTATGTTTTTAAAAGACCCTCTAGATGACATATTTAAGCATATCAAAATGGTTTTCTTAAATACACCGTATAATGCAAGTAGCATTCAATCTGAATTTGCAAAAAAATGACACTCAAGTATCCTGTTTTGGTACCAAGCTAGTGTTAATCAGTGCCACTGTGCATGGCAGAGATCAAAGCTTTCATGGAACTTGCATCAATGCAAATGCAACACGAGACCCCAAGGTTTTGCATGAGGAATCGAATTAGATCTGCTCAAGGCGCTGCAGGCAATGTGTGAGCAAGCATGCTGATTTTAAGAACCATAGAGAATATAGAAAGCTTCCCTGCTTTGTTCCAAATCTGATAGAGCTTGGTCTCTTATAATATGTTAGGGTCCGAGTTCTTAACTTTTTTAAAGTGAGCTGCCTTTATTCTTGCCCTTCTCAAGGTCGAGGTACCACCTGCCTCTCTTGCAGGCTCTTCATGATGCAGCTAGAAGTGGAGATTGGGACATATTTCTCCATTGACAAATCATGCAAACCATTATATGTGGCTAGTACGCCATTGTTGAGCAAGTTACGCCATCATTGTATGTGGCTATTGAAACTCATTGCACTAAAAGTGCCATGGTTTGCTTTTATTGTTGATGTAGCTTCTACAAGCTATGGGATGTACAAGAACTAATGAGAATAAGAGAGTGCTAGGGCCATCTTATATCCAGAGAGAGATAGGATGGCATGGTTATGGCCTGATAATAACAAGATTCCTCAATCTATCAGACTTTGGTTATAAGGATACTTTTTCATGTTGAAGCTGATAGCTCAATCTATCGGTAGTGAGTGACATTTTTGGAGTCTTAATTAGATTTGGTACATGAACTTAGAAAACACTTCAATTTTCTTAATTAGATCTGGTACATGCACTTAGAAAACACTTCAACTATCTATTTGTTGCAAGCAAATCATAACCTTCTTTACTCCACACATCTATTGCCCTGCAATGGGCCGGTGCATGAACATACACCCGAGGCTGTCCTGCATTTGCAGCCTTGCATCTGCATGACAAAGTCTCCACAAGAAGATGTAGAAATTTTCTCATGTAGGAAAATGGAGTCTTTTTCAGTGTTTTTCATACAATGCATAACATCATGAGCTTCTGTTCGAGAGGCACCACATTCGTAGCTGGGTACGATTGGGGACAAGGGACCCCCGACCCCCCCACCGGGCCAGCGGTCCCCTGTCCCCAATCGTACCTAGCTACAAATGCGGTGCCTCCCTCATAGAAGCTCATGATGTTGAGGTAAGTCACAATGTAGGAATTATTGTGAGAATTTGTCCAAAACTTCTTGTGCTCAACTAGAGGCTCTAAGGCTCTTTCATCATCTGCCTTGCTCTTTCATGATCCGTCTTATTCCACGCACGGTGATGATTTGCATCATGACAACCCGAGACACACAATGTCGCAATCAAAGGGCCTTGCTTCCTCATCATCCAGCTTCTTGCTTCTTCATCCACAATCAGAGGGAGTCATCATCTGTTTGGCTTTTTCATCATTCAGAATCTCGCTCCTTCATCCTGTGACTTGATCAATATTTTCCTCGCTTCTTCATCCTCAAGACCCCACACATGCTTCCAAAGTGTATCCCTATCAGTGCTTACCTAGCTAGCACTTGGCCCTTGAAGGGGACATGAAGACATTGGCTCGGGGTTTGGAGCCCTTTCATGCATAACAATGATCAAGAAAATGGGAGAAATTTAGAGCAGAAGGCTAGTGCATACGAAGGTAAATTTGCCATTGTGAGGGGAAACCAAAGGATTTAAAAATTGGACAAGAATAGTAAAGGATCCAACTTCGATGCCATTTGAGGTAAATCTATGATTTATCAAGCTTCTGCTCCATGATGCCCTTATTCATTTGTGTGATACAAGAATCTACCAATGCTCCTTGAGATCTGCAATTTTGTAACAATCAATCTATAACACTCTCAGTATTCAAGAAGCTCCCAATCTGCCAACATTCAAGAAAACTTGATGTCTTTGGTGTATGCCCAAAAGACAATAATACAACTACTTACATCCTGTAGGCTTTAACACCTTTGTATGACAAGTGTGGACAAAATTTTTCAAATGCAGTTGCAAATTCAACGGCTGTTTCAGATGCGAAATTGTGGCATGCACGTTTTGGGCATCTGAATTTTGCCAGTTTGCTGCGTTTGCAGAAATCTGATATGGTTGCTTCTTTGCAGCCTCTTGAAGCACCTGTCAAACATGTTTGTGAAGGCTTTTGGGTAAAATGCAGCATGCTAAGTTTCCAAAGGATGGGTCAGTTCATGCTACATGCAGATTGCACCTTGTGCATAGTGATGTTTGTGGGCCTATGAAAACTCCGTCCCTGGGAGATTACTTGTACTTTGTGACTTTCATTGATGACTACTCCACACATGCATGGGGTATATCCGTTGAAAGCTAAGTTCAAAGTCTTTATGTGCTTCAAGCAATTTCTTGTTATGGCTGAAAATGTCTCAAAATGTACTATGTGCACCCTCCGTTCCGATCGAGGGGGGAGTATATGTCTCATGAATTTAATGCATTTTTGGCTAGTCGTGGGTAAAACACCAATGTACAGTGCCGTATATGCCTCAACAAAATGGTGTTGCTGAGAGGAAAAATAGGTCTCTTATGAAAATGGCACGATGTCTAGTCAAGAGTCAAGCTTTACCACATTCATTTTGGCTCGAGGCTGTCATGTGTGCCACTTGTGTACTCAACAGGTGTCCTGCAAAAGCATTGCAGTCTATGACTCCATATGAAGCATGGCATGATAGAAAGCCATCTATTGAGCACATGCGTGTTTTTGGTTGTTTGGCTTATGGTTTAGTGCCACAAGCACAGCGCAGAAAATTGGATGAGAAGGCTGTCAAATGTACTTTTGTTGGTTATAGTGCTGAAAGCAAAGGCTACATGTTGTACCATTTGCAAACAAAGCGTATTTTGGTTTCGCGTGATGTTGTGTTTGTGGAAGTTTCTATTTAGCCTTTGCTGTCATATACTAGAGATAGTAATGTGAGCTCACAGGACATTTATGACACTTTGTTGCCTCTTTTTAGTGGTGGAAGTTCGAATGTAAATTCCAATAAGGCAAATGACAGCCTATGGGGGTCTTTGAAAATGTTACACATCAGCCTATTGCTGATGTAGATGTACATTATGCACTTGAAAAGGAAAGGATTGAAAATGAGCAGGCTAGAGGTATGCCAAAATGGCTGGTGCATACATTGCATGACAATAAATTGGATGCACCTTTGTCTAGTTGTACTCGTTCAAGCTCTCGCCATGCATTTTATGCATCAGATTGTTATGCTTTGGCTGTGTCTAGCTTACATGATGTGGAGGAACCTATGTCTTTTGATGCACAGAATTCAAAAAATTAAATGGCTGCCATGCAATCAGAATATGATGCACTTATAGAAAATGACACATGGACTTTATGTGATTTGCCTCCTGGAAAAAAGGCCATTGGTACAAAGTGGGTTTAGAAGTTGAAACCCAAGCGAGATGGTGAGGTTGATTGCCATAAGGCTCGACCTATTGCAAAAGGCTATGCGCAGCAGAAAGGCACAGATTATGAAGGAACTTTTGCTCCCACTTGTTGTATGACTACTGTTCATTTTTTATGTGCATTGGCAGCTCATTTAGGTTGGGATGTACATCAATCAGACATTGTTACTGCTTTCTAGGATTGTGACATATTTGAGGAAGTTTATGTGACGCAGCCTCGTGGTTTTGTTGAGAAAGGACAAGAGGATAAGGTGTGAAAATGTAACAAAGCTTTGTATGGGTTGAAGCAATCTCCTCGTGCTTGATATGAGAAGGCCGGCACTCATTTGGTCAAACAAGGCTTTTGTAACAATCCAACAGAAAGCACATTGTATGTAAAGCATGAGGGTGATGTACGTCTCATTGTGGTTCTTTATGTAGATGATTTGTTGATCACTGGACCAAATGAGAGACATATTGCTAAATTTAAGGCTGATTTGAATGCTACTTTCAAGATGAAAGATTTGGGGATGTTGCATCATACTTGGGTTTATAGTTTAAGCAGTGTGATGGTGATATTGCCTTGTGTCAAAAAAGTTACATAGAGACATTGCTATGTAAGTTTGGACTTGAGGATTGGAAACCTATTGCCACTCCCATGGGAACAGGTTTGAAATTGAGTTTTCGTAATGCTCCTAATCCTGCATATGTCATTCTTTACCATGCTGTTTGATGCCTCATTTATGTATGCAACACGAGGCCGGATATTTAGTTTGTAGTCTCACAGGTCAGCAGATTTATGCATAGCCCAGGGTCTAAGCATTGGCAGGCTATCAAGAGGATTTTTTGCTACCTTAGTGGCACTTTACATCTTGACTTGTTTTATCCCAAGGGAGGATCATTGCCGCTAGACTTACATGCTTTTTTGGACTCAGATTGGGCTGGTTTTTTTGACGGGTGAGTGTCCACAAGTGGTTTTTGTTTCATGCTTGGCAGTTCATTTATATCATGGTTGAGCAGAAGAAACCTACTGTGGCCACTTCGAGTTGTGAGGCTGAGTACAGGGCAATCTTCACAGCTACAGTTGAGTGTGTATGGCTCAGACGCCTTATGGCTGATTTGGGTGTTGGACAAGACATTGCCAACATCATCTACACTGACATTCAGAGCGCTTTGGCAGCGAGGAACCCAGTTTTTCATGCTCACACAAAGCACATTGAGGTGCATTACAACTATGTCAGGGAGAGGCTCTCAGCAGGAGAGTAATATCAACTTGGCTTATGTGCCAACATAGGACAACCTTGCAGACCTTTTCACGAAGGCATTGTCTCATGAGAAGTTTGAAGCTTTCCCCAAAGCTTTGGGATTGCTCCCCTTTGTGGATTGATCCTGTCCTCAGGGCATGGCACTTTCCTTTACTCTTTGTGCCAGCCCTTGTTCACCACATCACTCCCAAGGGGGATTTGTTACCATATACATGTGGTAGCGATGTGTGTAAACACACTACGACCGCCGGGGCATTTTTCCCCTCTTTAGGAGGTTTTTCCCCCCGTGCATTGTATATACGCCCATCACTCTAGGGCTATCCATCTTTCCATTTCACACTAAGTAATACACTCTCTGTTGTGTGCCTTGAGGTTCCTTCATCTTCTCCAAGCTGTGTACGTATCCTTGCAACCCTATTCCAACAGGCTGCAAACTTCCTCTTTCATGTGGTGAGCAACGGCCACCAGAGCTTGTAAAATAGAGGAACCATATTAGAGAAACTTAGTACAATTATGGGGGTAATTTTTCCAATTTAGTCATTTTTGCGGTGTGTAAATGCATTAGATTTGTCAAGAAAAGAAGAATTAAACAATGTCAAGATTGGTTATTTATATTTTATATCAATGCTCATTTTGAGAAAATTCATTTTTCAATGCCTTTCAAGGGAATAGAGAAAGACAATGCCAAGGAATGATACACTTTCTTAGCATATTCAAACTAATGTATCTAGATTAGGGATCAACACATTACCCTACCAGAGGATATCTCTTAATTGAGTACTCCCTTACCCTGTATGTATCAATGCTCTATATGGGGATTATAAATTTATAATCAAAATGTTTTAGCTCCCCATTTCTCTTGTGGTGACATGAGAGTACCATCTCAAAAACAGGTGTGGGTTGTCCATGTGTACACAAATAGTCAATGCTTTCGATCTAGAGCAAGGCTCTTCAAGGTGTCCTCCCAATCCATAATGGTCCTTGGTGACGATGAGAAAGCCATGCCTCAAGCCAAAATATCATGCATGTATATAATGTCCTCCCCTCTCTTAACTCTATTGTAGAAGGATTTTGGACATTTGTGCTTACAAATGGTTTGCGGATCCTTGTGCCATGGCTTGCAAACATTGCTCTAATTCCCTTTGTGTGATTTGCTTATGGCTAGCAAGAATTGCTCTAATTATCGTTGTGTGCTTTGCCTATGGCTAGCCTCCTAACCAAAAATAAGTGACAAGATTAAGTGACCCTACCAACCCATTTGGTAAATGTGTTAAGCCATCTTTAGCAACAACCATTCCATCCATCAAACCAAACACACATATGGTGCCCCACTGTTAGACGAAGACAAACTTTATTCACATTAACACTAGGTTGATAATGAGCCACTTTTATGTTCAGTGAAGCGACTACTTTATTTGAAATACCTTTTTAGTGGTGTTTGTTGCTTTTAGTACTTCATAATCATGAAAGGGATCCTTCTTAGTGAGAACTGTTTATGTGCTATTAGCATACTCCAAAAGAACATGTATATATTGACATAATTGAGCGTGGCAATAGAAACTTTGACAGTATGCGCTACACATTTTGAAACTAAAAAGAGAGGATAATCCAATTAGATTCTCTCGCTCTCTTTTTATACATAAAAATAAGAAGGAGAACTGTTCGATGCGCATGAAGAGCGTCAGTTCTCTCTCTCTCTCTCTCTCTCTCTCTCTCTCGTCCACGTGTGTGTCCCCACAAAAAAATTGGCTCTATCTGTCTCGCTCTCTGTGTCTCACATGCAAAGGTGATAGGGAGCCTTGTAGGGGTGCTACCGTGCTGCGCGTCTTTCGGACTGCAGGTTGAGATTGTGGAGCATTGAAGGCAAGATGATGACCCCTTGGTAGGCACAAGATCTCTCTCTTGTCTCCGGAAAGCAACCTGCAGGGATTTCAATCCTCTCTCTATGTGTGTTGCTATGTCTTTCCAGGTTGCGTGCTGGCACTGGATAGGTGAGATGCACCTTATGCAGAGGCAGCGAGACAGGCGAGGGCGGCGAAGCAGGTTACGAGTGAGGTTGGTGAGTTGCAAATGGGAGGCATAAAGTAATGAATTTTTTTAATATAGAGCCAATAATAGTAGGTGGTAGGTGACAATACGTTAGCAGAATGAAAAAAATGCAACGTTTTTGTACCTAATTCTATGTCCAAAAAATTTTGGTGAGTTTAAGAGAGCAATAAGTTTTAAATGGACCTTATGTATCAAGGATAAGGGGGCGAGTTGGGATGGTTGTAATTATGGTCCCTGGATGATGTCATGGCTCAACACGAGCATGACAAGACATTGGGTTGCTTAATATAATTCACTCACAATTGTGAATCTTGCAAAAAAAAAAAAAAAGAGCAACAAGTTTTGATCAACAATCCATAGATGTTTGCGGAAAAAATTAATATCTCTTTGGTAAAAGAAATCCCAAGTTTTCTCAAGATGCAATAGACCACAATAAACTTCTATTTTGAGAAAAATATAGTGGTACATAAACTTTGGAGCCATGCCATGGTGAAAACATGAGATATTTTATATATTTCTCATATTTTTGGATCCTTAAACTATATGTGGAAGAAACGATTTCCCAAATGAATAGATCTTCTATGCATGGTATTCCAAAAGAAAAATCCAAAACTTCGAAAGACACTTTTATGTCTTGCTACATTACCAACCTAGTGTTAATAATTTTTTTCCTACTACATAGACTACTTAAGTGGAATCCTTATTCCAACTTGGAGTTGTTGCCAATTAGTAGCAAGTTTAGACAACCTTCTTTAATATTGTCCCTTAGAAAGGAAATGCACTATATAATCATGTGTGAAGCATGGAGGTCTTGAAAGATGTGGCCAACATCCAAATGGGCTACCTCCTTTCGAAGGTGGTGTGGGGTGGCATAATACCAAGTTTGAATTAATTTATGATTACGTGTTTCTAAAGATGCTTTCCTGCTCTTTTTGTAGGATTGAAAAATATCCATGCCAGTGCCACTATATGGTAAAGGACCCAATAACAAGACTCCTTTTACCTTTAAGATATCTCCCTACAAAAGGCTAAACAGATACCAAACTCAAAATATTGTCCCAAAAGAAAAATAGTCCAACTCCCAACAAGAAGACTCTAGGATTAAGCTTTAGTATGTATCCTCTCAAGGTGTCGTTCTTCTCCAAATAGAAAGTTAAAGTACAGATGGAGAGAGCTCAAACTTTGAAAAGCTTCATTTTTTTGTAAAAAAGATCTAAATTAAAAGATCCCTTAAAAAATACACTCATTCAGCTGTAGGTTTTCATTGTGATTACTGTTAAAGCTTTTTATTACTTGTAGAGGATTAGGCTAAGACTACCTTGAAACCCAACTTGTGAGTTATAAGCTTTGAAGCTTTGACACTATCATGACTTATACACGGAGTGGAAGCACTCTCTAACTTTCCAATTCTCTCTCTCTTTCACCTTCCTCCTTCCAATGTATTTTCATCTTCAATAGATTGAATTGGGGCTACTCCTTGGAATGGCAAAATTAGGGTCTCCTTTGAAGGACCCTTCTGTTTGAAAGTTAAGGGCCTTGAGTTCACAGTCATAGTCTAAGATCATTATCTGCTAAAAATGTGCTATGGGTTTGAGGCATGCGCACACAAAATATTGCTCAAGGCAAACCAAATATACCCACACAAAAAAACAAGAAATAAAAATAAAAGTCTGCAGAGATCAATTTTAGTGTTAAAATTAGTGTCAATGACACGACTTGTTTGTACCACCTAAACATGCTACACAAGAAGTTTTCAACAAATTCTCACAATAATTCCCACATTGTGACTTACCTCAACATCATGAGCTTCTGCGAGGGAGGCACTGCATACCTAGCTAGGTACGATTGGGGGCAGGGACGGCCGGCCTGGTGGGGGGGGCGGTGGTCCTCTGCCCCCAACCGTACCTAGTTAGGTATGTGGTGCCTCTCGAGCAAAAGCTCATGATGTTATGCATTGTATGGAAAACACTGATAAAGACTCAGTTTTCCTACTAGTGTCTCCACATGTCAGTCCAATACAGAAAGCCTTACATCTCCTGAACTTCTCCACACTGAGTCAACCATATGCAAAGTGCTCTTGGAGAAGCCATAGAGTGAATTTGGAGCCCAATTATGAGACCGCAAAATCAGCATCTCTTTTTCTTCTGCAGCTTTCAAACTCAACACAAATATACAAATGGATTATGGGAAGTTGATGAATCATGGACAATCTGTACATTTGCTGTACTGTCCGTAGACTTCCATAGCCTAGATTGCTTGACAGCATACAAGTAAAACTTCTCTTTCAAAAGAGCTTAGATGAACTGCTCCACTCTGAGAGTATGGTAATGTGGTACAATTTAATGGCAAGCTGTGAGTCTTGATTGCATTTTTCTTTCCATATCACGACTTGAAGAAGCCTGCAATCCGATTGACAATAAGGACACGCAACAAAGGCACAAGGCCTATCAAAGCCATCTGGAACTGGTCTGAGCTATTTGCTCGAATTCTTATCTGACCAGCTCTGATGCTATTCAAGTTAGCCTGACCAGTAATCGTTGTCTGCCCCAACAGGAATTGTACCTGACAAATGCTGTCAATAGCAATACTTTTTTTCCAATTGATGATGGAAAGCCCGATGGAGGATAAATCTTCGCCTTTAAAGGAGGCCTCCAAGTATCCACCATAAGCAACTTCTTGCTGCGAGGTCATGACTCCACCACCTACAGCTAGCTTCAACCATTTATTGACTACCAAGCAGTCTTCCAACTTCATACCAGCAGCAGAAGTCTCCCCAATCATTATGAGTGCAAGTCCACAAGTCGCTTTATGTTTCTTGGATGTGTTGAATTTGATCTCTCCATGGAGCTCATAAGCAACATCAGGGAGTGTATGGATGTTAAGCCCAGTTTGCAAGCTTTTCTTTTTGAATGATGTGGCACATTCCAATTGCACATTGGTGTCGTTCTTATCCTTAATTATCTGCCCTGAAATGGAAACAGGTAACTTTGGGGAGATCATAAAGGCTTTCTTTACACTCAGACCATCATGGCCAATGTCACGATCCCAACCATGTTCACTTTGGACAGGCCGAATCAGTAATCCATTCTTTGTAGCCAAAGAATGGTACCTATGGGTGGGGTTATCAGAATCAAACGAAAGTGGTAGTGCCATATCAGGCATTGGTACTGGTTCTGTGGCTGGATTTGTTTTGTCATGATGCAAGTCCATCAGATCTGATACCTCCTTTGCCAATGCAGCCAAGCCTTTCTTCACTTCTTTCCTCCTAGCACGTGCATCCATTACCCACCGCTTGATCAAGAGCTTCTTCCTGTACTTTAGCTCCTCATGATAATGTTCCCTCTGTTCCTTATCCAGAGATAAAAGTTCTTTTCTGGTCAGACGCCTGAAACAAGACAAAACTTCATACTCACTTTCATCATCTGAATTGAAAACTTCTTCGTCAGAATTGGAGTCCTCTTCATTGATCGCTTGTTCATCATATAGTTTCGGACAGACTTGAGACTGAAACAGTAGTGCAAGCAAAAAAGACAAAGAAGGTACTTGTGGGCGAACCCAGAAGGTCTTGTCTTTAAATCGCAATACATTATCAGCTTCTGCCAATATCTTGGATGCAAAGCAAAGAAGAAGCAGCTGTGGTTGCCAGACTTCTCTATTGGATACAATAGAACAGTTTGCTGCACGTATCTTAACTGCAGCATGATTCTCAACAATGGAATGTAAATTCCTAAGTTGCATATTCCCAGCTGCCTGGCAGATAGTTTCCTGCAGTGTGTGCAAACGTCGAGCTATAAACATCTCATACTCTTTGGCGGCATTGTTGGCATCATCTAGGGGAGCTGAAAGCCCATGGGTGAATACCACAATAGTATCATTCCAGATGGCATTACCAAGCATGGCACTGATGGCCCTAAACAGAGACAGTTCACCATAGTCTCTGCATTGCAGGTCCAAACGATCGACATAGAGAACAACATCCGGAGGTGACCTTTTGATGTGGCATTTCACTGATGACAAAATCTTAAGATTATTTTGATTATCTACACCTGACATTAGGAAACCTGGAGTGTCTATGACTCGCAAGGTTAAACCATTCACTTTTCCAATTATCTCTTTCACTTCCTTTGTGGCAGGCTTGAAAGCATCTGTCTCTGACTCATATTTACCCAACAGTGAGTTTATGGTTGCACTCTTTCCAACACCACTCTTTCCAAGAATCAGGACTGTGCACTCAAACTCTAAACATCCTAACCTTCTTGCCTCTAGGCCTTCTGCAAGTAGTCTCAAATTTTTCAGATCAGACTCTCTCCACCCACTTCCTCCTCCCAAACGATCAGCAAGGTCCAATCTGTAAAGAACCTGTCTAACAACATCATTTCTAGATTGTTGAAGCCTGATAGACAGACACAAAAGCTTGAGACGAAGCATCCAGAGCTTTTCCCTGACATCCTCTACTCCTGTTAGATTATTTTGCCTAGAAAAGATGAACCCAGATTCTATGCAAGAAATGCAGTGTCCCCAACATGGAGGTCTTGCAGGAAAACCGACATCATCAAATATTGGCATACCGGAGGTAGTAGCTGTTGAATCCACACTTTGGTCTTTAAAGGCCTCATCCTGAATTCCCTCGTCTGGGTCCATTTCTGATGTGTTGTTGAACCCATCCTCTTGATTTGACAAAGTGCCACTGTTGAAAGCATACGCAGAAGATATTGTGGACTCTGGGATTTTCTGACTGAATCTTTCAGCATTCATATTTTGGGCGGCACCCTCTTTTGCTACAACTGGTTGCTGGATATATACACGAGTACCCAGATGATTGTCAGTGTTAGCAGAGCGTGAAACTGAGCTATATTCACCACCCTTTGGTAAGCATTCCTGCTCACCTTGTTCCCCACCATCACTAGTACTTTGATGGTGTATTGCATCACAGAATGCACTTCCATGTCCTGGCTCATTAGTTGGCAAGACCTTCCCTATCTTGTCACACAGCCTGAGCAAAGGAGAGGGTGGCAGAGTTTTAGGTAGCTCTTGCTCTTCCATCGTGTCATCTGCAACACGAATAGGGAGACCCTGAGCAGAATATGGCAAGAACTCTGTGTTTTCTGATTGATCCGTATCAAAGGCCTGATCAGAATCTGCACCATCTAATTTTTCTACATCATGAGTATCATCATCGTCTCTCAGATTTGCAGCAGGTACGCCTGGGGGATGGTGAGCCAGATGCCAGGTAGTGTTCCTCTTTTGGGTAAAGCGTGCTCGAACTACAGGCAGTAGGTTGTTGAGAATATCATGAACAACATCATCATCCAGAGAAAGATTATTAGCAAAAGCAATCTCCAACAAGCGAAACCTGAATGCTTCTTCACTTGTATTATCTAGCACAGAAGTGTCCAAGGAAGCAACCCCACTGTTCAACTCATTAAGCTTCCTCAAAGCTCTGTTGAGAGTGGCACTAGGAGCCTCAGAACGTGCAAAAAACTCCTTAAATGAGCCACTGATAGATTCCATGTCAGAGAGGGCAGTCATGTGCTCTGATACGCTGTCAAAGGATGCACTGCTTGGAGCAAGGCTGAGCTCATCTTCATCGTCACCATCATCGTAGATGCGTACCCGTAGAGGTGCATAATCGTGACTTGAAGTACTTGAAGCATCTACGGAAGCCCAAGGTGGATTGTTGAGGCCATCCATTTCGGTAACTCTGTGTTAAAGTGTGGCTTGTCTGGGGCTTCTCCTATTGCTGAGATTGTCCTCCTTCTTAGCGTGGTGTATGCGCACAACGATCATCTTAAAAGGGAGGCCGATTGTCGCGAGAGTGCTCGGGCATAGCCATAAAGTCTCATTTGGGGCTCAAGAAAACGTGGAACGGAAGAACGAGCTTACCGAGTACGTGCGAAAGTTTGATTCGCCTACCTTCGATGGTAAGCTCCGAAACTGAGGATCAGAAGACAGAAGCTGACAAGGAAACCCTATGTTTCGCAGAAAGAACCCCTCCATTCCTGCTAAAGGAACGTCTCAGAATGAAGAGGGCGACGTTGGTGATAAAACTCTATCTCTGCCCTTTTGAATTTTTGAATTTGAATGGTAATCGTCTTCAATTTTATTAGTTGGAATCTTAGTAGATGCCTTCAGCACTACTAAAAGGAAAAATCCCCATAGAACGATGACAATCAAACCCAGATACCGTCGAATAGGGCTTTCAAACCACTTCAATGACCATCTGTTCTGCTTGCTTTGGTTGTCTCTCCTGCCCGAAGCTTTTTTTTTTTTTTTGAATGCTCTATGCTCGTGCCGCTTACCCCAAGAGTTTCCATGTGGGCTTGCGGTACAGCTGCCCCTTACCGATTGATTACACTTTGGCTAAGGTATCCATCGTGCCAAAGAGCTGCAGTTGCAGCCTAGCCCTCGTAGTCATCCTCAATCCCCTGCCTGGTCACCACATCACTCGTGCGTGCGTCCAAATATATATGAGCTCCCCACCCTTCTTTGTGTCCTCCTTCGTTTTCGAGAGGGTATCTTCACTTGCTAATAAAACAATTTCCAAAGTGTGTCACACATACTCGCTCATTTTATTAGCAGGTATGTGCACTAGATACCCACTAATAACAATTTCCAAAATGTGTAAAACATACTTACTCAATGAGATTCCGTTTAATATCCACCCCCCTCCCCAAAAAAGAAAAATCCTCCACACACCCTGCTCACATCCCCTTCACGCGACATAGAAAGATAGCTTGCACTAGCATCACAGGTGCACATGAGAGAGAGACGGTCTGTCCTACCCCAATCGTCCAACCTCCACCCAGCACCTTGTGCCTCTATCGTACAACATGAGTCCCCCCACACCTCCTCACGCACTTGCTCCGCCTGCATCATACAAGAGGAGCCCATGTAACAACCCCGCATGCCCATACAGAGAGACAAAGAGAGGGGGAGGGAGGAAGAGAAACACACACACACACACAGACCTCACAGCACCAATAAGACACCCTTAGGAATGCTCTAGCACGCATGTGTGTGTGTGTGTGTGTGTGTGTGTGTGTGTGTGTGTGTGTGTGTGTGTGTGTGTGTGTGTGTGTGTGTGTGTGTGTGTGTGTGTGTGTGTGTGTGTGTGTGTGTGTGTGTGTGAGAGAGAGAGAGAGAGAGAGAGAGAGTATTGCGTTGAGCAAACGAAGAATCCAATCGAGAAGCTCATTTTGAAAAAGACAGTGTTCGTAAATATAATCTTTTGCAAGGAGTTTTTTTGTTGAGATACCTCCTTGCACATGGGCTCACAGCAACCTGCATATTCATCAATGATTACAAGTCAAGAAGGTGCCTGATTGGGGTGTTTTTGCATCTTCCTCTAGTGTAACTACGAGATTTCCCTCGATCAAAATTAGAGGAAGAGCTAGGTGTCAGAAATGAAGTAAATGAGTTGGGGGTAGCAAGAGAATTGGGTCTTTTTAGTGAGGGGGAGTCATCGTCTTCAATACAAGGCTTGAGTAGGCCAGCAATAATCTTCACTCCCTTGTAGTTAGCATAAGTGGTTAGATAAATCCCAAGTTCATCATACTTTAGTTCCTTCAAGATATCTAGCATTAGCCCACGAAAGATGTTGAAAGCAATTTGAGCAATCATTATTTCTTTAGCTTGGCCTCCTACCCAAGAACAAATAAGGGAGAGATGAAAGTCCACCGGTGGTTTGGGGAAGAGTAGGTCCAGATGGTTGAGGATAAACCAAATAGCATGATCAAACCACATGATGCTGGATTCGCAAGAAGCTTTAGGGTCAAGAAATTTGCAAGCACAATTAACATAGGGTCGAAAAACATTCTAAATGGATTCTGTGTAGAAATCTTGATTACTTTTGGCAAACTTCATGTTCTCCTTTGTACGAATGTAGAGGCATGTATTGGAAGGGCATTTGGAATGGTCGATAAGGCTGGGGTTGAAGGGGGCTTTGATGAGTTCCCCTTTGTCTAAGAACTGTCCTCCTTTCAAAATTTTGAGTCTACAATCCTCAAAGAAGAGGCAGGAAGATTAGCCCGGTGCACCCAGGTTTCACTAAGAATAGGTGCTAAAAAAGCTTTGTTAGGTAGGACCCAGAGCTGATGGTCCACCGAAAAGGATTCAATTTCAATTTGTCTAACAGGTATGAAAGGGAAAACCTTGGATTTTTTTGGTACCAATTCTAAAAGGTTAGAGTCACTAAGAGAGCAAAGATTACTCTCAAATTCCTTGACAGATTCAAGAGCCGCACTATCTCTACAAAAGATACCACCTGTCTGAGGGATAGTAGGAACAGCCGGTGTGCTGATAAAAGAAGGGTTGAGGCGGCATAATTTTTTCAAAAAGCTAGATAACTCAGCCACAGAAGAGGAGAAAAGTGTAAGCTCTTGCTGATACTGTGTAACATTTAATGGCCTAATAACTTATGTGTAGCGGAAATTAGCATGAACATAGTGGGCATTTCATTAGAATAGATTCCTAATGAGAATTACAAGAGTGCTTGGGTGGAGAGAGCAACAAAAAGCATAACACCTAGTTAGATAGCATCGACAATACTTTCAAAACAGAGAGAAATTAAGCTAAAGACAACAGTTGAGGACCGGATTTGCATGGAGCCGGTCCCCCCTCCAAAAGGCTTTGTATTATGGTTTCTCCCATCAAGAGAGACATTGTACAATACAATTCTTTGTGTTCCTTCAAGACTAGCTAGTGCAATGAAGATGAAAGCTTCATGCACTAAGCAAAACACTTAGCAAACACAACTTGAATTATCCCCGTTCTCAGACCCAAGACCTCACACACCTTCGAAGATGGTGAGAGCTAGCAGGGTATGAGAGTAGATTGAGAGGAAGAAGGAGTATCTTATGAGAAAGATGTACATCTCCTCACATAATCACTCATATTAGCATAGCTTAGCTTAGTAATTAGCTTGGTAGAGGAGATGAGCATGCATTGAAGCTTGGCTCTTGGTTGGATTTGCATCCACATGCCAAGAGAGTGTTGATGTAGGCTTCTATCTCACAAGCTTGGAGTAGGTGATGAGCTCTCCATTAAAGCTTGGGAAGAGATAGTCTTCTTTGCTTCACACATAGACTGTGTGTGAGTGTGTGTATGATAATGCCTTACAAAAATCAGCCCCCTCTCTCTCTTGGGCGAGCCCTCTTGCTATTTGCTCTTGCTGAGCCCTCATTGGCTCTCCCCAAGTCAAGCCAATGACCATTAAGCAGCATAAGTGATAGCCTTTTGACATGTGTCCCCCTTTCCCCTTTTGTGAGAGCTTTAGGTAATTAAATAATTAAACTAAACTCTCATTGGACCCCTTTGCCTCCTGGCCAATAGGAATCAGGCAAGCCATTGGGCTCTTGAATGCTCATTGGACCCCTTGGGAGACTGCCCAATAGTCTTCTAGGAGACTTAATTCTCATTGGTTTCTTTTATTAAATGTTTTTAAATTAATTAAACTAGATTTACTCTAGCTTAATTCTCATTGGTCCACTTCAAGGGTCATCCAATAGAAACTGGGCACACCTTGTGGGCATCTGGCCTAGGGAGCTGACATGTGTCCCTCATTCCCTTTGTGTAAAGGGAGCCTGTGTGTGTGTGTGATTTTCTCTCTCATCCCCTACCTTTAGGGCTCGCCCCCTCCCACGTAGGGATATGCAAAGACTTTTTTTACACACACAAAGCATCCAATTTCCCCTAGGTTTGACCTTTGGACACAACCTTTGAATTTCGGAACCTTAGCATTTTGGAAGTCTTAATGGGCTGAACCTTAGGGTCTTTTTAGCCCATTGTTGCACATGGCTCTTTTGCAGATGCCCCCCCCCCCTTTGGATCCCTATTTTATCGGGATCAATAGCGTACTCATCTATCTCGCCTTTTTCTTGTCTTGATCTTTGTCGTCTTCACCATAGCTTTCATAAGAGGAAGAGGATGAAGAAGATGGAGAAGACGGTGTCCTCTTTCTCGCCTTTTTCTTCTCTTGCTTTTTATCATCCCTCTTTGAATTATGGTGTGGAGAAGAGTGTGATGGTCTTCTCTGCTTTGGTGGTGATGGAGAGCGTTTAGCCCGCTGTCTTCGTGGAGCCATCTCCGCCGAGGTGGCGGGAGACTCGCTTCTTTCTCGTTCCTTCGGTGGAGGCTCTTGAGTTCTCCTTTGGGAAGGAGATGCATCATCAAGAAGTAAATTCTTGAGCCCTTCATATGGATTCTCTTCTTCTTCCCGAATTGGAGAGAGACCTCTTTTGGTAGTCTCACAAGGAGGCTTCCTAGGTGTTCTCTCGTCATGGTGATGAGCTTGGAGAATCCCGTGAGCACGGAGCTGCCGTTGCACTTCACTTTGGAGAGATGGATTGCCCATGGCTTGTTGATGTCTAGTAACAAGATAGTTAACAAGCAGTGAAGCATCATTAGTAGCTTGCTCATGAGCAAAATCAAAGTTATCAACATTAATTTCACTCTCTTTACTATTGTCAGCCATTCTAACAACCTTTAGGTGTAAACTTTTTAGGTGTACTTTGGCACTTCAAGCCCTAGTTGCTACTCCTCTTTACCCCTTTAGAAAAAGCACTCAAGCTACTGTACCCGCGGCTCGAATACCATTAATTGCAAGGAATAGAAGAGAGGGTCTTTCGACACCAAAACAGCACCGGATCCTGTCAAGCTTCTAATAGCTCAATAGTGGTTAAGCTGTAGGCAAGCCCCGTAGGACTCCACTATTAAGACCATAGCTCTCGACGGTGATGCCCCGTTAACTGCACGAAGGCAGGCGCACTGCAAGGCTGAAAAATCCCTATTCTACTTACTCACAGGCAATTAATAATACCAACCATTTGTAGCTAGCTTGAGGACCTCCCTTCTTGAGCAAGAAAAGAGAAACCTTGAGCTCTGATACCAATGTAACATTTAATGGCCTAATAACTTATGTGTAGCGGAAATTAGCATGAACATAGTGGGCATTTCATTAGAATAGATTCCTAATGAGAATTACAAGAATGCTTGGGTGGAGAGAGCAACAAAAATCATAACACCTAGTTAGATAGCATCGATAATACTTTCAAAAGAGAGAGAAATTAAGCTAAAGACAACAGTTGTGGACCGGATTTGCATGGAGCCGGCCCCCCCTCCAAAAGGCTTTGTATTATGGTTTCTCCCATCAAGAGAGACATTGTACAATACAATTCTTTGCGTTCCTTCAAGACTAGCTAGTGCAATGAAGATGAAAGCTTCATGCACTAAGCAAAACACTTAGCAAACACAACTTGAATTATCCGCGTTCTCAGACCAAAGACCTCACACACCTTCGAAGATGGTGAGAGCTAGCAGGGTATGAGAGTAGATTGAGAGGAATAAGGAGTATCTTACGAGAAAGATGTACATCTCCTCACATAATCACTCATATTAGCATAGCTTAGCTTAGTAATTAGCTTGGTAGAGGAGATGAGCATGCATTGAAGCTTGGCTCTTGGTTGGATTTGCATCCACATGCCAAGAGAGTGTTGATGTAGGCTTCTATCTCACAAGCTTGGAGTAGGTGATGAGCTCTCCATTAAAGCTTGGGAAGAGATATTCTTCTTTGCTTCACACATAGACTGTGTGTGAGTGTGTGTGTGTGATAATGCCTTACAAAAATCAGCCCCCTCTCTCTCTTGGGCGAGCCCTCTTGCTATTTGCTCTTGCTGAGCCCTCATTGGTTCTCCCCAAGTCAAGCCAATGAACATTAAGCAGCATAAGTGATAGCCTTTTGACATGTGTCCCCCTTTTCCCTTTTGTGAGAGCTTTAGGTAATTAAATAATTAAACTAAACTCTCATTGGACCCCTTTGCCTCCTGGCCAATAGGAATCAGGCAAGCCATTGGGCTCTTGAATGCTCATTGGACCCCTTGGGAGACTGCCCAATAGTCTTCTAGGAGACTTAATTCTCATTGGTTTCTTTTATTAAATGTTTTTAAATTAATTAAACTAGATTTACTCTAGCTTAATTCTCATTGGTCCACTTCAAGGGTCATCCAATAGAAACTGGGCACACCTTGTGGGCATCTGGCCTAGGGAGCTGGCATGTGTCCCTCATTCCCTTTGTGTAAAGGGAGCCTGTGTGTGTGTGTGTGATTTTCTCTCTCATCCCCTACCTTTAGGGCTCGCCCCCTCCCAGGTAGGGATATGCAAATACTTTTTTTACACATACAAAGCATCCAATTTACCCTAGGTTTGACCTTTGGACACAACCTTTGAATTTCGGAACCTTAGCATTTTGGAAGTCTTAATGGGCTGAACCTTAGGGTCTTTTTAGCCCATTGTTGCACATGGCTCTTTTGCAGATGCCCCCCCCCTTTGGATCCCTATTTTCCCTCCTTTGGATCCCTATTGTGGCTGGTCTGCTAGCTTCACCAATATTCTAACCTTTTCTCCCCTGGCTCCCCACATTAAATGATCAGTTTAATATGAGAAAGTCATTTAGGAGAATTAGATATTGATTATTATGACATACTTTATAGAGAGTATAGGTAGATGGGGCTATGTACTGGGAGATTAAATTAACAACATCTTTGGAGGCTTTGTCCAAGGTAGCTAGAATCTTGACCCAATCATTAAAAGATAACATGTGCAAAATAGACAACTTTTTGTCTGTAGTAAGAGCTGAATCATATATTAGTTGAAATGCATCCAAGCTGCCAATACATCTAAGGGCAAGAGATGTTGCCACAAAGAGGGGTTCATAATATAGTTCCAGGCCTTGCAAAAGAGCAAGGGTCTACAATATACAAAAAATTTAGTAAGGCTATGATTACTTATGGTAGTAAGTCACACAACGTTTGGCCTTTCTTGCCAAAAAAGGTCAAGTTCTAACTGCTAAGGCATTTTTTGGAGTATGGTCTTTTAGCTAAAACTTAATCTGCTCTAAAATCCTTGTATGATTCTCTGGGTCGTATTTACTCTCATGCGAGGTATCATTCTAAAGTGAAATGTATGCATATAATTAGTCTTGTGAATTGGGCCTACAAACCTTAAACCAGCAAAGTCAGAGACTATAATAGCCGTGAGTAGGTGACCAAAAAATTAGTCTATGAGGGACCACCTAACACCATCCAACCAATCAAGGGATTATAGACTGTGGGTCCAGCTTAGAACTAAGATTCAAAACTAAAATCTAAAGCCAGTGTCCTGGTTTATCCAAAGAGAATGAAAAAACGTTATGTATAGGACGTGTGTGTAGTTGTTTTTACTTAAATAATAAGACATAATTGAACTTTAACATTCAAAAGACAGTTGGATTTAGAGAAAAATCAGTGATAAGTACAAAAACAACTTAGTCTTAGAATTATCTTTGTACAGAGTTTATGAGAATGAAGCCTCATTCCAGTATATATTGATAACATGAGTACTTCCCTAGTAGTAAGTGTAGGTGTAATCATGTACAGACATCTACTTTAAGCCCAAAAGATTCCAAGAAAAGATAGAGTCCTCACCTGCATCCATTCAAACAAGACAACAAATACGTTAGCCTTGGATGTGTTTTACAGGTATCAATGGACAATATCAGTTGTTATCCATGTCCAACTTACAACTTTTTTAACTAAAAACATATGGTCAAAAAGCGCTAATGTACTCTGAAATTTTAAAGCTTTTTTAATTTTTAAGGAGATAGTTATACATATGGTTTCTATATAGCCCCATTTTTTTAAGGACCTTAATAGATATTTATTATACATATCATTTTGATCAGAAGGCCACCACCCCTTTTGATCCAAGTGCCTTAATACCCACATCGACATAAAAGATTCGAACCTTCAATATCCTATACAGAGGCTATTCAATCCAACCTTTTATGATTTAAGACTAGTAAAACATCACGACAGAGATTAGTTTGCCCAAGAGCATAGATAGCCGAAGCTACGCCATCAAGATATAGCATCCAAGGTACCACTTGTGTCCGGCAAAAAAGTCCTTCCAATTTTTTAGGGCTAAGAGGGAAGATGTACTGCTAAACCCTCCAAAATAACCAGTTTTAAGCTTGATAGTTAGATCGATATTACCATTCATAATGCTACAACATTCGTTTGTAGTTTTTATGATGCCTACACCTCAACATATCATCGATATCAGTCAGAATAAGTGAACGACAGAAAAACCATAACCCATGTAGAAGCATCCAACAAGGATGATAGCCCTAATGAGATTGTTTAGGGAGAAAAAAAAAAAAGCTTTTTCATTGATAATTAAATATGCAAAAAACTAGAGTTTCTAGAACATTTTATAAGTCTCTACCTACTTCAAAGAGGTAAACAAGAAAAAATATGAACAGTAAGCATTTGCAGCAGGTCACCTCACCAATACATGATGCTCCTGAGTTATGCCCAATAAGCCACGCAGTATACTCCTTGGTGAGGATTGTTGTAAAGAAAACCAATCAAGCAATTTCCCATAATCCCACTACCTTAGGTGCCCGTTTTTAATACAATAAATTGTTTAAGCAAAGCTCACAGAACCGAAAACATATACAGAAACAGTAACGAGATCCTTAAACCATAATCTCCCACACCAAGTCTTCTTCAACTGTCAAATGCAATCTAACTTAGCCACCCACATAGTGGGCCTTACCATATGGTACACATGCCTGTAAGCAAAGGTGTTTACATCACCTTTAAACCTATATATACCAAGGAGAGATAACCACAATCTCAAGAAAATATGCAGTAATTGACCTGTGTAGGTTGCGCAGCAAGCTCCATAATGACACAACAGAGAACGAATACACACAGTCCTCTCTTTATGCAAATAAAACACACACAAGGCTAAGTGAGAGGCGGAATGCACCGTCACCTCTTTAAATAGAAGAAGATTGATCTCGAGTACTCATGGTGTGTAGCAGGCAGTATCCATCGTCATTCCAGGCACTGAGTAGGCCAGGTGCTATTTCTACTAGGGAAACAAAATTAGCCGCCTCTGATGAGCCCCGGTTTTGTAGAACAGAGTAATCTACGCACCATTAGCATGCCAGGGAAGAGATAGTGTGTGTGGCACAGTTGTAGAGTGCGTGTTAAGCCTCATTTATCGTAGCCAACTTAACTGCCCACGTTTATGGTTTTGTAATTATAACCCTTTAGGGGTAACATCCCACGGAGGATTCTATTCCAATGTAGCCCAAAAAATGGGCATTTTTTAAACTATAGCTTAAGTGGTATTATTAGAAAAAAGAAAGCAGTACCAGGGTGTTTTTATTAGAGCAGGGCAGTATGTGTGAAAACGACCCAGGTGTGATTTAGAGCATAGTGGTTTTAGGTAATATACGAAGAGAGAAAAGTACTACTGTGTGTGTGTGTGTGTGTGTGTGTGTGTGTGTGTGTGTGTGTGTGTGTGTGTGAGAGAGAGAGAGAGAGAGAGAGAGAGAGAGAGAGAGAGAGAGTTGCATCGAGCGACGAAGAATCGAGTTGGATTGTCAAGCCATCGCCCTTAGACAAGCTTCGAGAGACCCGCCCACCATCTTAAACAAGCTTTGAGAGAGACAAAGAGAGAAAGAAAGAGAGCTGGCATGCTTCATCCACCCCCCTTGCGTGGTTCATGCACCACGTGCGACGATCCTTCTCCTTTGCTCTTTAATTAAAAAAAGGGCATCGTCTATAAATGCACATAAATAACATTTTTTCTAAAATCGTCCAAACACGGCTACTAGCTTGCTCGACCCGCCTTTGGCAGGTCTCGCTCACTCTTACCAATGGTACATGTGTGTGTGTGTGTGCGTGTGCGCGCGTGCGTATGTGTGTGTGCGCCTCTCCATGACACACACACACAATGGACGCAAAATAGGTTGGCCAATTTGGATTGTTCCCAAGGAGGATAAGGGCATTCATACAAATGTATTATGAGAAGGGGCTTCTATTGTTTCAAGAGGCCTTCTCAAGAGAGACACCTTGCTCATATAGTAGCTAACATTGAGTCTTTACCAAATGCCTCCCCCCCACACTAAACCAACACACACACCCCTACTCCTAAAATATAGCTGACTCTCTAAGCGGTAAGTGAAGTACTATCAAAATTTTCCGATCACATATGGCCGTTTTCATGCTTTACTCATCAAGCCTCTTATCAATAAAACTACTTGTTGAAGACTATCACTTTGAATGTTCCATATGTGCAACTCTACAATAGACACCAAGTAACATAGATTTGATAACACTTACATGACAAAAAAGCGTCCAAACATTTAGTACATGAAAGATAAGGTGGCCAAATACATTTACAACAGATGCATGGCAAGAAGGTAGACCTCTCTCATACGCACAACATGCATCAAAGGAATGCATCAATGGCCTACGTTGAGCATACTTGCAAAAAGTGTTGTCTAAGAGACGACATCTTGGAGCATAGGCTCTTCAATGACTTGTGCTTTTGCCAACTACATGTGTTTGCATGTGTTTGCACATCCCAGCCCTCCTTCCCATTCAGTGAAAATAGCCGAGACCTTCCACATCATGCCCCTCTTTGTGTATCCATAACTTCCTAGCCTTGTGTTGATTAGGCATATCTAGCAAGCAATGCAATCAATGATATGGAATTCTGTAGCAAAATTATTGGGTCTATGAAATAATATGAGAACTGGAGGCCCACCTCTGGTAAGGGGAACCTCATGTAGTGCCACATGTATATGTGATTGCATCTGGAGAGACACCCTCGCTTGGTATCCGCCAAAAATAGCCCATAGCTTCTTGGCATACATGTCGACCAAGGTAGTGCCAAACACGACATTTTCTTTCAACAACCCCTAAATTCTTTTTCCCATATCAGCATCTTGTGTAATGCCACATGCCTTCAAGGTGCAAGTGTACGTGATTGCATTTGGAGAGATGCCCTCTTTCTGCATCTATTGAAAATAGCCCACCAGATCTTCCTAAATGCGACCCTTACCTTCAAGACGCAAGCGTATGTGATTGCATCCAGAGAGACCTCTCTCTGTCACACACACACACACACACACACACACACACACACACACACACATCCACATAGATTGTAGCGAGTGGAGCTCTCTCTCACTTACTCACTCACACATGCGTTGTCGGGGGATTAAGGGTTCAGAGGCAAGCCGGGGGCTGCTAGCTGTGGGTAAAGAAAGAAGAAGAAGAAGCACCACACCGTACAATAGACTAATAACTTCTTTGAAATGAAATGAAGTATGAAAATAAATAGATTTGCTAACACGAACAAGATATGATGCTCGATTGCCAAAGCGGCACCATTAACGACACCGTAATTTAGATTAGTTGTAGATTATAGAGTTTAAGCTCCCTTACAATGTGTTAACCCGACTCAATACTGGTAATAGAGGAAAAAGCTTAAAAAAACAATGTAGAAGGAGATGGAGAGCGCGCGGCGATCTCTATGGTGATGATGAAGTTCTCCTCTCTCCACTGTCGTAATTTTCTTCAAGAACTCTCCTTCTCCTACTCTTCTTTCTCCAAAATCCGCTATGTGATTGCATTCCAAAAAAATATTTGAACCCCCAAAAATGCTCAAAAGTTTGGTTTTATAGAGCCGCATTGACTATTTTTAGTAATAAGTGAATGAGCATCGGACACTTGTCCCTCTCTTTATAGAAACTTTGCATGCGCCAAACTGTTTTTTAATAGGCACTCCTCTCTCTCTCTCTCTCTCTCTCTCTCTCTCTCTCTCTCTCTCTCTCTCTCTCTCTCTAACCGTTTTAGTGCACCATAGGAAGTCCCCCCCCCCCCCCCACCCCGCCTCGAGAACTAGCACTAGCGCTAGTGGGGTCCCCCCTATCCTAAAATATATGGGCAGCTTATGGGCATGGAACAAGCCCCTTGGCAAAATTGCCACATCAACATCACAACTGCACTACCCGCTAGCAAAAACCACCACCGAAAGGACCACCACGACCGCCTTATGCACCCGACAGAGAGCAGCACCCACCGGGCGGACTGCCATGGCTACGAGCTCCATGAGGTCCTCAAGCAATACCCCACTGGAGCTCGCCTTGTTTACTCCAAGCCTCTCTCTCTCTCTCTCTCTCTCTCTCTCTCTCTCTCTCTCACACACACACACACACACACACACACACACACACACATACACACACACACACACACACACATGCATGTATAGTTGTTAAGCTTTGAGTGTCTTCAAAGTGCAAAGTAAAGCCACCCTTCAAATGGATTTCAAAAACAAAAGTATTGAGTGGTCATTGGTCGCCCTTCAATTCTAGTGTTGGAGTAAAACTCCATGGCCTTCCCAAGGACTATAAATATTATAAATATAGATAGAGTACTAAGTTTCTTGACTTTACGTTGTAAAACTCAAAGGTCTTTGTCCTTCCTTTTTTTTTGCAAAACTGACAATTTGTGAGCGAATTGTATTAAGCACAACATAATTACAAAACAACCTCAAGCTCAGGCCGAGCCTTGAGGTGCTGAAGATTACAAGTTGGATGTCTATTGCCTCTCATTGATGAGGCTTTACATCACGGGATTAACAAAGAGATGAACTATAGTACTATGCTTTTAGTTATCACATGTTGATACTTATATAGGTAACCCTAGACCAGTCTTCCGAGTCTTGCTTGCTTTCAAGCATATATATCACAACTCAGCTTTCTTGTATAATCTCTAAGAACCTTGCCACACCAAGATCTCCTTCAAACACATAGCGGTTCCTAGCCTGCCATATATGCTGAAAGAAGAAGTACCTGACAGTTTGAGTGCAAATGAGAAGGGCAAGACTTCCCAACTTCTTGCCACCAAGGAACTGATCAGTCTTGAAGAATCTGATTTGCCATGTCCTTTGAATCCACTTGCATATTATCCATGCCAAGCCTCACCTGGCATACCATGAATAGGTGGGGCCAGATCCTCTCTACCGATCCTACACCCCAAGCATCGATCGAATCCAATTCATCTCTCCTCGATCTTTGCGCTCATTGGTAGAGCACGCCACATCAGCTTCCATAAAAATATCCTCATAAACTACAACCACTTTGGCTTACAAATGTTCTCCATGACTTCCTCCCACCGTTCTTCCAGCGATTATCTCTTCCATATTTTATTTAGGGGGCTAAACCAATTATTCTCATGTATAATTGCATGATATATTCCTTTAGAGTGGGATTTCCATAAAAGACTACTTCCTGGCCATCTCCAGACATTCCACTCAAACCCGGATTCACATATTGACATTACAACATTGGTGAGCTTTTTTATCACTTTGTTGACTGACAAAATCTTATAACCATATAGTTGATATTGGGTTTCCAGAAGGTCAATAGTTTTCCAGCTCTTATTGTTACCGTCCCAAAAGTGAGCTAGTTGATTCAGACCCTTATTATTCACTTTCTTGGCAGTTTCTATCTAATAGGGGCTTTGTGGTGGTCCTACAACTTTAGAGAGCAAAGGGGACCAGTGCAAGATGAAGTTCTTGAAGAACGTGGTTTCTTTCCCCCACTCAAGAACCCCAGCTGCTCTTTTGCACTTCCTTACCAATTCCCTTGAGAGATGCCCCCCAGACTTAGGCTAGACCAGGTCACGGCTAAGAGTTTGTCATGAAACTCAACTCCTTTCCACTTACCACCTTTTGAACCAAGTTTAGCTGCATCTAACATATCCTTGGTCATGATAGCCCAAGCTTGGTCTTGCTTAGCTAATGAGACCACAAATTTGGTGCAAATGGGCCTCAGCATGGGCAATTGGGTTAAGAATTTTGAGACATCCTTGGTCCATTGGTCAAGCTATTTACTCCCATCTGGCACATTGCCATGGTCTAGAGGATTTTGTGTTGTTTTTTCATAAAAAAACTTTTTAGTGATTTTAAGAACTCTTTCCAGTGACACACAGCCATCTTGAGAAGTGGGTTGGTAAAGGCAATATAAGGGAGCATAAATGAATTTATCGCTTTAATCTGGATCAGGAATTGGAGAAGAGCATACTCCCACCTTCTCATTTTTTGTTTGACTTTTTCAAGGACCCATTGAAATCTTTGTTTTTGTCAGTTACATCCACTCCCAAGGGGGCCCCAGGTGCCTGAAGATATTTCCTTTTGAGACAATCTCACATGTCCAATCAGAAGGGTTGAAGGAGTCATTTTTTGATTGGAAGATCAGCCTTGACTTCTCAATATTACACTTGGAACGCGAGGCCATGGCAAACGTTTGCACAATGGTTTCTTGAAAACCAGTGGGGCACGCCTTCAAGAAGAGAAGCAAATCTTTTGCGACAGTTTTGCCAAGAGCTGGTCATTGCCCGGTAAAGGTGAAAAGCAGGGGGCATCCCTGCTTAATAGACCTTTTGACCTCAAACGAGCCCATAATTCTATCATTAAACAGGCACTCTAGCTGGCTGCCAACTCCCAGTGTGCGAATGAGGCGACACAGGCGAGGCCCAAAGCCCATGACATCTTCTATATATGACCATGTTATTGTGTCATAAGCCTTGTCAAGGTCCACATGTAGAAGAAATGCACTCTTGCTTAGTGGAAGATGTGTATTCGATGCCCACCATTGTTGCCACGATGTTGTCATAAATGGATCTTCCTTTAATGAACCCATGCTGATGGGGAGAGATGATCCTTCTCAGTAGGGGTGCTAGTTTGAGGGTGACTGCCTTGGAAATAATTCTGTAAGATATTGACATCATTGTAATAGGGCACCAATGCTTAAGTTGAGAGCAACATGCCTGCTTGGGGATGGGTTTGATAAGCCCTCTCTTCACACTTGTATCCAATGGCCCTTTAGTGATGGCTTGGTTAGCCAACTGCATGACTGGGACCTTGAGATCATACCAAAATTCTCTAAAGAAATCAGCGGTCATCCCATCCCAATGGGGGAACTTTTCCTTGCCAAGAGCTTGCAATGCTAATGAACACTCGTCTTTGGAGAATGCCCCTTCCACGCGGTTGGCTTCTTATTGGGAAACCTTCTTCTCAACACTCTCAAGCAAAGTCACTTCGACTTCATCCACTTCCTGGGACTGGATTTGTGGCTTGCCAATAATTTGGCTTAGATAGTTTAGCATGAGACCAACCATCTCATCTTGGTTCCGAATTGCAATCCCATTCTCATCATAGAGCGAGTGGATGTTACCCCAGCTCTTCTTGACATTAAAAGCCCTTTAAAAATGTGCTTGATTAGAGGCTTCTGGTTGTAGGAAGGTCTCCCTGTAGAGCAATCTCGCCTTCTTGATTTCCACAAGCTGTTCATTAGCCAGGTTAGATTTAACTTCAAGCCACTGCTTGTGCTCATTCTCGGTAGGTACCCAAACAACGTTCTTGAGGTTAGCAGATCCCCCTCCACCATAAGATGCTTGAGGTGCTCCCCATTGGCTTTTTTAATCCAAGGGACTGAGATTTTGATTGCTTTTTGAATGATTCAAGCGAATAGATCCCAAGCATTAGGTTTATTGAGATCCACATCTTTCTTGAGCTTACCCAAGCGTTCTTGGTGAGGCTTCTAAAAAGATGGTCTTTAAACAGGTGTGTCCCTGTTATAAGAATCTTTTTCTCCCCTTTTGGGGTTTTCCCCTCCCCTTTCTCTTTCTTGAGTTGTATGTGTAAGGGCATGTGATCCGATAGGCTTTTAGTTGAGATCACCTTCATCTATAGCATTGACGGGATCCAGTCAGCTTGGTGAGAGCAATAACATATGTCAAGCCTGCAGGCGGTGCAAGCATACTGGAGACTTGTGTAGGTGAACCCAAGCATGTTGTTCCAGGGGCCCACCTCCAATAGATCAACCATAGACCACTTCTCACACAATATGTCTCCTGGATGACTACCACCGACAGTCTTCATCGTTTTGGCACTCTTTGGTGGATACACATATCTTCTCCAATGATACTACAGTTGGACTACAGTGAGCTGGTCTACCTATCGAAGTGATGGCACACTTATCTACTCACCTCATTCACTAGTGGTTAACACTAGACCGTTGTACTAGTTTTCACTTTATGTTGTATTTTTTCCTTATGTTTTGTAGACCTCTTATCTTGAGTTAGAAAAGAAGAAGAAGTATAGTCTCTTTGCCTCCATCTGTGTGTGTGTGTGTGTGTGTGTGTGTGTGTGTGTGTGTGTGTGTGTGTGTGTGTGTGTGTGTTTTTCTTGCAAGAGTTCAAGCTCTCTCTCTCCTTGTCCATCTTATAGCAGGTCCCAAATTAGTAGAGATTGTGATTTCATCCTACTCTTCAAGCATTATCCAATGATAGGTCACATAAAGGGGTTTTAGTTCACATCGAGTTACCACATTATGGAATAGGAATGTGCATTTCTTCACTATCTAATGTAAACTTTTGTAAATTTGAACTAACAAAGTTTTACTCTACCGCATGGCAGGCCTTAATTTGTTTTAATGTGTGTTTATAAAAGTTTAATTTTGATAAAAATCATACATTGCATTCTACTTTCAAAGCATCATCCAAAACCATGATACCACATTATTATTTTGAAGCATGCCAAGAGAACACTTCTAAGTAGTAATTCATCCTCTAGAAATATAAAAACTTAAGAAATGAAGATGCTTATCTAGATATGAGGTACATATTACAAAGATTACACATTTTGCTTAGTAGATTAACTTTGTGTATTCACAATCCTACAAAAAAGTTTGAATCACTACATGCACACCAACGACAAAAGTACTTGTTGCTTAGTTTAAACTCACCAAAAAGTCGCACAATTATGTCTACTTTTTAATGTTTTAGAGCGCTCTATTTTTTGCCAATAAACCAAATCACAATACGGCATATAACTCAAAATGAAAGTTGGCGAGTGACTCAAGAAGCAATTGTCCCAAACTCTCTATCCATAAATTCAAATGGTCCTACATTTAAGAAGAAAAAGTTTTTTTCAGCTTTGGAAATTGAGTATTTTTTAATGCCAATAAACCAAATCACAATACAGCATATAGCTCAAAATGAAAGTTGGCGGGTGACTCGAGAAGCAGCTGTCCCAAAGTCTCCATCCATAAATTCAAATGATCCTACATTTAAGAAGAAAAAAAATTTCGATTTGGAAATTGAGTATTTTTTTAAACACACACACACACACACACATAGTAGAAAAGAGAAGAAACAATATTGTATTATACTATAGCAATATAGAAAGTATGTTGGTGGTGTGTCAAGTGGGGGGCACATAAATACTGTAATGGTAAGTCAACCACTTATAGCCACCATAACATATTTAGTCCTCTGGCACTCTGTATACCAAATAGGATACCCACCACTAATCTTCATTACCTCCTTGGAACTCCGTAAGGTATACCCCTAGCCAAAACACACCATGGTCATCTGGATAATCCTCAAAGATTATTACAACAAAGCACTCTTGAGGTGGAGATTTCCTATTCATACAATAAAAAAATATGATTTTAATTTAGATTCTAAGATATTCTTTCAACAATCAAGGACAATTGTCTATGACTTCTCTTTCTTTTACCCTTGATTGCCTTGACCTTCGCTCACTAATGGGAACCCTGAAGCACCCTTGGTCACTTGTTTTGGTAGTTTCTTATTAGCATGGAGAGCCTTCCCCAGGTCTCTCTCTTATTCTCAAATAACACGTCCCTTTCTACGTTAGTGATCTCCCGTCTCATTTGTGCGGCATTGTAGGTGTTCTCTAGTGTCTGAAGATCTTATCGGAGTTGAGCAATATTGGAGTCGAGGTGTCCATCAGATGGATGCCAATTCTTGATGGTAGGAGGGTGATAGGTATGGTGATGAGAGTGAGAGAAGGAGCAAGAGCATCAATGATCAAGAGAGGAAAATAGGGAGAGAGGGAGTGCATTGCTAGCCAAATGTTGTCTACTTCAAAAAGCACACAAAGGGCTTGAGGAGCTGCCGATCTAGGATGCCCTCTCTTGGAGTATTCTGATTGCATGACAGGAAGCTATTGACTTTTTTTAGAGGATGCAAAGCAAGGGCATGTCTCTAGATGCAATTTCCTATACTTGCATTTTGAAGGCATCTAGCACTATGCAAGACACTGATATGGGCAAAAGAATTCACGTTAATATTGTTAGTCAAGTTTTGTTGAAACAAAAAATCGTGCTTGGCAATGCCTTGGTCGACTTGTATGCCAAATGTGATGTACTTCAGAAAGCACAGAAAGTGCTTGAGGAACTACTTGTCCAGGATGTTGTCTCTTGTAGACTTGTTGACCGTTGGGTCAACAACACAACATAACTCAAGTTTCGTACCAAAGTCTTATCTTTTGCGAGTTATGAAATGCTACGGATTATGGCTATAAACGTCATTTGTAATGAGTAGTTATTCTAGTTTCAGAAGCCGGGGTGCAATGGCACTTCCAGATTGTAAATACAAAGCCATTTGGCCCTTTCAACCCCATTTTTGGTTAAACCTAAGGTAGCCTTAGTATATAAGGTACCTAGGTCATTTTGTAAAAAAGACTTTTTTTCATAATCAAACCTTTAGCGCTGCCGTCTACTGTGTGTGAGAGAGAAACAAAGTGAGCGTGAGCTTTATCCTCTCGCTACGCCCGGCTCGCTCAACACATTGGAGATCCGACTACACCATTGCTATAGGCTCGAGGAGAGCTACGCGACAACGCCAAGCATTCCACGCGAAACGAAGCGCACATGCCGATGCATCTACGAGCTATTTGTGGCCGTAAGTGTATCAAAGGATGTCTGTTTTTTGCGTGCTAGTAGTCTATAGAATCGTGGTGACATAAGCTACGCATAGGTACTCATAAATTTTAGTTTCGGGCACTTTCAAAATTCTGCTATTTCATTCTACGTGTTTTCCGCAGATGGGTTTAGAGTGAGGGTTTTGAGTGTAGAAGCTTAGGGACAGGTGTATCCTAGTGAGGGGATGGTGTTCCTTAAGTTTCGTACGAATCTGGCATGATTAGGTGAGTTACCTTCCGTATGTGTGTATGTGGCTAGGTGGTGTAGTTGAGAGCAGTGAGGTTCTTGATTGTGGTTTAGTAGGCCTTATAGAGTGTTGTATGTGTAGGATGGTCTCAGCCTGACAAGCTAAAGAGATTTCCTCCGTGTGCCTATCGTGTCATCTGTGTCCTCGATTGACATTATGTTGATCTAGGTAGTGTTTGCATGCACTTCATGGGTGTGTGAGTTGCTCCCCCAACATTGGCGCCGTTGCCGGGGACACAAGGACCTAAGTAGGTTTCCTACTAACATTCTTGTGTCGGTTGCTTGATTTAATTTCGGCTAAAGAAAGCGTTTTTCTTAAGTGGATCCGGAAGAGGATATTCCGCGATCAAGTGGATAGCCAGGAAGCGTGTGTCTTGCCGAGGGTCTGCGACTAGATAGGTTTAGTTAGGATCTGTGGATTAGAGTAGTTGTTGGTGGTCGAGTGATTTGTGAGGTGATAAAAGCGTTTACTAGTCCGTGTGTGGCAGTGAAGCGTTTTTCTACTCATAGATGCAAAACCCCATATGATTTGTAGGAGTAGCTTTAGGTAAGTGATCCGATTCTGATCTAGAGCTATTCAGCACTGAATTATTTGCTAAAGTGCTTGATTGCATTTGAAATCACGAAAAAGTGTGTTTTTGAGGGTAAAAATGCATTAAACAAGCTTTTGTGGATATTTTTGTATGACTGACTGATGCTGTGCATATAAAAGAGCATTTGCAAGGGTTCTGTGAAGAAAACTTGCAATTCTGTAAACATAAACATCCTACACGTAGGATGTCTCAAGGGGGTTCTGGAGACCAAACTTGAAAATTCCAACTGCACCAGTGGGTTTAGAGGGTCGGTTTTACCCTAGTAACATATTGACTTGAGTGTTTTTCCCTATTTTTGTTGACCAAAAGCCAAAAGGCGGAGTCAGAAAACGTAAAATTTCAAAAAAGGCTTAAATTGAGTGATTTTTGCATGTTTTTGCAATTGTGAAGCATACTTGCACTTGCTGAGAGCATAAGGAAGCATCAAGGACACTTCAGTCTGAAAAAATAAGCAGTAGACATCCTACGTGTAGGATGTCTACAGGGTGATCTGGGCATTTTTTTGAAAATCTAAGATTACCAGTGTGTTTAGAAGGTAGGTTTTACCCTATTTTCACCTGGAAAGTGGAAATTTGACCAAATTTTGACAGATCAAGACCAAAAAATGAGAATGGCCAGACATCCTACCCAAATTGTGCCCAAGGCATAATTTTTGAGACCAAACCATAGGGTGACTTCAAAGGCATGTTCTAAATGTTGTATTGAGTGCATGTGATAAATTTCATCTCATTTGGGTCAGTGAAAGGAAGATTGAACAGACTCTAGCATTTTTGACTGAAAAAGGCAAGGATAGCTAGTTTTGGGGTCTTTTGACATCCAAACTCAAATCTAAGCATAGCATTGGGTTGCTGACATCAAGGGGAAGCTGTGGCTCAAGTTTGGGGCAATTCTAAGCACTTAGACATCCTACGCGTAGGATGTCTTCACCATGATTTAGCACTCCAAATCAATCTCTGAGCATGCCACAGTGATCAACACCTTAAGGAGAGTCTGTGGTTCAAATTTGGGGCAATTCTGAGCAGTTAGACATCCTACGCGTAGGATGTCTAAGGCATGATTTAGAGGCCAAATTCAAACTGTGGACATAGCAGGGTGTTGTATAGCCTTAGGAAAGCCTCCTAGGCAAATTTGGTCCAATTTGGAGTTGATTTGACTTGGGAATTCATCAGAACAGACATCAGGCTTCTGGAGCAGATTCTTGATCATTTGACCAACCTATAGGTGTCAGAATCAAAAAGTAAAAGTAGCTGTGAGTTTAGCACATCAAGGGGAAGCTACAGTGCAAGTTTGAGCTGAAACAGAGCAAAAAGACATCCTACGCGTAGGATGTCTCCAGGGTCATAAAGTGGTCAAAATTCTACTTTGGCCATATAGGGAGGTTCTAAGTGTCTCAAGGATTCCAGAACTTTGTTCAAAAGTGAATTTGGACCTTGTTTGGCCTATTTACCAAGCAAAGACAAGAATTGTCAGACATCCTACTCTTGGAGTGCACTAGAAGCTTATGCAGCCCAAATCTTGACCTATTGGCATCCAAATTTAATTTTGAGCATACCATTGGGTTGTTGAGCACTAGGAGAATATTGGGATCAAGTTTGGACAAAATCTGAGCAGTTAGACATTCTACGCGTAGGATGTCTCCAGCTTGATTTAGGACTCCAAACCAACCTATGAGCACACCACTGTGATTAGCACATCAAGGAGAAGCTGGGGTGAAAATTTCAAGTCATTCTGAGCAAAAAGACATCCTACGCGTAGGATGTCTCAAGGCCATTTTTAGGTCCAAATGAAATTTTGAGCATACCATTGTGTTGCTGGACTTAAGGGGAGTCTTTGGACCAAATTTTGTTAAATTCTGAGCATATAGACATCTTACGCGTAGGATGTCTCTAGGCCAGTTTTAGGGTCCAAATGTAATTTTGACCATACAAGAGTGTTCACAGTGTCACAGAGATCCCAAATCTTCTTTTAAAATTGAATTTGGACTCATTTTGACCATTCTAAACTGCATTTCACTATTTTGGCCATAACTTTCACAAACGGGATCGGATTGGAAAAGTTTTTATATCAAAACGTAGCTTGAGAGCGGCTCTACAGATCTTAGAGCAAAACATGAACTCTTTAGTTCAACTATTTTCAAAAGAGTAGCTAACGTTTTTCACCCATAATGAATAAATAAAATTCTTAATAAAAATCAACCTCACATTGGCACCCTAAATGGGGAGAGAGATTGCCCAGTTGACGGACCTTTTACCAGTTCTTGGATATTTTGTCCTTTTCATTTTTTAAGAGTTAAACCATGGGCGATTAAAAATCTATGAATTCTCTAAGTTTTGATAGGCAAAGGTGCAAGAAAGGTGCCTATCAAAAATCAATCCCCCCCCCCCCCCCCCCCCCCCACACACACACACACATACAAAGGGGAAATATTTTTAGCATCCAACGAATGATGAAACAAGGAGAAGGGAGAAGAAAGAAAGAGAGAACAAAATGTTTAAGGGTGTAAGAACAATCTAAAAAGACGTTAAAGTTACAAAATAAGTCTTTACCAGTTGAATATCAATGGGAGGGGGGGGGGGGGGGGGGAGAGAGAGAGAGAGAGAGAGAGAGAGAGAGAGAGAAGAAAAAAAACTTTTAATCCCATAGGAACAATCCCAAAATATATATCGGACAACTTGGGTGAGAATAAAGTTATTTTTGTTTCATCTTCTAATTCTCTCTCTCTCTCTCTCTCTCTCTCTCTCTCTCTCTCACACACACACACACACACACACACACACACACACACACACACACATGTGTCTCATGAAAAAAGAAGAATTAAAAATTTTGTAGGAGCGACATCCATCCGAAGGTGTCAAGTTCAAGACTTGAGAGAGAGAGAGAGAGAGAGAGAGAGAGAGAGACCAATCATAGTTATCTATACTTTTCTTTAAAGAGATTGAGAAAAAGGGAAGACTTGAGGTCATTACTTCAACTGCAATGCAAATTTCTCAACTACTGTACCACGATGACAAGTTGTATGTGTATGCACACATGAGCTCCATGCAAACTACTATCCACCTAACATGTGTGTGTGTGTGTGTGTGTGTGTGTGTGTGTGTGAGAGAGAGAGAGAGAGAGAGAGAGAGAGAGAGAGAGGTTTTTTTTCTGGGGGGGGGGGCACGAGGGGAGCACAAAATTTTTGAATGTCATAGTTACTGTACTGAAACAAGAATAAGAGGCTTCAAAACCTATGTGACAAATCTTCAATCTAAGAACATACACATACACACACACACATATGTATGTATGTATGTATGTATGTGTGTGTTCTATACACACACATGTATATATATGTGTGTATGTATGTATGTATGTAACATGTATATATATATATATATATATATATATATATATATATATATACACTCACATATATCTATATATATATGTATGTATGTATGTGTGTGTGTGTGTGTGTGTGTGTGTGTGTGTGTGTGTGTGTGTGTACTCAAGCAGGGTATGATTCTGACACTCTCAAATTTTCAAGGAACTTAATGTCTACACAAAAAGAGGCTATCCTACACTGCCTCAATGTCCAATCTCACATTTAATAACATAGCAACATCTAAGCAAATGGTTAGTATGGTATAGATTGTGTGCAAGGTTGAATATAATCTGCTCTCTCAAAGAGGAACATGCTTTTGTAATTAGAGGATAGAGGGAGATAGAGATCAAGGACATGCATGATTTCGGGTCACAGCTTCAATTTTACACCACATCCTTCAGTTTAGCATAATGGCCAAAACTCCTACAAACTAAACAATTGAGCAACCTTATTTTGCTTTCATTTCTATCACAATTTAAGATGCAAATGATGTGAAAGTGTACATGAACAATTAGTGTACACCTTATTATACTAAGCTGCTTATGCATTGTTGTGATTAGGTGATGATGTAAACCATTACCATGCTTGTGAACATAGACAGAGATGCAAGCGAGGCATCTGGAGAGCAGCATAGATGTAAGGGTCAATCACATTCTTAATATTAAAATAAGTCAGCTCATCTCTTTGAAACTTGAAGCTTTCCTGGTACATTGGAAAATATGAGCCCTTATCTTTTCATAACTCTATCCTTAGAGATGAAAAGTTTTATAATTACACACCGTAGCAATTATGGGCCTTCATTTTTAACAAGTTGTCGGCTTACCAAGTTTGTACTTCTCGACTTTATAGCACTTTTTGCAACCCTTGGTGGAACCAGGGAAAGATTTTCTTCTTGCTATATAGGCGGTTGTGATGTACACTTCTACCATGTCTTGCTCATACTAGAAAGACGCAAAGATAGAATCAAGTAAGAGAGTGGAACAAAGACATTGAATCCAATTGTGCTCCTATTGTTAAAACCAATCCTAGAACCCACTCCGTTTTCAAAAAAAGATTTATTGTTGTCATAATAATCAATATCTAATTCTCCTAAATGATTTTCTCATGTTAAACTGATCATTTAATATGGGGAAGTGTGAGGGGAGAAAAAGCTAGAATATTGGTTAAGCTAGCAGACCGGCCACAGTAGGGATCCAAAGGAGGGAAAATAGGGATCCAAAGGGGGGGCCATCTGCAAAAGAGCCATGTGCAACAATGAGCTTAAAAGACCCTAAGGGAGAAAGAAGTGAGTCTCCCACCACCTCGGTGGAGATGGCTCCACGAAGAAGGCGGGCTAAACGCTCTCCATCACCTCCAAAACGGAGAAGGCCATCGCACCTTTCTCCACACCATAATTCAAAGAGGGATGACAAAAAGCAAGAGAAGAAAAAGGCGAGAAAGAGGACACCCTCTTCTCCATCTTCTTCATCCTCTTCCTCTTATGAAAGTGATGGTGAAGACAATGAAGATCAAGACAAGAAAAAGGTGAGAAAGAGGTCATCCTCTTCTCCACCTTCCTCAAATTTTTCACCTTCTGAAGAAAGTGATGGTGCAACCTTTGAACCAACAAAAAGAAGAGGCCATAGGAAATCCTATGCCGCGTGGAAGAGGTCGTCCAAGCTCAATAAGTTCAAAGAGGGAGGGGAGGGAAGAGCATCTCTTTCCTTACCTATGATGGCACCTTTGGTGCTACGGACAAAGTCTTGGCCTTTATCCAACAATTTGATGTGGCATTCGGAGATGAGGGCTTCACAGAGTCCTCTAAGCTAAGCCATGTAGCTATGCACTTTCAAAAGTCCGCCAGACAATGGTGGTCTAGCCTACGAGCCAACGGAGAAGCTCCGTTGGCATGGAAAGCTTTAAGAGCTTCCATTATGAAGCAGTTTTTGGCCACCGATGCCAAAGACAAAGTACTCACCGAATGGCGAAGCTTAAAGCTCTCTCCCTATGAATCCATCCACAAATATGTAGACAAGTTTTGGGACCTACAACCCAAAGCCACTGTCTTCAAAAAGTTGGATTTTGGAGAGCAAAAGCAACAATTTTGTGCGGGCTTAACGGAAGAAATGGCGGAGTATGTCAACTCCCAAAGGCCACGTACCATATCGGCGGTAATACACCATACTATGGTGGCCTCTCGAATCAATTTCCAAACGGGGGCTAAAAGAAATAATAAGCCCACGGAAAACAAGGGTTCCAACGAGCCTAAGGGGAAGGACAATGTCCAAAAATCTCCTAAGGGCAACTCCAACAAAGCTAAAGAGAAGGGAGTTTACAAAGGTGAAAACAAACTCTCTCCTGAAAATCTTGAGCGTTATCGCAAGGATAACCGGTGTTTCAAGTGTGGCGAACAAGGGTATGCGTACCGCGCTTGTCTCCAAAAGAACACCCGCCATGATCCTCCTAGAGCTACCTTGGTTGAAATCCAAGAGGAGGAGACTCACCAAACTCAACACAAAGGATCTCCTCTATGCCATGCTTGGGGAAAGGTAAGAGAACATGATTCTTTTATTCTCTTTGACCCTGGTTCTACTCACAATTTTATATCTATAGAGTTGGCCACCAAGCTAGGCATACAAGCCTATGAGATGGGAGATGTTCTACCCGCAGATAGTGCTTTCAAGGGGCAAGAAGCTTCAGTCACTCCCTTAATCGGGAAATTGAGGCTCCATGTCCAAAGCTATGTGGACAAAGAGGACTTCTTTATCTCTCCTCTCAAGCATGAGGATGTAATCCTAGGGGCACCATGGTTTGATCGCCTGGCTGCCAATGTTAAATTCATTGAAAGGAGAATCTGCTTTAAGTTCAAGAAAAAAGATATGTATATAGATGCTAAGGAAATGGGTAACACTATACCCATTGTACATACACCAGCTTTCAACAAGTCAATAAAGAGCTCTGTTTCCGTGTACATGACTTTTGTTAAAGATTCTCAAAATGAACTTAATGCTTTAGCAAAAGAAAATAAAAGCAACCAAAAGGAATTAGACTTATCCAATTTTCTCAAGGGGTTTCAAGATGTTTTTATTGACGACATCCCTTGTGGGCTACCTCCTAAACGAGGTAATGATGACCATGCAATTGAACTTCTTCCAGGAAGTTCACCGCCTAACAAACCTCCTTATAGAGTTTCTCAAGCTTAACAAGAGGAGATTATGCGGCAAGTGCTTGAGTTAGTTGAGAAGGGCATGGTTAGGCCTAGATCATCTCCAATTTGCTCACCTGTGCTATTAGTGCAAAAGAAAGACGACACATATCGTATGTGTGTTGACTATAGAGCACTAAATAGGATCACTATCAAGAATAGGTTTCCCGTTCCATGGGTAGAAGACCTATTTGATAAGCTACAAGGATCGACCTACTTTAGTAGGATGACCTAAAAAGTGGCTATCATCAAATAAGGATAGTTGATCAAGACATTGTAAAGACCGCATTTCGCACCACATTTGGTCTTTATGAATACATTGTCATGCCTTTTGGCTTGACCAATGCACCATCCACATTCAACCGCTTGATGGAGAAGCTGTTCAGGCCTCATCGAACCTTCACTGGAGTGTTCTTTGATGATATTATCATCTACTCTAATTCATTAGACGAACACAAGTAACACCTTCAAGTAATATTACAAGTTTTAAGAGAGAATAAACTTTATGTTAATCAAAAGAAAAGTGAATTTTTCTTGCAAGAGATTCAATATTTAGGTCACATTATCTCTCAAGATGGCATCCAAATGGATCAATCAAAGTTAGAGGTAATAAAAGGATGGCCTAAACCAAAGAATCTTCATGAACTAAGAAGCTTTTTAGGTATGTGTGCATACTATAGACGCTTCATAGAAAAGTTCTCACAAATTGCGGGACCATTACATGACCTAACAAAGAAAAGAGTTAGGTATACATGGTCTGCTAAGGAGAACAATGCTTTCGAAAAGCTTATCTCTCAACCTGTGCTTACACTAAAGGATCTCTCAAAACCATTTTAGGTCCAATGTGATGCTTGTGGTGATTGCCTTGGAGCTGTTTTGCTTCAATAAGGGCACGCCATAGGCTATGAACGTTGAAGGCTCGATCGACCCTGTTGAGCAAGCTCTAGGCATATATGAAAAGGAACTCCTTGCAGTTCTACATACCTTAGACTCATGGAAGCACTATTTATTGGAAACTCCTTTCATTCTGCGCGAACGGATCACCAAAGTCTTAAGTACTTCATGATGCAGACCAAGCTCTCCGACAAACAAATGAGGTGGACAAATTTCCTTTCGCAATTTCATTTTCATATTGCTCACATTGCTGGCAAGCATAATCAAGTAGCAAATGCACTCTCAAGACAGCCGAGACTGAATGCGGTTTCCATAGCAACTCACAATGATCTATCTTCAATGATAGATGAGTATGCTATTGATCCCGATTTTAGAGATGTGATTTCAGCCCTTGCATTAGGGAAGAAAGAAGAACCATTTACTTTACAAGATGGTTATCTTCTCTATGGCAATAGACTATGCGTTACTAACTCACTACGTGAGAAAGTAATGTATGAATCTCATGCTCCTCCTTACGCGGGGCATAGAGGGATTCAGTCTACCCTAAAGGGAATTGAAACATATTTCTGTTGGCCTACCATAAAAGTGAACATACAAGAGTATGTTTCTAAATGTGTGGTATGCCAAAAGACAAAATTTGATAGAGGGAAGCAACCTGGATTGCTTCAACCCTTGCCAATCCCTAATTCACCATGGGAGAGCATATCCATGGATTTTATCTTTGGATTGCCTAAGTCTATCCATGGGAATTCGAGAATATGGACGATAGTAGACAGGTTCAGTAAACAAGCTCATTTTATACCTGTCAAAAAGACTATCAAAGGCCATCAAATGGCAACCCTCTTCATTTCACAAATTTTCAAGTACCATGGCTTGCCAATGTCCATAGTGTCGGATAGAGATCCTAGAATGACCAGTAATTTCTGGAAGGGTCTCTTTGAGAATTTAGGGACAAGGCTAAACTTCTCTTCAGGCTATCATCCACAAACGGATGGCCAAAGTGAAATAGCTAACCTAACAATTCTCGATCTACTAAAAGCCTATGTAACGGAAGTAGATCAAAGATCCCAATGGGAGAAGTACTTACCCTTAGTGGAGTATGCTTACAATAACATTGTACATAAAAGCATCTTTCGAGGTAATTGAGGGAAGATAAAAAAGTCCCTTGCTACTTAAGGTACATGGGAAGATCTTTGCTGCAGATGAGTATAGTCGAGACCTACAAGAATCTTTTCAAAAGATTAAGAATGCTATCTCTATCTCACAACAAAGTCAAAAGGCTGTTGTGTTGACAAGCACAGAAGAGCCCAAGCCTTTAAAGAAAATGATTGGGTCTTATTAAAATTTCCCAAGGCTCCATTAAGGCACACGACGGGCAAGAATCCTACGGGACACCAAAAGTACTATGCTAAACTAGCAAAAAGGTATTATGGTCCCTTCCAGATTCTTAGGCCAATCAATGAGATGGCCTATCAACTCAAGTTGCCCAATCATTGGCTCATACACAATGCTTTCCGTATGAGCCTATTAAAGCCTTACAAAGGAGAGCCACCTCAAGAACCAACTATTGAAGACCCACCGGAGATCGAGGACCAAGAAGAGGTGATGCAGTCCGAGTCCATTCTTCGACATGAAGACAAGGTACTAAGAGGCGGTAAGACTATCCGACGATATCTTATTAAGTTTAAGAATTATCCTTTTGAAGATGCTAGATGGATGCAAGGCATACAATTAAAGGATAACCTAAACCTTGTCAATGCTTACAATACTTCCCAAGAGTAAGCAAATGTATTTTGAACAAAGTTTTTGTCTTATAAGACTCTCTTTTTTTAAAAAAAATTGTGCACAAAAATGAAGTAGTATGCATGCTTAGATCAAGTTTGCGGAGACGACGTCTCCCAAACACCAAGTAGAGCTTGTCACTCTACTATGGAAGATTGATAGGACTAATGTGCATACATGCTTGCGGCAGCCTCAGGCTCTCAAGCGCCAAATGGACTAGTCATCCATTGTGGAATGATGTCGTAGGGTAACATAGGGATCCTCTACCCGCTAAGAAAAGGACTAATGAATATGCTTTATCTTCTCTACCCCATAGTCACGGACGACTATGATTTCAAGAGAGAGGTAATGTCATAATAATCAATATCTAATTCTCCTAAATAATTTTCTCATGTTAAACTGATCATTTAATATGGGGAAGTGCCAGGGGAGAAAAAGCTAGAATATTGGTTAAGCTAGCAGACCGGCCACAGTAGGGATGCAAAGGGGGGCCATCTGCAAAAGAGCCATGTGCAACAATGGGCTTAAAAGACCCTAAGGTTCAGCCCATTAAGACTTCCAAAATGCTAAGGTTCCAAAATTCAAAGGTTGTGTCCAAAGGTCAAGCATGGGGGGAATTGGATGCTTTGTGTGTGACCCAAAAGTCTTTATCAATCCCTACATAGGAGGGGGCGAGCCTTGGGAGTAGAGGATGAGAGAGACACACACACACAAGCTCCCTTTACACAAAGGGAATGAGGGACACATGTCAGCTCCCTAGCCCAGATGCCCACAAGGTGTACCCAATCCCTATTGGATGGCCGTGGAAGTGGACCAATGAGAATTAGGCTAGAGTAAATCTAGTTTAATTAATTTAAAAACACTTAATAAAAGAACCAATGAGAATTAAGCTATCTAGAAGACTATTGGACAGTCTCCCAAGGGGACCAATGAGCATTCAGCAGCCCGATGGCTTGCCTGATTCCTATTGGCCAGGAGGCGAAGGGGTCCAATGAGAGTTTAGTTGCATTTATTAATTACATAAAGCTCTCACAAAAGGGGAAAGGGGGACACATGTCAGAAGGCTATCACGTATACTGCTTAATTATTATTGGCTAGCGCTAGGGAGGTCCAATGAGACTGTAGCATGAGCAAATAGCAAGAGGGGTCAACCAAGAGAGAGAGGGGGATGATTTTTGCAAGGCATTATCACACACACACTCACACAATCTCATGTGTGAAGTAAAGAAGACTCTCTCTCCTTCTCAAGCTTTAATGGAAAGCTACCACCTACTCCAAGCTTGTGAGAAGGGAGGCCTACACCAACAACTCTTGGCTTTGTGATGCAAATCCAACCAAGATCCAAGCTTCAATGCATGCTCATCTCCTCTACCATGCTAATTACTAAGCTAAGCTATGCTAATATGAGTGATTATGTGAGGAGATGTACATCTTTTTCGCCCGGGGAGGTCACCTAATAAAATTGTAACCTATCACGTGAGTTCAACAAAAGGGTATTTAAAGTTCATGAAACTTACATAAATATATATACAGAAGGATATTATTTTTTCAAATTGGAAAAAAACTTACAGATTTCAAAAGGAAAGGGTACATTATATTCCTAACAAAATTCACAAATAAGGGGTTTTACAAACATGTCTTGAATGCACGTGATATGGTAGTTTTACACATAGTGAGCCCCCCGAGCTTTTTCGTAAGAATACTCCTTCTTCATCTCAATCTACTCTCATACCGCGCTAGCTCTCACCATCTTCGAAGGTGTGTGAGGTCTTGGGTTTGAGACCGGAGAGAATTGATGTTGTGTTTGATAAGTGTTTTGCTTAGTGCATGAAGCTTTCATCTTCATTGCACTAGCTAGTTTTGAAGGAACACAAAGAATTGTATTTTACAATGTCTCTCTTGATGGGAGAAACCATAATACAAAGACTTTTGGAGGGGGGACCGGCTCCATGTAAATCCGGTCCTCAACTGTTGTCAATAGCTTAATTTCTCTCTCTTTTGAAAGTATTGTTCATGCTATCTAACTAGGTGTTATGCTTTTTGTTGCTCTCTCCACCCAAGCACTCTTGTAATTCTCATTAGGAATCTATTCTAATGAAATGCCCACTATGTTCATATTAATTTCCACTACACACAAGTTACTAGGCCATTAAATGTTACAATTGTTACATTGACTTTAGTCGACTTTCATCTCTTCACACCATGCTAACTTACATAATCTGTATAATCAAGGTTGGTAGCATTGCTAGACCAAGATACACCAAAAGGAGGTAGGTCTCTCTCTCTCTCTCAATAGAAGTAGAGCACTCCTAAGTTTGTTGAACAAGGGCTAGCACCTCATGAAAAACAATGTCGACGAGAAGCTCCCAAGCTTGGTATCAAAGAATGCTTTGCAACATTTTACATATATTTATGTTTGTTAGAATCTATCAAGAGGTTTTGTAATGCATCACTTTTTGAAATGCAATAGAATATACACGTAAGAAGAGAGTATTGATAGTGTTTCACTTGGAAGAGAAGGTAGCTGTACAAAAATAGAAGTGATGTTTCTTTGGCGGCAACAACGCTTGGGTCACATACTGGTAGGTTCTTATTTTTTATTATCGGAATCTTCGCAGGTACCTAAATCCTATTGCTCGAAGAGGCGTTCTAAAACCCCAACAGCATATCCCAAAAGTAGTGATCGACCACAGACAGAACAATCGAGGACCTTGAGTGCAACTTCCCTAGCCACTACACTCTCTTGTAATGCTGGTAACGAGTTGTATTTTATTAAAAAAAAAAAAAAAAAAACTCCAGTCCCTCCTACTCTTGCCGCCATCACCATCCCCTGCTCACTCCTGTTGCGATTGGTTTGGACTCCAACCCCTCTTGCTCCTGCCACCATCGCCATTCCCTGCTTCTAGTTCAGTGCCCCTGCTCGTACTGCACCTGACTTCATTCTTCCCTCCTACCATCGCATCCCAACCTACAGTCTCAAAGGATCTCGCAAGATTCGTATCAATAGGCATTTTTAAAAAATCGTTAGCACTTACTACTGGCAACTTCTTTAGTTCATTCAATACCTCCCAAGATTTGGCAAGATTCCCTTACATTCTTCTCAAGGATTAACTACTTTTTCAAAAGGGAGCAGCGGATTCGAACTTTCACCATTCAAAGATAAATCTTTAGAGGTGGTCCCATAACCACTCCAACACGCATGTAAAGTGCTTATCCTGGCAGCTATGATAAAAATAAAGTAGATATATGGCTCCGCCTGAGTATCCCTGCTTGTCGCCCTTCCTCTGCATGCTCTGCCCGCCCCCCTACCTCTGCTCGTCTCTCATCACCGACACCTACCTCCTTTGCGCGCCTCCTCCCCATCTCCGTCAACCTACTCATCTACCCGACGCCTCCCCCACACATACTCCTGGTTTGATTGTCACATTGATGGACACAATTTCCCCTCTCATCTAATTTGATTCCTTCAAATTTCTGATTTTATTTGATTGCCCCCCCCCTACTAGGCTCCTACTGGCAGCTAGTTGGTTTATTCAATTTCTCCAAAGATTCTTCAAGATGCTTCCCACCCCAACCTTGCCCCACACTTCTCTTTTACCCTTAATTACAAAAGGAGGAGGACAAACTCGAACTCCTACGCCTATGATAGAACTGGACATTTCCTCTGTAAAAACCACTCGAGCATACAAGCGGAGCTGCTTCCCAGACGGCGCCATATGCATTGGAAAAAAGCAACGCCATGCAAACTAAAAAAAGAGCTCCGTCGAGACATGCAACTGCATAAAGCTCGCGACGTGCGCTTGACGCTTCTGCTACAGAGCATGGCCATCAGCTTCTGCCGCCGCTGCATTGCTCCATGGCCAATATTGGCTTCTGCCATCTACTCCTTTGCGACCTTCTCTCACGCTCTTTACGCTCGAAAACGAATATTCTCTTTTAAGGAGAGATTTTCTCATTTTTTACAGCTGGGTACCCCCTCTACTAATGCTTGCTCTACTGGCAGGTTCTTTATTGTATTACCTAGAATCTTGAGATATCCCCTCTCTCTCTCTCTCTCTCTCTCTCTCTCTCTCTCTCTCTCTCTCTCTCTCTCTCTCTCTCCCTCCCCGTTGACGTCAAGCCAAAACTGTGAAGGTATTTGAACCTGCGTGGATCAGAGATTGCCAAAACTGTGAAGGTATTTGAACCTGCGTGGATCAGAGATTGCCTCGACCCCTGTTGCAGTAACCAATGGCGCAGCTATCACAGCTGTGAGAAAACTGCCTTTGCACATTTAAAAAATAAAAGCTGCTCCTCCACCTGGCTTGTGTCGTCCCCTGCACGCTCAACTGGCAACCTTCCTCTCGACTACTCCGATCACCTCCCTTGAAGCCACTTGCTCCCAAGTTTTCGTGCGATGCCAACCTGCACCACTATGCCATCTGCCTGCCTCGCCTTACCTCCCCCGTCGGTCTGACTCCCGCATTGCCCGTATCTCCTTTGATTCTTTTCATTTTTTGCTTTAAAAGGATTGGGTACCCCATACTAGTATATCATATTTATATATCATATCGTATGATTTTATCACGACGCCTCGTGATTTTATCTCCAAACTGGCGCCGACAGCTCAAAACGGGAATAATAATGGCAAATGCAAGTGCAGAGAGAGCAAGAGAACTTCTCGCAGAGCTTCAGCGAGAGGCTCTCTTACTCTCTAACGCACGTCCCTTGCATGATTCTTAGACGCCCATGCAACCCTCTTCTTCTCCACACTCACACACAATTTTGTCTAGTCACAGTGGATAAGTTGCTGGCCCTTTTGAAGAACGATGCGTTGCCTCGACCTGCAGCCGATGAATATGCATGTGTGCTACGCCGGTGTAGGAAGGAGAAGAACCGCTTCCACGCACTCTGTTTACATACCCTTTTGCAGAGCAATGGGCTGGAAAGTCACCCATCGCTAGGGAATTACCTGGTTGGGCTGCTTGTAGATGTCGGGATTATGAATGCTGCTCAGCAGGTCTTCGACAAGCTTTTGACTCAGTACGATAGGTCATGGCATTCACTTATCACTGGTTATGTCAGAATTGGAAAGCTGCATCATGCTCTTACTCTTTTTCAACGAATGCAAATGAATGAATCCATTTACCTCACTGGACCTGTTTCTGTAGCTCTTTTAAAGTCTTGTGCGGCGCTGAATGATATGGTACGAGGTGATGAAGTACACACAGAAATCGCCAGAGCAGGTTTGCTGGAGAAAGATCTTTTTGTGGGCAGTGCCTTGATGGACATGTATGCTAAATGTGGTATGCTTGCCAGAGCACAGCAAGTGTTTGAGAAACTCCCCATCCGAAATGTCGTCACTTGGAACACACTTATGGCAGCATACGCCAACCGTGGTTGTGGCCATGAAGCTTTAAATTGTCTTGATCAGATGCGATTTGAAGGTGTTTGTCCAGATCCAGTTACGTTTGTATGTAGCTTGAAAGCTTGTGCCAGAATACAAGCTACTGATAAGGGTCGAGAAATTCATAGTGAGATCGAAAGACAAGGGTTTTTGGAAAGAGATCATGTGGTTGGTTGTGCATTGATTGACATGTACGTCAAAGATGGCTCTCTTGCAAGAGCACGGGAGGTTTTTGACAAGCTTCTATTCCGAGATGCAGTAGCGTGGACTGCATTACTGGCAGGCTATGCTGAGCAGTGGTGTGCTGAGGAGGTCCTTAAGTGTCTCAAGCAAATGCAGCTTGAAGGTATTCCTTTTGATGATGCTGCACTGGCTTGCATGTTGCAAGCTTGTGGTTCTATTAGTGCCGTAGAAAAGGGCAGGCAAATACATGCTCAAATTGAGAGTCTAGGACTGCTGTACGACAATCTTACTGTTGGCAATGCGCTGATTGACATGTACGCGAAGTGCGGAGCGCTCCCTTTTGCGCAGGATGTATTTGACAAGCTTCTAAGTAGAGACGTAGTCTCATGGAACTCTTTGATCTCCGGATACATTGATTATGGGCATGGACAAGAAGTGCTCGAACTTTATGAACAGATGCAACTTGAAAAGGTTGCTCCAACCATTGTGACTTATGTTTGCAGCTTGAAAGCCTGTGCTTGCTTAAAATCTCTAGAAAGGGGCCAAGAGATACATCTTGAAATTCAAGAAAGGGGATTGGATAGGGATCTGCTGGTGGGAAATGCCTTGATTGACATGTATGCCAAGTGTGGGCTTCTTGTCAAAGCGCAGGAAGTTTTCAACAAGCTTTCAGCCCGGACAGAAGTCTCATGGACAGCACTTATTGCAGGATATACTGAACATTGCTATGGGAACGAAGCATTAATGTGCTTCGAACGAATGGTGCAAGAAGGTGTGTATCCAGATGTAGCTACTTTTGTTTGCACCTTGAAAGCTTGTGGGATGGTAGGGGCTAGAAACAAAGGTGAAGAAATGCATGCAGAGATTCGGGAAAAACAGTGGTTGGAAAGAGACCTCACAGTTAGTAGCAGATTGATTGACATGTATGTCAAGTGCGGCTTGCTTTCTAAGGCACGTGAGTTCTTTGACAACCTTCCAGTACATAACGCTTGCTCATGGACAACACTGATCGCAGGTTATGCTGAACAAGGGCAGGGTGAGCAAGCACTAAAGTGCTTTGAGCAGATGTCTTTGGAAGGTATCTCTCCAGATAATGTTGCGTATATTTGCAGCTTGAAAGCGTGTGGGAGTGTAGGAGCTACACGAAATGGTATAGACTTACATGCAGAGGTTGCCAGAAGAGGAGTAATCGAAAGAGATCCAGTTGTGGGCAGTGCATTGGTTGATATGTATTTGAAATGTGGCTCTATTACCTCAGCACAGCAAGTGTTCGACAAGCTTCCAGTTCAGGATGTGGCTTCATGGAATGCTCTAATTTCTGGGCATGCACAGATTGGAGATTGTGATAGCGTTTTCGGGTTTTTTCATAGAATGCTTCATAAAGGCATGGAGCCAGATTGTGTCACTTTCATGAATGTTCTCAGTGCATGCAAGCACATAGGTCTATCTTGCGAGAGCCTGACATACCTAAACATCATGAGAAAACAGTTTGGCATTACTCCAACCTCTGACCACCAGGCTTGCATGGTTGATGTTCTTTGCCGTACAGGCCATCTAGTTGAGGCATTAACGATGATAAGAAGGATGCCTTGCTATTTTGATCTGGCGGTTTGGCATACTATGCTAGATGCATGCAAGAGTCTGGGAAACCTAGAGCTTGGGAAAGAGGCCTTTCAATATGCTGTGAATGCAGACAAAGAGCATGCTGCAGCTTATATCATGATGTCACATATCAATGCAGGTGCTGTCACGTAGTGTAAAGAAGAGCATAGTCTAGCCAATTATTTGAAAACTGATGCTGAAATGGTTTTCGATAGCAGTCTGAGAATGGGGATACCAGGCAGTTATCAATGGAAAAAGTCTCTTGCAGTGATAGTGGCATAAAAAGCTTTAGCAATGGGAGTTGGTGTAATGAGCATATTGTAGAGATCCCAAAGGCATACTTAATGGTTTTCTGAAGTTGGGTTTTGATCACCTGAAAGCTCAAGCTTTTCAGGATAAGATTGACTGTTGCCCCATGATGAAGCATATTGAGGTGCAGCGGAATGAATGTTTGAACTTTGCTCAAGATGAGTGCCCGGAACTTGCTCAAGGGTTCCTTTTACTTACGGAAGGGAGAGCCTTCCGTTCCTTTAGTGAGAGAGTGCAATGGACACAAACAAAGTGATGAACACTGTGAATGGAAGTGCATTAGACTGAGAGATAGAGAGAGAATACGACACCAGAGACGTCGTAAAACCCTCCTCCGAAGGCCCCACTCTCTATGGCGAGAGTGGTCTACTTATGATTGCACAAATCTCTACAATGCTTTGGACTTGCCGACGATGTCGATGACGATGAGACGGGTTGAATCTGAAAATGCTAAGGGCTGAAATCTGCAAATCTTTATCTGTTGAATTTTGACTCTATGTCGATGACGAGGGTGATGGCGACGATGTGACGATGACGCGTTGAAAACGCAGATGCTGAAATCTGCTTTTTCCGGGCTGAAACTGTAAACCTTGCGGAAATTGACCGTGCGGCGATGAACTGCTGCGGGAAGGTTAGATCTGCGAGGTTCGGGACTTGATCTGCGGTGTCTAAGGGCTGAAAACTGAAAACGCCGAGGTTTCTTGATGTCCTGTCGCGGTGAATCTGCAAAACGTTGGGTTATGGTGCAGATGCAAAAACGCTAGGATTGAAAATCTGCAAATCTGTCGCCGGTTGTTTTGCAAATGCAAACCGCTAGGCTGATTTGATGTTCTGCTGTTGCCGAAATCTGCAAGTGTAAATCGCTGGCTGATCTGTCAAAAAACGCTAGGTTGTTATATTGTGGAGCAAAAACGCTAGGGCTTGGGTTCTGTTGAGAAGTTGCCCATTGAGCAATGGTGCTCCTGCTGCCTCTTTTGCCAATTAGTGCTAGCCTAGGTTTGTTCATATACAAACTTACTCAATTTGCCCTATCTACTTCCAACAAAAGTCACTTAAAAATAATAAGTGAAAAATATCAAAAATAGGTTAAATGCATTGGAAAATTCCCCTGAAGGATTCTAATGGATTCTGATGGGAATGCTTATGATCATGTTGTGTGCAACCAGATGATATGTATCTAATTTAAGTGTCTGGACATGCACGGTCTGCGGATAGACTCACAAAAGTGTCAAAACACTTCTAAATCTAGACTGACTGAACCCTTGTCGTGTTGTAGTTTGTCCACGGACACAGGGTTGGATGTGTCACGTGACATCCCCTCCTTTTCAAAGAGAGGTACTGGTACCGAACTGTATGGCGTCGAGGGAGATCGCCCACTTTGATGTGTGAGTCTACGGTACTTGAACTTCATAAAGGTCTGCAAAGCTTGCTTCTTTGGGCCATGCCGAAAGCGACACAAAGTCTCCTGTGGCTCCTTCTATGCTTCAACTTCGTTTAGAGTCATGCTTGGTTTTTTTTCAAGAATCTCAATGGCTGAAATTTTTTGAAACCATTTCCAACACAACCATGAACATACCTATTCCATGTAAAGTGACTGGAAAAAATTCTATCTTTCTCAAAGACTGTGCATGCAATGTAGATGAACAAAGAGACGGAGTGTCCAACCGTTCACCACACATGCAAACAATGAGATCGAATCTTGTCATTTTGATCCAAATCCATCAACTCTGGCAATGCCCATGCTGAAACGTACTCAACGTACAATATGTTATGCTTAAGAAAAGGGATCACATAAAGATGTTGACGAAAATACAGGAAATGATCACGAATGAACATTCGTATAATGCGTGCGTATGAATCATGCGAACACATAATACTTCCTGTGAGGGTTCTTTGGACCTATGCTCGAAAGCCAAGATCGGTTCTTCCTGAAAGTGTTTTTTGGACCTTGACTCGAGAGCCAAGATCGATCCTTCGTGATTAATCAAATCTACAATGAGGTTAGCTTTGCTAGAAAAAGCATCAACTAACTCATCATCCTGGTGAACAATCATATCATCTTCATGCAAATCATCATGATTATGAGAAATCACATCTTGATCATGCAAATCATCATGCTCATCATTATCATCCAAATCATCATGCTTGTCATTCAAATCATCATACGTATCATCATGCAAATCCTGTGTGTCATACTTGGGAGAAGAAGAGACTGAGAGAGTCTCCTTTTCTCGAATCTCTTGCATCTGTGCCTGAACTTGAGAAAAGAGTCGCAAGAATTCTTTCATGTGTTGATCGCTCTTCTCTTGTCGTGCTTTGGTCTTGCGATCATATTCTGCTTGTTTTGCTTTGTTCTCGCGATGTATGGCTGCCACTCTTTCTGTGTATTGATGCTCTATGGCTGCCATCTTTTCTTCGTGTTCACGCTCTATTTCTGCTTTTCGGTCTAACTTCTTGTCCATAAACAATTGCGGCAACTCCTTCATAAGAGTTAGTGCAATCCTTGACGTAGATGGGGAAGGGGGAGGGTCGGAAAAACCTCCGGGTGGAGAACTTTCGTTTGCAATCTGTGTTAGAGAAGGATCTTCTCTTCACCCGAGTTCTGTTCTTTTCCACGGGCGCACCCCTTGGCAGCCTTGCGCTCACACCAAGGTTACTTTTTTCCACCTCACGTCGATTGGCCGGCCGCTAAGTGCACGGTCCGCTCTCAATGAGTGAAAAGAGACACAAGGGGAGGCTGTACAAGCCCTTCTTTCTTGGGTTTCTCGTCACTCTTCAAAAACACGATTAGGAATCGACACGCCCAACTGAACTTGGATTCGTGTGACCTCAACAAGCAAAAACAAATTATGTGGTTCTTTCCTTGAGTGATACAAAACACTGCCAAAGCTATGATACCAATGTTAGGTGCAGCAGAATGAATGTTTGAACTTTGCTAAAGATGAGTGCTCCAAACTGTGCTCAAGGGTTCCTTTTACTTACGGAAGGGAGAGCCTTCCGTTCCTTTAGTGAGAGAGTGCAATGGACACAAACAAAGTGATGAACACTGTGAATGGAAGTGCATGAGACTGAGAGATAGAGAGAGAATACGACACTAGAGATGTCGTAAAACCCTCCTCCGAAGGCCCCACTCTCTATGGCGAGAGGGAGCTGTCTACTTATGATTGCACAAATCTCTACAATGCTTTGGACTTGCTGATGATGTCGACGACGATGAGGACGACGACGAGACGGGTTGAATCTGAAAATGCTAAGGGTTGAAATTTGCAAATCTTTATCTGTTGAATTCTGACTCCATGTCGATGACGATGGCGATGGCGACAATGCGACGACGACGTGCTGAAAACGCAGATGCTGAAATCTGCGTTTTTCGGGCTGAAACTGTAAACCTTGCGGAAACTGACCGTGCGGCGAGGAACTGCTGCGGGAAGGTGAAATCTGTGAGGTTTGGGACTTGATCTGCGGTGTCTAAGGGTTGAAAACTGAAAACGCTGAGGCTTCTTAATGTTCCGTCGCGGTGAATCTGCAAAACGCTGGGTTATGGTGCAGATGCAAAAACGCTAGGGTTGAAAATTTACAAATCTGTCGCCGGTTGTTCTGCATATGCAAAACGCTAGGTTGATCTGATGTTCTGCTGTCGCCGAAATCTGCAAGTGCAAATCGCTGGCTGATCTGGTCCAAAAACGCTAGGTTGTTACTATGGAGCAAAAACGCTAGGGCTTGGGGTTCTGCTGAGAAGTTTCCTGTTGAGCAATGGTGCTCCTGCTGCCTCTTCTGCCAATTAGTGTTAGCCTAGGTTTGCTTATATACAAACTTACTCAAATTAGATACATATCCTCTGGTTGCACATAGCATGATCATAGGCATTCCCATCAGAATCCATCAGAATTCTTTAGGGAAATTTTCCAGTGCATTTAGCCTATTTTTCCTATTTTTGACATTTTTCACTTATTATTTTTAAGTGACTTTTGTTGGAAAGTAGGTAGCTGAGTGCCCCATTAGAATGCAAAAGAATGCTTCACTAATGCAAACAAGTCAAGGGAGTGCATTGGCAATGCCAATACTCACTTGTAATCGTTGTGGCATAGATCATTTGATCGCACAGTGTCCTAACAATCCAAACACACCGAAAACCACACCATTGAACATAATAGAGATTGTTGATGGGACACCACCAACTATAAACATAGCACCAGTGAATGCACTCACACGGTCGATGCTCCAAAAGAAAAATTACATCCTCAAAAAGAGAGATGCTGCATCCATTGGCCGAGCGAGAAAGAAGAAAACACGAAGAAAGAAATCCCTTAATGCCTCTAGCTCAAAACCTAGTTCAAAGACTAACATAGGGACAGGAGAGGATCCCGTGTATATGAATGACCCTGAGGATGACTCAGATTCGATAGAGACCACGGAGACCAAAACTGTTACTACAAAGGAAAAAGCTAGTGAGGAGGATCACGAGAGGGAATTACGACGAACACCAAAAGAGTATTCAAAGTTAAACCACCCAGTTGCGAACCCCCAAGATAAGCCACGAGAGACAAAAAATGAGGATTGCAAGAGAAAGATTGGAACCTATCCAAACCCAACAGTGGAAATTGAACGAGTCCAACAACTGAGGGGTTTGGTGGAAGAAACTCAACGAACATTAGAACCTGAACCCAAACATATCCAGATGTCGGACACAGTGTTTCCCACACAAGTTCAACCTCACAAGAACTACAGGCCGTTAGCTATACCCAGTATCATTCGGGAAGAGAGTGAGGGTAGGACATCTGAAAGTGGACACACACCTTTCCTACTAGAGAGAATGTTTGGTGAGGGAATGCCCAACCCCCTTGAGTAAGTGGAGATCCCATCTTCACCATTCTCTTGTCAGGGTCCTACGTCCCACAAGATGCCATTAAATGTTGCCAAATTGATGGATTTCATGTCTTCAGAAGTTAGAACCACCATCATGTCCAAACTATATAAAGACCCCGAGCTAGTCTCAGCTCTTCGAGCCTTCCTCAATAGAGAATTACAGGCCGGATTACCACAGTTTGCACATATGAACAAACCTGACTCGGTAATGAATGATGAGGAACATTTAGCACCACCATCTGACCTAGCGGGACATGAATCTGTAATTAAAGTACCCGTTAACAAGTTGGGGCAATACTTTGAAGGTGATGAATCTAATGCTACTCTACCAATCACTACTAAAGGATTAACTGTAAAGGGGGTCCTTGACGGTGGTGCGGGAGTCAGCATGGTGACAAAGAGTTGTTGGGAGTCTATGGGGCGACCTCACCTTGAAGCCACAAGCGTAGTAGTAAAAATTGCTAATGGATCTATTGTTACGCCTATTGAAATGCTAAAGGATCTCAGAATCAAGGTCTTGGGACACAAGGTAAGGCAGACTTTCATTGTTATGGATTTTTCCAAGCATCCTATGTCATTTGAGATGATCTTAGGGCGTCCATTCATGAGGGAAGCAAAAATGGTGCATGACTGGTCCAAAAACCACGTTTACTTACAGTTCCAAGACTCTGTCATTCGAGTTGATCTTTTAAGTAGTCGAACACATCCTCTAGGAAATAAATTCATCATTGATAATCGATCAGACACAACAATTCACTCAGCTCCATTACAGTATTGTTACACGTGTAACGAAGACACGGATATTGGGGAGAACTCTCCTTATATGGATATCCTACCCGGAATGGCTGAGTCAGACAATGTCGATTGGGTACACCTAGAGAAAACTATAGATACATGGGGAGCTAGAGGAACAACCTGGGTAACACCAGATGGGGAAGAGATACCACACATTGCACCAGTAAACATGTTAGGTGTAGCGCATGTAACATCCGATGATAAGAAAGTGGCACACCTACCTGAGAGTGAAACTGATGATTCCTCAAAGGCTTCAGGCCAATATTCATCGAAAACGGAATCTCAGGAAGAAATGGATTCAGAACATGAGGAAACATCGAGTGAACCAAGTATAGAAACTGAACACTCAAGGCCTAGTACGACCGTCTATGGTAATTTATATGAGAGTGAAGAAGATACAAGCGAAGACCTATCAGGCGAGTCGAGTTCAAACATTTACCAAAATCAAAACCTTAACAAGAAAAAAAGGTCATATAAGAGACGACGATATCGAGCAAATGTGAGAGCTAGGATAAACAAGGAAAGATCTACTGCAGAATGTCTTAACTATCTAGGGGCATGTGATTCTCATCGAAAGCTAGTAGACAATTGGGGTGAACATCTCCAGAGTGTCATGTGGTGCAGCCCGCGACCCATTGACCTCGCTCAATTGGAGGTTACAGAGCCGAAATTGAGTCGAACTATAAGAAGACGTCAAAACCGAGAGTTAGCTCAACAACAAAAGGAGGCAGAACTAAAAGAAAGGTCTCTGTCAGGACAAGAGCCTGCTGACTTACATACGGCTCCTGAACATTTTAAATCTTATACCACGGGGGAGCGAAAGGTTGTGTATGCCAAAGCCCAACGAATACCTACCAATGGAAGCAGTGGAGTCTATGATGGTCCAGCGGTAGTTAAAGAGATAGAATTAGCAGAACCAGGTGAGGAGTCTAAACCAGTCTTTATTGCTCAAAACCTTACCGAAACTGAAGAGGCTGTACTTAAGGAGCTCCTCAAGGAATACAAGGATATCTTTGCTTGGATATATCATGACATGAAGGGCGTTCCACCTTCTGTGGTGCAACATACAATTCCCATGATCAACACTGCTAAACCCGTCCAGCAATGACCATATCCAATGAATCCTAAGTACGCCAAAATTGTACAAGAGGAGATTGAAAAACTTATCCAATGTGGATTCATATACCCTATTGAGCACTCAGAATGGGTTTCTCCAATAGTCATTGTGCCAAAAAAGAATGGGAAACTAAGAGTGTGCGTGGACCTCATGAAAGTTAATGCAGCTACTAGGAGAGATCATTATCCCTTGCCATATTCAGAACATGTGCTTGAAAGAGTTGCGGGCAAGGAAGCTTATAGCTTTTTAGATGGGTACTCTGGTTACAATTAAATCACAATTGCATTAGAGGACCAAGCTAAAACTGCTTTTATCACAGAGTTTGGAGTGTTTGCATTTCGTGTTATGGCTTTTGGCTTAACAAATGCCCCGGCTACATTCCAACGATTAATAAACACTGCGTTTAAAGAATTTCTAAGGGAGTTTTGTGAAGCTTTCCTAGACGACCTTTGTGTTTATTCTTCTTGGGAGAAGCATTTGTTATATCTACGAAAAATATTTGAAAGGTGCAGATTTTATCGCATCTCATTGAACCCTTTCAAATGCCAATTTTGGGTTAAGCATGGAGTCATTCTAGGGCATATAGTGTCCAAGAACGGGATATCCACAAATGAGAGTAAGATTAAAGCCATTGCCGATTTGCCACCACCTACGAACTATAAAGGAGTTCAAAGATTTATGGGCCATGTTGGTTATTATCGAAGGTTTATTTTAAACTTTGCCGAGATAGCGCGTCCATTGTACAAGCTTCTTATCGAGTTTCACTGGACGGAAGAATGTCATAAATCTTATGAGTTATTAAAGAAGGCCCTAACAAGTGCTCCAATCCTGCGAACACCTGATTGGAATGTACCTTTTCATGTGCATATTGATGCATCAAATTTTGCTATTGGGTGTGTTCTAACTCAACCAGGAGAACATAAATTGGACTACCCTATTAGCTTTGCAAGTCGCCAATTAAATGATGCCGAGATGAACTACACTACTACAAAGCGCGAAGGTCTAGCTATGATTTACGCAGTAAAGAAATTTCGCTATTACCTTCTTGCTACCAAGTTTGTGTTTTATGTTGATCATCAAGCATTGCTATATTTGGTAAACAAGCCGTGTTCCACAGGTCGAATTACACGATGGTTGTTAATTCTTCTTGAGTTTGACTTCACCGTTGTTGTGAGGCCTGGGAGGAAACATGTCATGGCGGATCATTTATCTCGTATCCCTAATGGTGAATCTCCTACGGGGGTTGATGATGAATTGCCTGATACTCCTTTGTTCATTGTTGAGACAATGCCTGAATGGAGTGAAAAGATTGTTAACTTCTTAGTTAATGGTTTTCCACCCAAAGAACTGCGAAAAGATATAGCTCGAAAATTAATCAAGGAATGTGAACCCTATTGCTTACTGGCTGGAACTCTCTATAAGAGAGGAAAAGATGATGTTCTTAGACGCTGTGCCCGCGAGGATGAGTATTTATATATTCTACAAGAGGCACACATGGGCGTAGCTGGTGGTCACTTTTCAGGAAAGTTGACTGCCCGAAAGATCTTACAGTCAGGCTATTGGTGGCCCACTCTGTTTAAGGATGCATCACTTTTTGCAAAGGGATGTGATGAATGCCAATGCTTCAAGAAGCCACAAAGAAGTGATAGGATGCCTCTACATCCCATCAAGGTAACCCAACCATTTGAAAAGTGGGGCTTAGATTTTGTAGGACCGATTAGTCCGGCTGCACGTAACACGCAATCACGATATATCATTGTGGCTACCAACTATGTAACCAAATGGGCTGAAGCAAAAGCAACGCGAAAGGCGGATGCAAAAACAACAGCTAAGTTCCTCTTTGAGAACATTATCACACGTTTTGGATGCCCCTTTGAACTTGTGAGTGACAATGGAACTCATTTTATAAATGAAGTAATAAAAGAACTCACATCAAACTTCATGATATCTCACCACAAGTCTACACCCTATTATCCCCAATAAAATGGCCAAGCTGAGAGTACCAACAAAAATCTCATCTCCATTTTGACAAAGACAGTTGAGGCTTATCGCACTGATTGGGACCTAAAGATTACATCAGCTTTATGGGCTTATCGTACTGCGTATAAAGTTGCTATTAATTGCACACCGTTTAAGATAGTGTATGGCCAAGAAGCAGTTATGCCATGGGAGTTTGTCATTCCTAGTCTTCGAGTAGCTTCTCAAGAAGGTTGGGATGGTAACCCCTTAGTGGAGCGATTATATATCCTGGAAAGGCTAGATGAAGAAAGGCAATTAGCTGTGCGAAATGCTCTAGTGGAGAAGGATAGGAGAAAGAAGTGGTTTGATAGCCATTTAAAGGATAAAGACATCAAGGTTGGTGATAAAGTTCTTATGTACGGGGTACGTAATGAAAAGAAGAAATTGAAATACGCTGGTAAGGGACCATATCGAGTGTGTGAAATTACCCCGCAAGGGACCATTCGTGTGGAGACTCTAGATGGAGTTGAAACCATTGGATTCCTTAATGGGAGTAAATTCAAAAGATATTATGATCCTCTAAGCCAGGAAGAGTTGCAAGCCATCCATCAAAAGAAGGCTGCCAAGGAACAAGCAGAGATTAAAAAAATCCAAGCAAGAGTTGAGGCTTGAGAACGATAACAACGTCTTAGACGCCAACGAGAGGCTAATCTGGGAATCACGCAAGCATTTTTCGAGGACACAGATGATGACTCATTAGAATCTGAGCCACCCCTACGATACCCAATTGAGCTAAATAGCCCCTATGGGAAAGTACTATACAATGCCTTATTAGATATGGGAGCTAAACACAATTTGTTATCCTATAGAGTTTGGTGTCAATTAGGGAAACCGGCCCTATCCCCGAGTACGATGCAAGTCAAGGGCATTAATAAAAAGAAAACTGCTATTCTTGGAGTCCTTCAGACCCCTGTTGTCTATGACAATGGAAGCATAGTGTAGAGGTTTCTAGTCATGCCCGCGGGAGCTATGGAAGGCACCGTAAACCTAGGATGCACGTGGATGTTGGCAACCAAATGCACTATTGATTGGGATACTGGTAGTGTCACGACGCGACCACCGACTCTTACCCCTATCATTCAAGCAAAGTCACCTACGTTGAAAACTCTAGCAAAGTTGAAGGATAGACAACATTCACAAGCCAAGGTGGTTAACTCGTCTTTGCCGGCTACCCATGAACCTAGCACTTCAACACTTGTAGTTGCAGCAAGCAGTAATATTGCAAGTACTCAACCTGCACGACCTAAGAGTACATATCAATGGGTCCCCAAGGCCTTACTTCCAACTACCTCAACCCTCCCATCCATTCCAAGAAAAAATTTCCCCGGAAAACCAAGAGCGCGCCCTAGGAGAATCAAGACCAAATCACGATGGATTCCAAAACAACTATTAGAAGCCCAAGGCTACTATGATGGAAATGAGCAAATTTGGGTACCTAAGCGTAAAATGTGTCCTTCCCTATCGACAACAAACCCATATGAGTCAAACAGTGTAACGCTAAAGCCAATGGCAGACCGTGGGAAGGGAAAGATCACAGAATGCTACACACCTAGTCCAGAGCTAGTTTGGGCTCCAAGGCAAAACCAATTTATTCCACCTAGCTCAGGAAGGGGGGAGTTCCATGAAGCTTCTAGCTCCTCATGTAATACATCCATAGAGGTAAAAGCTTCGAGACAGCCTCCATCTATAGTAGTGGACCTCCATGAAGCTACAAAAGAATCCACACCTCCAGTGTTCAAGAATCACCTGATGAACCACTTCAAGTTTGATCCTGCGAGAGTACCTTACCACCCTTGCAACTTGACGAGGCACCTAGGGTAATAGAAAACTAATGGCAAAAATCCTCACCTATTACCAACTGGAACAATTGGTTTCAAAGGGTGACGACATCATTTCAAACGGTATGATCTACCCAAGGAAGGGGGGAGTATTTGTGGACATCCATTATTCACTTGCTTCCCTCTCAACCTTTCTCCCTGACCTCTTAATCTCCAATCTTCGGGAATGTATATATAAAGCCTTATACTCACAAAAACAAGATAAAAAAGTAAAAGAACAAGAGCCATAACAAAAAATCATAAAAACAAATTATGCACAAGAACACGACCCTTGTAATATTTGCACTCTAACCATCATCTATTTGCATGTACAGATATGGCGAGTACGCTAGAGTCATCCACTCCTGCCTTGGGCGAGAGGTACCCTCGTTACTTTTCACAAATATTTCACATGGTCTTTCCAGTGCTTGCATGTGAATGGGATTTGATAGGTACGCTAGCATGTGAGAGGAATTTTGAGGAGTTAGAATGGCTGATACGTCTCTTGACCACGTCTGATCCATACTTAGTAGAGAGAGTTTCTCCCATTGCACAAGCCTACCCTTTTGACCAAGATGACTATAGGCGTCCAGTGACCTTCTTAGTAAACATGGGCACCTATGATGAAGAAGAAAATTTACTGGACTACACGGATGGCACATATGGTCTCATGGATGATGACTTTGTTTATCTCGACGACGAGGATAGGGGTTTAGCCTTAGGGTTTCCCCCCAACCTCTACAATATCCTATTCCCTTGACGACTCTAGGGGGAGTGCAAATAATTAGGTTAGGGTTCCATATGTTTTTTGTTGTGTTCAATAAGTGTTGGTACCTTTTCCCACTAATGTGCCTCCTGGAGGTATTCCTTTTGTTTCCTAGTGTGTACAGGAGCGTGTTGCTATTGATAGGATTTGGACCTTCATGGAATCTTTATCTCGACTCACTCTTCAAATCAAGCGCGACCATCGACACAAACAGGTGTTTCTTGTCCATTAGCATTGCCCCTTATCTTTTCTGCATCTATGATTGTCTGCTTTAATTGTGATTGGTAGCCTAATTGTGATTGGTAGCCTAATATTCACCGCATTTGCTTAGTATCAAACATTTAATTCAATGTAATTTTTTGTCATAATCACTTGTCTAGGTTTAAAAATCAAGCAGTCCGACTAAGCTAGTTTGACCAAGTTAGGTGTTAGAGATCTTCTCTTAATACCATGGGGAATGCCTTCCTAATAATCAATGGTTACTTAGGTTCTTAATCCGATTTAGGCAGCATTGTGTGAAATGTACTAGGGCTTTCTAGTGGGCTTGACCCTATTGACCTTTAGCTTAAGTATTATAAAGGGAGTTTACTAGTGTGATGAGCCTGGGGAGGTGTATCAGTGTTATATGACCCCCCAAAGTTACAAAATTAAAATGCTGAAAATGAACAAACAAAAGTTCAAAGGGCCACACTGAAAAATCTTAAGCTGGAAGAGAAATCTCAGCTTGATTTGGTACTTCACTCACATGTATTGCCTATGGTACTAGAGCCCTAGAGGTTCCCAGTGTGGGCGCTTTTCCTTGAAAAGCAAAAAACCCAAGGCATACAAAATAAGCACACACATCAAATTGAATCACTGTGAAAAGACTTTGGGGGGTCAAAGAAAAAGTAATCAGTCAGGCGATGATTTCATGAGAAATTCCTTTTATGGTAGCTTAACTACAAGGTCTTCTAAATATAGCCTCTAGTCAGCCCTCGAACATGAATACCTGGCTCTCGCGATTAAACAACTTAATTGACCACAGAAAATTAAGAAGCTTACCCATGGTATTAATATTCGATCTCTAGTGCCTTTCGATCGTCAAATTAGCGACCCCAGACTTGTTTAATTTTTTACCTTTACATCTGTTTATGCATTTGATTACATTGCAATTTAATGTTCATTGCTGACAAATTGTTTGAAATTCTTTTACCAATCAATTTGTCTACCTAAAACTGCATATGCTTTTTAATCACTTATGAGAATGCAATTACTGCGCCAATGTTGTTTGATTTTGCAGTGACTGAAGAAGGCTAAGGACATTCATCTCAAATGCTCTTCCACCTCGACGAACGAGCTTCAACTCAATAGCTTCCGAGGACGGAATCTACATCAGGAAGGGGGGCATGTTAACCCTCACGGCTCACGGACACCCCATCACCTACGACGGACGTGTATTATGTATTTGGTAGAGTCAGGTACCGGGCTTGTCGGACCAATAGGAAAAGGGTAAGAGTGATCGCCGATGAGAGGCGCACTCTAACTGGGACATTCAAGGGATTAGTTGGCTAAGCATGGGCGCCCAAGTGTGAATGGGGTGAGCTCATATAAAAGCCAACTAAACCTAAAATTCACGGATTCTCTCATTTGTGCAATAGAAGAGTGCTCTTGCTCCATCTCCATCTCCATCTTCTTCTTCTTCACCTCCTTGTGTGTGTGTGTATGTGTGTGTGTGTGTGTGTGTGTGTGTGTGTGTGTGTGTGTGTGTGTGTGAGAGAGAGAGAGAGAGAGAGAGAGAGAGAGAGAGAGAGAGAGAGAGAGAGAGAGAGAGAGAGAGAGAGAGAGAGAGAGCGATCGAGCATTGCGGCGGCATGACGGCGGTGAAGCAGTTGAGCGCGACGTAGCGGCGTCTCCTTGTTCTTCGCGGCGAGGAATCCTCCACGGCAGGAGCATAGAGCGGTGAGTGACACACCATTGCCCTCTTTTGAGCTTACTAGTTAAGCTAGTTGTGTGCTTGGAGCCGTCTGTGGCTCGCACACAGTGTTAGGCAAGGCCCTTGCTTTGATAGTGCAGCAAGGAGCGCACACCCGCTTTCAAGGCATAAATGCCATAAGTTGTACTAACTCTGTACCGACGAATTTCAAAAATTTCATTGAAGACTCTATCTAGTATCTATGTTCCCGCCCAAATATGACTTTTAGCTCTACTTCCCTCTCAAAAGTTCTTCCCTTTTTCATATTTGCGCTAACTTTTCTGTGTATTGTAGTGCACACTATGACTACTTCTCGAAGGCCTAGCACTACCATTGACTTTGTTAACATTTTTAACAGTTATACTACAGATGATCAAGAATGGATACCATCTCGAATAACTATCGAAAATTGGGTACTACTGCAAACTAGGAGGCGGAAGAGGAGGCAACACAATGATTTCGTGGAGGCTTTCAAGGAACAAGTTAAAGAGTCTAAAGTGTGTGCACAAAGTAAGCAGGTGAAAGAGGTCCTCATACAACATGCTTTCCAGCATGCAGACTTAAGGTTGCAAACATCTCCTCCAAGTTTTCTACGACCGATCCAACTGTAAGTTATTTTGAGCATCTCACTTAGTGCATGATTATATTCGAAGGTTAAGTGGTGGATATCATCTTTGGTATGTTTCAGATATTTATCCATTGAATAGGACGGATTGGCAACCAGTTGAGAGCATAGTTGGGATTTTTGATGCTTTCCATGCATTTATTGGTAAGCAAATGTACCGAGGAAGACAACACAAGGAACTTGCAGATAATGGAATTTTCTTTTATGATATGTCATATTTGGAACCGAGAACTTCGTTTGGTTGGGATCGTGTAGCTCCTTTGTCACTTCCATCCTTTGATAGCAAGGATTGGTCTCTGCCAGCTTCGCAAACTAGTGAAAGCTTTAGGAATAGGTTATTTTAGGATATACAAAATTCCCTCAAGTAGTCAATTGCCACAAAAATAGTTCGGCTTGCACTATTTATGCCTCTTGAAGTGTTTTAGATTTCTTCTTCGATGAGCAAATAAGAACTACCGCAACAATGTTCATTTGCAAGTATGGGAGCTGTTTGGACTTTTTAAATGATAATTGGGATAGGAAATAGTCACAGGGAAAAATCTATATTTTGCAAAAGAAGTCCATAATTTGTAAGTTCATTATAAGCTCTCAAAAGTTCATAGTGTCGTTTTTACTATTTTAAATATCATCTTCTTAGTGGGCAGCTTATTCCACTCGACCGAGATACAGAGTCTAGCCTCGAGAACAAACCTTTATCAATGGAGCTCTACTTTCAAGACAACCTACTTACTGTGATGGAGACAATGTCAAGCACAACTCTTGCACAGCTCATAATAGATCTTACATGTGAAGAACTTCCACTTTTGCTAGAATTGTATGCATTCAGTCTCAACAATAGAAAGGTGCTTACTAAATGGATGAATTTTGATTGTCTTTAATACATTAAGACATAGAATCTATCTCTTTCTTCTTCTCAGATTCCAAGACGCAAGGAGAAAACAACATTGTGCAAGGAGTCCCTTTCAAATACACTTCACTTAATTGCTTCCACCGGAAGCTAGGTCACATACCTTGTGCTCGCAATGAGCTTTGATGCCATGCAAACCATGATGTACTCTTCAAAATGACTAATACAGAGACATTTTGTGCCATCTAATGAACCAAGCGTGACTTATAAAGAAAAGCTTGAGACGTAACACATAGCAACGTTGACGATTGCCGCGAAGACATGGGTCAATACCGAGCGAGTGGTATCACTATTCAATTCCATAAGCCACTGACTCACTTGGTATTGACCCATGTCTTAGTGGTAGTGAGCCATCGAATGAACCAAGCATGACTTATAAAGAAAAGCTTGAGACGTAACACATAGCAACATTGACGACTGAATCTAAGACATGGGTCAATACCGAGCGAGTGGTATAACTATCCAATTCCATAAGCCACTAACTCGCTTGGTATTGGCCCATGTATTAGCGAAAGTGATCCATTTAATGAACAAAGCGTGACTTATAAAGAGCTTGAGAAGTACCACATAGCAATGTTGACGATCGCATCCGTTGCATTGAAGTTGGAGAAATTGCGCATGCTCAGGAAGTCTTGTTGATCGAGGTTGAAAATGCAGGCCTCCTCTAACCTTCCAAGCAGCAGTATCTGTGCATGCAGAGGCGCTGCGCTGATCAGAACTTGCAACTCCTCTTTGTTTTCTTCGTTGATTTTCTCTAAAATAATCAACTCCTCTGATAAAGGCTTCTTGTTGGATGGCCCTATGAAGTACTTGAGACTTTGGTGGTCTGTTGTAGAATAAATGGAGTCCCCAATAGGTAGTGCTTCCATGTGTCTAGGGCATGTAAAACAGCTAAAAGCTCTTTCTCATAAATGCCCAAGACTCGTTCATCCGTATTGAGCCTTCGGCTCTCATATGATATGGCATGCCCTTCTTGAAGCAAGACTGCTCTAAGGAAATCACCACAAGCACCAAATTGGACCTCAAATGGCTTTGAGAGATCTGGAAGCATAAGGACTGGTTGGGAGGTAAGCTTCTTTTTGAGCTTGTCAAAAGATTTTTGCTCCTTAGTAGTCCATGAATACTTAATGTTATTCTTTGTTAAGTCATGTAATGTTCTTGCTATTTGAGAGAATTTTTATATGAAGCTCTATAGCTCGAGTAGAAGATCTGTTTGATAAGCTACAAGGCTCTACCTACTTCAGTAGGATTGACCTTAAAAGTGGCTATCATCAAATAAGGATAGTGGATGAAGATATCCTTAAGACCGTGTTTTGCACAATGTTTCGTCTTTATGAATATCTAGTCATGCCTTTTGGCTTGACTAATGCACCAGCTATGTTCAATTGTCTAATGGAGAAAATTTTTAGACCTTACTACAAATTCACTAGAGTGTTCTTTGATAATACATCATTTACTCCAACTCTTTGGAGGAACATAAGAAACATCTCCAAGTGATTTTTCAAGCATTGAGGGAGAATAAGCTTTTTCTCAACCAAAAGAAAAGCGAATTTTTCCTTCAAGAGATTCAATACCTAGGTCATATTATCTCTCAAGATGGTATCCCCATGGATCCATCAAAGTTAGAGGTAATAAAAGCATGGCCTAACCCAAGGAATCTACATAAGCTAAGAAGCTTTGTTGGCATGTGCGCATACTATAGACGCTTCATAGCAAAATTCTCTCAAGTAGAAGGACCACTACATGACTTAACTAAGAAGAACATTAAGTATGAATGGACTGCTAAGAAAAATGCTTTTGATAAGCTCAAAGAGAAGCTTACTTCTCAACTAGTCCTCATGCTTCCGGATCTCTCAAACCCATTGGAGGTCCAATGTGATGCTTGTGGTGATTTCCTTGGAGCTTTTTTGCTTCAAGAAGGGCATGCCATAGCATATGAGAGTCGAAGGCTCAATACGGATGAATGAGTCTTGGGAATTTATGAGAAAGAGATTTTCTCTATTCTACATTCCCTAGACACAAGGAAGTACTACCTATTGGGGACTCCATTTATTCTATGAACCGATCACCAAAGTCTCAAGTATTTCATGACACAAACCAAGCTTTCCAATAGATGAGTATGCTACTGACCCTGACTTTAGAGACATAACGTGAGCCCTTGCTTTGGGGAAGAAAGAGGAACCATTCACCTTGCAAGATGGTTATATTCTCCATGGCAATAGGCTATGCATTACTCATTCCCTTTGTGAGAAAGTTATGTATGAATCCCATGCTCCTCCCTATGCGGGACATAGAGGAATTCAACCCACTCTTGAAGGAGTAGAGACGTATTTCTATTGGCCTACCATGAAAGTGGACATACAAGAGTATGTTTCAAAATGTGTAGTATGCCAAAAGACCAAATATGATAGAGGGAAGCAACCTGGATTACTCCAGCCATTGCGTATACCAAATTCACCATGGGAGAGTATATCCATGGATTTCATCTTTGGATTGCCCAAGTCTATCCATGGGAATACGGGAATATGGACAATAGTTGACAGGTTTAGCAAACAAGCACACTTTATTCATGTCAAAAAGACTATTAAGGCACACCAAATGGCAATTCCCTTCATATCACATATTTTCAAACACCGTGGATTACCAACATCCATCTGGTCAGATAGAAATCCTAGAATCATTTTTGGAAAGGTCTCTTTGAAAATCTAGGAACAAGATTGAATTTCTCTTCAGCCTATCACCCACAAACGGATGGCCAAAGTGAGATAGCCAATCTTATGATACTCGATCTACTCAAGACTTATGTTACAGAAGTAGATCAACGCTCACAATGGAAAAAGTTCTTACCACTTGTAAAGTATGCCTACAATAATATTGTACATACAAGCTTGAGGTGCTTGTCGTGCTTGATGACTAAGGTGCTTGAGTTACTTGACTAGATGCTTGAGGTACTTGAGGTGCTTGATGATTGGGATGCTTGAGGTGCTTGTCATGCTTAAGATGCTAGGGTTGTACTTGAGGTGGGAACCCGGCCCAAGCTTGAGGGGCTTAAGGGCCAAGCTTGTGTTGGGAACCAAGCCCAAGTTGAGTGGATTGAGGTGTGCAAAAGGTCAATGCCAATCCCTACAAGGAGGGGGTGAGCCTTGCATGAGGGGAGATGAGAGAGAACACACACACACTCACACAAGGATGCCTAGTACAGAAAAAGAAAAGGGAACACTTGTCAAGTTCCTCCTCATGTTGCCCTCATGGTGTGCGTGAAGCCTATTGGTTGGCCACCCAAGGGGTCCAATGATAGGTTAGGATATTTAATTAATTGTCTTTGCATTTATCAAGTCTCTCTCTCAAAGGGGAAAGGAGGGCACTTGTCCCAAGGCTACCCTTGTTGCCTCCTGCTTGTGATTGGCTAGGCCTAGAGTGGTCCAATGAGCTTCAAGCATGAGCTACAAGGGGGGGTTGACCAAAGAAATCTAGGGGGTTTCTTAGGGGGTATACTCTCTCACACACTCACACACACTCTCATTATGCATTGTGCAAAGTGCAAGAGCTCCCTCTCCTTCTCCAAGCAAGTAGACGTTGAGAGCCTACACCAACACTTGGCTATGGAATGCAAATCCAACCAAGAGCCATGCTTCAATGCTTAAGCTTGCCATCTTCTCCATCTTCATTAATATGCTATTATGTATGCTAGCAAGAAGAGTTATGATATGTGAGGAACTAATTCTTTCTCCTATAAAATGTTTCTTCTTCCTCTTCCCTACCCTCATTCCCTGGTAGCTCTCTCCACCTTCGAAGGTGTTTGAGGTCTTGGGAGTGAGGCTTGGGATAGTTAAAGCTTTCATTAGGAGAAAGTTGGACTCACTTTTGGGCCCTGTAAGAAGTTCCATGTCGGCTTAAAGAGAGAAAATGAAAATGTTAAATTGTGCATTTTATGTGATACTTTTTTGCCGCCGTCTTTATCATTCTTATCCTTCGTTTTCTTGTCAGGAATCCAACTAACCTTATGACTAATGATTTGAAATGCCAACTTACAAGCGTTCCCTCCAGAAACATAAGCCACACGAACTCTATCAACCCTAAACATGAGAATATGGTCTTCCCTCCCAAAACCTGAGATATTTCATGAGTTTCAAGTGTCTATCTATTTCTCTATTAACTCTAGGAATGGAGAACGCTTCTTTTTCTGATGAAAGCACCAATTTGACTCCTTGCAATCCTCAACCCCTTCATCTTCAACACTTACCCAAAGAAATAACACACATCATCTTCATGTTGATGTATTGCAAGAGTACGCACCGTTGCAAAAACGTAGGAGGGAGTCTTTCTTATCTCAACGGGAGAAAGAACTTAGAAGGAAAAACAAGGAAAATCATTTGGATTTGTGGACCGATGGGTCTATTTAGCCAAAGGATCCTATGAAAAATGCACCACCTCCCTTTGCTAATATCACTAACCTCTTACATTTCACAGGTGATGCCAAGGATGGGCTATTGGGATAGACCGAACATTTGGAAATGAGAGGATTGAATGCGAAAAGGCAAAGAAACCTCCTGGCAATAGAGAACATGCACCTGAAGAAAGTTAATGAAGCATGCTCTTGGAATATTTCATCAAACAAAGAGACAATCCAAAGCCTTGATAAGAAGATCACAAGTTTGTGAGAGAAAGACACCGTGCTTGGTAGTCGGAAAAGAAAACGAGATCTGTGCAACATTGAGAACATGAAGATTAGTAGGGGTGGCTGGAAAAAACAAATATGAGCTTTAAGGTAACTCGAAGTTTGTTTCTGCTTTTGTTTCTTCAATGTGCTTCACTAAGAAACGGATACACTTTCCTATACATGATCATAATGCATGGTGCTTTTTTGGTAGGTCTTTACTGTATCCAAAATTGAACGGTGTAGGCTTCAATGCTAGAGTGCATTACAACCGTCTAGTTCCAAAAGAAGTAGTTGAAGAGATGATAACTCAGAAAAAACTTCGTAAGTTGAAAGGGAGGCTCCTTACCTCCTTCATGAATGAGAATCAGTTGGAACCAATGGAAGTGCAAGCAATACTTAATGAGAGTGGCATCTCCCAGATGGGATATAGGGCACTCTTCAAAGAATTAGCTAAAAAGTCTCAAAATAAACTACAGAGAGGATCATTGCTGCCAAAGCCATCACATGTAAAGGCTGCTCGTTGGCACGTAAACGATGAGGTGTCTGAGAAACTTGGGTCACCATTCCATATTGAAGCCACCTTCTTAGGCAAGGGCGATAGAGAGGTACAATTTAACCAGCACAACAACCTCTTTGTTGATCTTGAAGCATTGCAAAGGTATGCAGTTCACTTCTTTGACATCCGCCGAGAGGAATGCGGTGGGGTTCTCAAGTTTGTTTTGATGCTTGACGAGTGTGAGGTCCTGAAGAACAAGAAGTTGGAGAGAGTCATCATCACCCTCATGAACAGAGCTCTGGATCCATCAATAACAAAAGAGGATCCACGATACTTTAGCGTGCATCCGAAAACAATATTCTAACTCTAGGATCATTTAAGTTATACTTAGTTCACTCTATAATAGCAAAAATATTGATTATTTGGTTGTTGATTTTCTGTTTTTGTTTTTCATTTGCAGGTTGATAAGGAAGATTTTGAAATCCTAGATTGGGTATTTAGTCAAATCCAAATTCCTTCTATCATTAGTGAACAATGAAACGGAGTCGTTCTTTCAGTGAAAGGATTTGGTGACTATACAGTGGAATGGCACATGGCAGGTGACTTAAAGATTCTTAAGTGTATGTACAACATAACACAAAGCAGTTGTGGCAAATCCATGCTTATATTGCATGGCTGATGCACAATCTCTTGAGAGTGTGCAATGGAATAGAGCTCCCAACAGACATCTTCAAGATAAAACTTTTAGGCCATTGCTTGATATTCTTCTGAGTAGAGTTCACGTATGTACACTTCATGGACTCTGTCAAATAATTGAAAAGGTGGTTCATTTGTACATATGTTTTGCATGGACATTAAAGCCAGAGAGTGAGTCGAAAAGAGTGATCAAAGCATTAGAGGGAGTGCCCTCAGACATTGGTTTGCATGGAGGCAATGTCAAAATCGAAGAGGGCCCGAAGTTGTCTCAAAGTCGTTACAAGGTACCTAGGAAAGCATCAATAGGCGGCGTGAAGGCCAAAAGGTTTCGTGGGTTTAGCTCAAAGATTCACATAGAGAAGAGAGGAGAAAACCTGTTCAACAAATGGAAATAGTTGCATAAAGTGGTTAAAGACAATGTTGGTGGTGGGGCAATCCAAAATCACAAGGCGAACATGTGGAAATCACTAGATAAAATTTTCCACTATGTTGAGCAACATTCTCGGGACCAAAGTAAGCTCACATCATTTCAAGCAGCCTTGCTGGATTGGAAGAAGGCTTACCTTACAGGGTGGGGTAGGCAACATATCACACATTACATGGTGGGTTAGCATTCTACGTATACAAAACAAAATTTTAAATTGTAGACCCAGAGAGCTTAGAGCCATACAACAAGTGGCTGTTTTTGAGGGAAAGAAGATGCCTGATGCATGTGGGGATGCTGCCATCAATAGAGGAACGAGCTCGTCTACAAAAATTGCACATCAAAGAGGTACAGAGTGAGGAAGAAGGAGGTTCATTGAAGAGGATAAAAACAACGGGCTCAGGTCCATCTTCTCCCGCTTCTGACTCGTGACTGTCGCCACCTCGCATGGCGCTCCCCCGCATTTGAATTTCCTCAAGCCATCTGTTTCTTCTCTTTGTGGATGTGTTGTAAAGACCGTGTAATTTTTGAACTCTTAAGAAGCTCCTTCATCCTTGCTCTATGAATTAGTCGTCTATAAATCCATTGGTGTAACTCTAATAGGCTATTGGCCTTGTCCTTTTCTCCCCCATGTCTAGTGTGCTTAAATTAACTTGTTCTTGCCATGTAGTGGGTTTTTTCCATGCCTTGTGTGGACCATATTGATAGTGAGCCGTATGTCTTGGCAAAATATGGACCATGATTGAACAGTATGTGCTGCATTGAAATAAAACAAAATGGTGAGTAGAGTACAATTTAAAAGTTTGTTTTGTATATGTAGAATGCTAACCCACCATGTAATGTGTGATATGTTGCCTACCCCACCCTGTAAGGTAAGCCTTCTTCCAATCCAGCAAGGTTGCTTGAAATGATGTGAGCTTACTTTGGTCCCAAGAATGTTGCTCAACATAGTGGAAAATTTTATCTAGTGATTTCCACATGTTCGCCTTGTGATTTTGGATTGCCCCACCACCAACATTGTCTTTAACCACTTTATGCAACATTTCCATTTGTTGAACAGGTTTCTCCTCTCTTCTCTATCTGAATCTTTGAGGCTAAACCCAAGAAACCTTTTGGCCTTCACGCCGCCTATTGATGCTTTCCTAGGTACCTTGTAACGACTTTGAGACAACTTATGGTCCTCTTCGATTATGACATTGCCTCCATGCAAACCAATTTCTGAGGGCACTCCCTCTAATGCTTTGATCACTCTTTTTGACTCACTCTCTAGCTTTAATGTCCATGCAAAACATAGGTACAAATGAACCACCTTTTCAATTATTTGACAGAGTCCATGAAGTGTACATACGTGAACTCTACTCAGAAGAATATCAAGCAATGGCCTAAAAGTTTTATCTTGAAGATGTCTGTTGGGAGCTCTATTCCATTGCACACTCTCAAGAGATTGTGCATCAGCCATGCAATATAAGCATGGATTTGCCACAACTGCTCTGTGTGTTATGTTGTACATACACTTAAGAATCTTTAAGTCACCTGCCATGTGCCATTCCACTGTATAGTCACCAAATCCTTCCACTGAAAGAACAACTCCGTTTCATTGTTCACTAATGATAGAAGGAATTTGGATTTGACTAAATACCCAATCTAGGATTTCAAAATCTTCCTTATCAACCTGCAAATGAAAAACGAAAATAGAAAATCAACAACCAAATAATCAATATTTTTGCTATTATAGAGTGAACTAAGTATAACTTAAATGATCCTAGAGTTAGAATATTGTTTTCGGATGCACGCTAAAGTATCGTGGATCCTCTTTTGTTATTGATGGATCCAGAGCTCTGTTCATGAGGGTGATGATGACTCTCTCCAACTTCTTGTTCTTCAGGACCTCACACTCGTCAAGCATCAAAACAAACTTGAGAACCCCATCGCATTCCTCTCGGCGGATGTCAAAGAAGTGAACTGCATACCTTTGCAATGCTTCAAGATCAACAAAGAGGTTGTTGTGCTGGTTAAATTGTACCTCTCTATCGCCCTTGCCTAAGAAGGTGGCTTCAATATGGAATGGTGACCCAAGTTTCTCAAACACCTCATCGTTTACGTGCCGACGAGCAGCCTTTACATGTGATGGCTTTGGCAGCAATGATCCTCTCTGTAGTTTATTTTGAGACTTTTTAGCTAACTCTTTGAAGAGTGCGCTGTATCCCATCTGCGAGATGCCACTCTCATCAAGTATTGCTTGCACTTCCATTGGTTCCAACCGATTCTCGTTCATGAAGGAGGTAAGGAGCCTCCCTTTCAACTTACAAAATTTTTTATGAGTTATCATCTCTTCAACTACTTCTTTTGGAACTAGACGACTGTAATGCACTCTAGCATTGAAGCCTACACCGTTCAATTTTGGATACAGTAAAGACCTGCCAAAAAAGCACCATGTATTATGATCATGTATAGGAAAGTGTATCCGTTTCTTAGTGAAGCACATTGAAGAAACAAAAGCAGAAACAAAAGCAGAAACAAACTTCGAGTTACCTTAAAGCTCATATTTGTTTTTTCCAGCCACCACTACTAATCTTCATGTTCTGAATGTTGCACAAATCTCGTTTTCTTTTCCGACTACCAAGCACGGTGTCTTTCTCTCACAAACTTGTGATCTTCTTATCAAGGCTTTGGATTGTCTCTTTGTTTGATGAAATATTCCAAGAGCATGCTTCATTAACTTTCTTCAGGTGCATGTTCTCTATTTCAAGGAGGTTTCTTTGCCTTTTTGCATTCAATCCTCTCATTTCCAAATGTTCGGTCTATCCCAATAGCCCATCCTTGCCATCACCTGTGAAATGTAAGAGGTTAGTGATATTAACAAAGGGAGGTGGCGCATTTGTCATAGGATCCTTTGGCTAAATAGACCCATCGGTCCACAAATCCAAATGATTTTCCTTGTTTTTCCTTCCAAGTTCTTTCTCCCGTTGAGATAAGAAAGACTCCCTCCTACGTTTTTGCAACGGTGCGTACTCTTGCAATACATCAACATGAAGATGATGTGTGTTATTTCTTTGGGTAAGTGTTGAAGATGAAGGGGTTGAGGATTGCAAGGAGTCAAATTGGTGCTTTCATCAGAAAAAGAACCGTTCTTCATTCCTAGAGTTAATAGAGAAATAGATAGACACTTGAAACTCATGAAATATCTTAGGTTTTGGAAGGGAAGACCATATTCTCATGTTTAGGGTTGATAGAGTTCGTGTGGCTTATGTTTCTGGAGGGAACGCTTGTAAGTTGGCATTTCAAATCATTAGTCATAAGGTTAGTTGGATTCCTGACAAGAAAACGAAGGATAAGAATGATAAAGACGGCGGCAAAAAAGTATCACATAAAATGCACAATTTAACATTTTCATTTTCTCTCTTTATGCCGACATGGAACTTCTTACAGGGCCCAAAAGTGAGTCCAACTTTCTCCTAATGAAAGCTTTAACTATCCCAAGCCTCACTCCCAAGACCTCAAACACCTTCGAAGGTGGAGAGAGCTACCAGGGAATGAGGGTAGGGAAGAGGAAGAAGAAACATTTTATAGGAGAAAGAATTAGTTCCTCACTTATCATAACTCTTCTTGCTAGCATACATAATAGTATATTAATGAAGATGGAGAAGATGGCAAGCTTAAGCATTGAAGCATGGCTCTTGGTTGAATTTGCACTCCATAGCCAAGTGTTGGTGTAGGCTCTTAACGTCTACTTGCTTGGAGAAGGAGAGGGAGCTCTTGCACTTTGCACAATGCATAATGAGAGTGTGTGTGAGTGTGTGAGAGAGTATACCCCCTAGATTTCTTTGGTCAACCCCCCCTTGTAGCTCATGCTTGAAGCTCATTAGACCACTCCAGGCGTAGCCAATCACAAGCAGGAGGCAACAAGGGTAGCCTTGGGACAAGTGCCCCCCTTTTCCCTTTGAGAGAGAGACTTGATAAATGCAAAGACAATTAATTAACTATCCTAACTTATCATTGGACCCCTTGGGTGGCCAACCAATAGGCTTCATGCACACCATGAGGGCAACATGAGGAGGAACTTGACAAGTGTTCCCTTTGCTTTTTTTTTACTAGGCATGCTTTGTGTGAGTGTGTGTGTGTTCTCTCTCATCTCCTCTCATGTAGGGCTCACCCCCTCCTTGTAGGGATTGGCATTGAACTTTTGCACACCTCAATCCACTCAACTTGGGCTTGGTTCCCAACACAAGCTTTGTCCTTAAGCCCCTCAAGCTTGGGCCAGGGGTTCCCTCCTGAAGTACAACCGTAGCATCTTAAGCATGACAAGCACCTCACGCATCCCAATCATCAAGCACCTCAAGTACCTCAAGCATCTACTCAAGTACCTCAAGCACCTTAGTCATCAAGCACGACAAGCACCTCAAGCTTGTATGTACAATATTATTGTAGGCATACTCTACAGGTGGTAAGTACTTTTTCCATTGTGACGTTGATCTACTTCGGTAACATAAGTCTTGAGTAGATCGAGTATCATAAGATTGGCTATCTCACTTTGCCCATCCGTCTCTGGGTGATAGGCTGAAGAGAAATTCAATCTTGTTCCTAGATTTTGAAAGAGACCTTTCCAAAAATTACTGGTCATTCTAGGATTTCTATCTAACCCGATGGATGTTGGTAATCCACGGTGTTTGAAAATCTGTGATATGAAGAGAATTGCCATTTGGTGTGCCTTAATAGTCTTTTTGACATGAATAAAGTGTGCTTGTTTGCTAAACCTGTCAACTATTGTCCATATTCCCGTATTCCCATGGATAGACTTGGGCAATCCAAAGATGAAATCCATGGATATACTCTCCCATGGTGAATTTGGTATACGCAATGGCTGGAGTAATCCAGGTTGCTTCCCTCTATCATATTTGGTCTTTTGGCATACTACACATTTTGAAACATACTCTTGTATGTCCATTTTCATGGTAGGCCAATAGAAATACGTCTCTACTCCTTGAAGAGTAGGTTGAATTCCTCTATGCCCCGCATAGGGAGGAGCATGGGATTCATACATAACTTTCTCACAAAGGGAATGAGTAATGCATAGCCTATTGCCATGGAGAAGATAACCATCTTGCAAGGTGAATGGTTCCTCTTTCTTCCCCAAATCAAGGGCTCACGTTACGTGTCTAAAGTCAAGGTCAGTAGCATACTCATCTATTGGAAAGCTTGGTTTGTGTCATGAAATACTTGAGACTTTGGTGATCGGTTCATAGAATAAATGGAGTCCCCAATAGGTAGTACTTCCTTGTGTCTAGGGAATGTAATATAGAGAAAAGCTCATTCTCATAAATGCCCAAGACTCGTTCATCCGTATTGAGCCTTCGACTCTCATATGCTATGGCATGCCCTTCTTGAAGCAAAAAAGGTCCAAGGAAATCACCACAAGCATCACATTGGACCTCAAATGGGTTTGAGAGATCCGGAAGCATGAGGACTAGTTGAGAAGTAAGCTTCTCTTTGAGCTTATCAAAAGCATTTTTCTTAGCAGTCCATTCATACTTAACGTTCTTCTTAGTTAAGTCATGTAGTGGCCCTGCTACTTGAGAGAATTTTGCTATGAAGCGTCTATAGTATGTGCACATACCAATAAAGCTTCTTAGCTTATGTAGATTCCTTGGGTTAGGCCATGCTTTTATTACCTCTAACTTTGATGGATCCATGGGGATACCATCTTGAGAGATAATATGACCTAGGTATTGAATCTCTTGAAGGAAAAATTCGCTTTTCTTTTGGTTGAGAAAAAGCTTATTCTCCCTCAATGCTTGAAAAATCACTTGGAGATGTTTCTTATCTTCCTCCAAAGAGTTGGAGTAAATGATGTATTATCAAAGAACACTCTAGTGAATTTGTAGTAAGGTCTAAAAATTTTCTCCATTAGACAATTGAACATAGCTGGTGCATTAGTCAAGCCAAAAGGCATGACTAGATATTCATAAAGACCAAACATTGTGCAAAACACGGTCTTTAGGATATCTTCATCCACTATCCTTATTTGATGATAGCCACTTTTAAGGTCAATCCTACTGAAGTAGGTAGAGCCTTGTAGCTTATCAAACAGATCTTCTACTTGAGCTATAGAGCTTCATATAAAAATTCTCTCAAATAGCAAGACCATTACATGACTTAACAAAGAATAACATTAAGTATTCATGGACTACTAAGGAGCAAAACTCTTTTGACAAGCTAAAAAAGAAGCTTACCTCCCAACCAGTCCTTATGCTTCTAGATCTCTCAAAGCCATTTGAGGTCCAATTTTGTGCTTGTGGTGATTTCCTTAGAGCAGTCTTGCTTCAAGAAGGGCATGCCATATCATATGAGAGCCGAAGGCTCAATACGGATGAACGGGTCTTGGGCATTTATGAGAAAGAGCTTTTAGCTGTTCTACATGCCCTAAACACATGGAAGCACTACCTATTGGGGACTCCATTTATTCTACAACAGACCACCAAAGTCTGAAGTACTTCATGACGCAAACCAAGCTTTTTGACAAGGTGGGAAAATTTTCCTTCGCAATTTTATTTCCATATTGCTCACATTGCTTGTAAGCACAATCAAGTGGTCGATGCATTTTCACAAAGACCAAAAGTTAATGTGGTGTCTATAGCAACTCACAATGATCTATCTTCTATGATAGATGAGTATGCTATTGACCCTGAGTTTAAAGACATAAAGTCAGCCCTTGCTTTGGAGAAGAAAGAGGAACGATTCACCTTGCAAGATGGTTATCTTCTCCATGAAAATAGGCTATGTGTTACCCACACCCTTCATGAGAAAGTTATGTATGAATCCCATGCTCCTCTCTATGCGGGGCATAGAGGCAATCAACCTACTCTCTGAGGAGTAGAGACGTACTTCTATTGGCCTACCATGAAAGTGGACAGACAAGAGTATGTTTCAAAATGTGTGGTATGCCAAAATACTAAGTATGATAGAGGGAAGCAACTTGGATTACTCCAGCCATTGCCAATCCTAAATTCATCATGGGAGAGTATATCCATGGATTTTATCTTTGGATTACCCAAGTCTATCCATGGGAATATGGACAATAATCGACAGGTTTAGCAAGCAAGCATACTTTATTCCTGTCAAAACTATTAAGGCACACCAAATGGCAACTCTCTTCATATCTCAGATTTTCAAACACCATGGATTGCCAACATCCATCATGTCAGATAGAGATCCTAGAATGACCAGTAAGGTCTCTTTGAAAATCCAGGTACAAGATTGAATTTCTGTTTGGCCTATCACCCACAAACGGATGGCCAAAGTGGGATAGCCAATCTTACGATACTCGATCTAGTAAAGACTTATGTTACAGAAGTAGATCAACGCTCAAAATGGGAAAAATACTTACATCTTGTAGAGTATGCATACAATAACACTATCCATACTTCTACATGAAAAGTACCTTTTGAAATCATTGAGGGAAGACCTTAAAGTCCCTTGCTACTTAGAAAACATGGGAAGATCTTCACTATCAATGTGTATAGCCGTGACCTACAAGAATATTTTCGAAGGATTAAGGAAGCTATATCCATCTCTCAACAAAGGCAAAAAGATACTTTTGACAAGCACAGAAGGTCCTTAATGTTTAAAGAAAATGATTGGGTCTTACTTAAGTTTCCCAAGGCTCGATTGAGGCAAACAACGACAAAAATCCTACTAGTCATCCAAACTATATTCTAAACTAGAAAAAAGATACTATGGTCCTTTTCAAATCTTGAAGCCAATCAATGAGATGGATTATCAACTCAAGTTGCCCAGCCACTGGCTCATATACAATGCTTTTCATGTAAGCCTACTTAAGCCCTACAAAGGAGATCCACCAAGTGAACCAATTATTGAAGACCCCCCTGAAATTGAAGACCAACAAGAGGTGCTACAACCCGAAGCTATTCTTTGGCATGAAGAAAAGATACTACGACATGGTAAGATTATTCGACGGTATCTTATTAAGCTCAAAAACTATCCTTTTGAAGATGCTAGATATATGCAAGGAATACAACTTAAAGATAGTATGAACCTTGTTAATGCTTATGATGCTACATTACAATAAGAAAATGTACAAATTTATTTTAAATGACCAATTTTTTGTCTTATAGGACTAGTTCTCTTTTAATTGTGCTCAAATTTAGGTAGTATGCATACTTAGAATCATGTTTGTGATGACGACGTCTCTCAAACACCACGTAGAATTTGTCACTCTACTTGGGAGAATGAAATGGACTAAAGAGCAAACATGCTTGCGGCAGCTATGTCTCCCAAGCACCAAATGGATTAGTCATCTATCTTGGAATGATGTCATAGGGTAAAAAGGGTTCCTCTACTGTGCTAAGAAACATTGACTAATGACTAAGGCTTTATCTCTTCTACCTCATAGTCGAGGACGATTATGATTTCAAGAGAGTGGTAATGTCATAAAATATAATATCTAACCAACCCAAATGAATATCTTATATTAAACTGATCATTTCATGTGGGGGAATAGAGGGGAACAAGGGTTAGAATATAGACATGTGCTTACGAGTCTATCTCAACACGGAGCCAATGGGAAAGGAGTCAAAATGAGAGATGATCTGTCAAAGAGCAAAGATTGCTAATGGAGTTTAAAGACCTTAGGGTTAGCTTCATTAAAGACCTCCAATGGTCACTATTAAAATTACTTTAACCTAGGTAAGCTAGGGATATGCTTGAGGTGGGAACCCGGCCCAAGCTTGAGGTGCTTGTCGTGCTTGCTGACTAAGGTGCTTGAAGTGCTTGTCATGCTTGTTGACTAAGGTGCTTGAGGTGCTTAATGACTAAGGTGCTAAGGTGCTCCATGACTAAGGTGCTTGAGGGTAAGGTGTTCCACAAAGTCAACATAATCCCTACTCATGAGGGGGCGATCCCTAATTATAGGGGCTAGAGAAGGAACATACACACCGTCACACAAGGCAAGCTTAGTACAAAGAAAGCAAATAGGACACTTATCAAGCTCCTCTTCATGTTGCCCTCATGGTGTGCCTAAAGTCTATTGGTTGGCCTCCCAAGGGGTCCAATGATAAATTAGTTAATTTAATTATAATTTTTTGCATTTATCAAGTCCTCTCTCTCAAAGGGAAAAGGGACACTTGTCCTAGGGCTACCCTTGTTGCTTGTTATGCACTAGGCCTATGACTGGCCAAGCTTCAGGAGGTCCAATCAAATGCCAAGGAGTGCTGGAAGAAGGGATTGACCAAAGCAAGAAGGGGGCTAGCTTGAGGGGTATACTCTTCGAACCCCCCTCCCCCCCCCCCCCCCCACACACACACACACACACACTCATTGTGTGAGGTGCAAAGTGCAAGAGCTCTATCTCCTTCTCCAAGCTAGTAGAGATGTTGAGAGCCTACACCGACTCTCTTGGCTATGGAATGCAAATCCAACCATGAGCCATGCTTCAATGCTTAAGCTTGCTACCTTCTCCGTCTTCATTACTATGCTATTATGTATGCTAGGAAGAAGAGTGATGATAATTGAGGAACTACTTCTTTCTCCTATGAATGTTTCTTCTTCCTCTTCCCTACCCTCATTTCCCACTAGCTCTCTCCACCTTTGAAGGTGTTTGTGGCCTTGGGACTGATGCTTGGGATAGATAATGCTTTTTGCAAAGTCTATGTTATGCTTGTGATGCATGAAGCTTTCCATATTCATTGCATCACCTAGGTCACAAGGAACACAAAGATTGTATTGTATGAAGTCTCTCTTGATGGGAGAATCTATAGTACAAATTCCTATTGAAGGGGGGATTGGCTCCACATGAATCCGGTCCTCAATTGTTGTCAAGTTCTCTAGACTCTCTCTGTTGCAAAAGTATAGTTTATGCCAAGTTAATTAAGTACTATGATTATGTTGCTACCATCAATTAAGTTCACCCTCTATGTTCTCAAAGTAGTCTCACAAAAATGCTCTCTTTAATTCTCCTAATTCTGCTATTCTCAAAGTTCATAGGCCATTTCCAACCATTACAAAACAAGACCTAACATTGTTGAATCATCATGAAACTCAAGGGATGACCTTTACACACCTAAAGGACACTATGTTAAAGTCTCTAACCCAACTCACTACTTGTAAACACTTGGTGCAAAAATCGCGTATGAAGACATGCCAAAAATTATAAGTCACCAATTCTATAGACATGTTAAGCCTCATGTGTAGTTCTACTCGTTGTGAACGCAATTCCATATAGCAATCTCTAATTGGATGAACGGTTAGAGCAAAAACTCCCCTCAAAGCTTGTGGGAGAGCTCTTTGCAAAGAGACAAAAACCGTGCTAGCTTGGTGTTGGCATGTAGGTTGCTGGCATGAGGGTGAAGATGCCTTTGAAATGTAGCATTTGTAGCATGTGTAGAGAGTAGAAAAAGATCACTCACTCTCTCACATAAAACTCACAACACACTTAGTTGAGCTCAAAAGTTGATTAATTCAAAAGTTGTTCTTAGGGTTACAAAAATTGGCTTTTATATCTTAGCCTTGGAGGTTCTAACTTATCAAAATCATCTCCTACTTTCTACCATGGGTTCGGCTAATCCGCCTATTTAGTATATTACAATCTCAAAACTCAATCAAGTCCCAAAAAATAATTACATTGAGTTTGGCATAATAAATAATACATGTAACATTTAATGGCCTAGTAACTTGTGTGTAGCGGAAAATAGCATGAACATAGTGAGCATTTCATTAGAATAGATTCCTAATGAGATTAACAAGAGTGCTTGGGTGGAGAAAGCAACAAAAAGCGTAACACCTAGTTAGATAGCATGAACAATACTTCAAAAGAGAGAGAAATTAAGCAATTGACAACTGTTGAGGACCGGATTTACATGGAGCCGGTCCCCCCTCCAAAAGGTTTTGTATTATGGTTTCTCCCATCAAGAGAGAAATTTTACAATACAATTTCTTGTGTTCCTTCAATACTAGCTAGTGCAATGAAGATGGAAACTTCATGCACTAAGCAAAACACTTATCAAACACAACATCAATTCCCTCACGGTCTCAGACCCAAGACCTCAAACACCTTCAAAGATGGTGAGAGCTAGCGGGGTATGAGAGTAGATTGAGAGGAAGAGGGAGTATTCTTACGAGAAAGATGTACATCTCCTCACATAATCACTCATATTAGCATAGATTAGCTGAGTAATTAGCATGGTAGAGGAGATGAGCATGCATTGAAGCTTGGCTCTTGGTTGGATTTGCATCACAAAGCCAAGAGTTATTCGTGTAGGCCTCACTTCTCACAAGCTTGGAGTAGGTGGTAAGCTTTCCATTAAAGCTTGAGAAGGAGAGAGAGTCTTCTTTGCTTCACACATGAGATTGTGTGTGTGTGTGTGTGTGTGTGTGTGTGTGTGTGTGTGATAATGCCTTGCAAAAATCAGCCCCCTCTCTCTCTCTTGGTTGACCCCCCTTCCAATTTTCTCTTTCTTCAATCCTATTGGATCTCCCCAGGCCTAGCCAATGGGAATTAAGCAATATAAGTGATAGCCTTCTGACATGTGTCACCCTTTCCCATTTTGTGAGAGCTTTAGGTAATTATTTAATTCAACTAAAATCTCATTGGACCCCTTTGCCTCCTAGCCAATAGGAATCAGGCAAAGAATGGGAAACTCAAAGTGTGCCAAAAAAGAATGGGAAACTCAGAGTGTGGGTGGATCTCAAGAAGGTCAATGCCGCCACTAGGAGGGACCATTACCCCTGCCATATTCAGAACATGTGCTTGAAAGAGTTGCAGGGAAGGAAGCTTATAGCTTTTTAGATGGGTACTCTAGCTACAATCAAATCACAATTGCGATGTAGGACCAAGCTAAAACAACCTTTATAACCGAATTGGGAGTGTTCGCATTTCGTGTTATGGCTTTTGGCTTAACCAATGCCCCTGCTACCATTCAAAGATTAATAAACACTGCTTTTAGAGAATATTTGAGGGAGTTTTGTGAAGCTTTCTTAGATGACCTTTGTGTTTGTTCCTCTTGGAAAGAACATCTATCATGCTTACAAAAAGTGTTTCAGAAGTGTAGATTGTATCACATCTCCTTAAACCCTTTCAAATGACAAATTTGGGTTAAACATGGAGTCATTATTGGGCTGTTGAATGCTCATCGGTCCCCTTCGGAGACTGTCCAATAGTCTTCTAGAGAGCTTAATTCTTATTGGTTCTTTTATTAAGTGATTTTAAATTAATTAAACTAGATTTACTCTAGCTTAATTCTCATTGGTCCACCTCCAAAGCCATCCAATAGGAATTGGGTACACCTTGTGGGCATCTGGGCTAGGGAGCTGACATGTGTCCCTCATTCCCCTTGTGTAAAGGGAGCTTGTGTGTGTGTGTGTGAGTTTCTCTCTCATCCCCTACTTGCAAGGCTTGCCCCCTCCTATGTAGGGATTGATAAAGACGTTTTGTGACACACACTAAGCATCCAATTTCCCTAGTGTTTGGCCTTTGGACACAACCTTTGAATTTTGAAACCTTAGCATTTTGGAAGTCTTAATGGACTGAACCTTAGGGTCTTTTAAGCCCATCGTTGCACATTTCTCTTTTGCAGATGCCCCCCCCTTTGGATCCCTATTGTGGCCGCTCTGCTAGCTTAACCAATATTCTAGCTTTTTCTCCCCTGGCACTTCCCCATATTAAATGATCAGTTTAACATGAGAAAATCATTTAGGAGAATTAGATATTGATTATTATGACATTACCTCTCTCTTGAAATCATAGTCGTCCTCGAATATGGGGTAGAGAAGATAAAGCATATTCATTAGTCCTTTTCCTAGTGGGTAGAGGATCCCTATGTTACCCTACGACATCGTTCTAGAATGGATGACTAGTCCATTTGGTGTTTGAGAGCCTAAGCTGCCCCAAGCATGTTTGCACATTAGTCCTATCAGTCTTCCATAGTAGAGCGACAAGCTCTACTTGGTGTTCGGGAGACGTCATCTCCGCAAACTTGATCTAAGCATGCATACTACTTCATTTTTGTGCACAATAAAGAAAAAAAGAGTCTTATAAGACAAAAAATTTGTTCATTTTAAACATATGTATATTTGCTTACTCTTGGGAAGCATTGTAAGAATTGACAAGGTTTAGGTTATCCTTTAATTGTATGCCTTGCATCCATCTAACATCTTCAAAAGGATAATTCTTAAACTTGATAAGATATCGTCGGATAGTCTTAGCGCCTCTTAGTACCTTGTCTTCATGTCAGAGAATGGACTCGGGTTGCAGCACCTCTTCTTGGTCCTCGATCTCCGGTGGGTCTTCAATACTTGGTTCTTGAGGTGGCTCTTCCCTCAATTACCTCAAACGGTGCTTTTCCCGTGGAAGTATGTACGGTGTTATTGTAGGCATACTCCACTAAGGGTAAGTACTTCTCCCATTGGAATTTTTAATCTACTTCCATTACATAGGCTATTAGTAGATCAAGAATTGTTAGGTTAGCTATTTCACTTTGGCCATCCGTTTGCGGGTGATAGGCCGAAGAGAAGTTTAGCCTTGTTCCTACATTCTCAAAGAGACCCTTCCAAAAATTACTGGTCATTCTAGGATCTCTATCCGACACTATGGACATTGGCAAGCCATGGTACTTGAAGATTTGTAAAATGAAGAGGGTTGCCATTTGATGGGCTTTGATAGTCTTTTTGACAGGTATAAAATGAGCTTGTTTACTGAACCTATCTATTATCATCCATATTCCCATATTCCCATGGATAGACTTAGGAAATCCAAAGATAAAATCCATGGATATGCTCTCCCATGGTGAATTAGGGATTGGCAAAGGTTGAAGCAATCCAGGTTGCTTCCCTCTATCAAACTTCGTCTTTTGGCATAGCACACATTTAGAAACATACTCTTGTATGTTTGCTTTCATGGTAGGCCAATAGAAATATGTTTCAATCCCCTTTAGAGTAGACTAAATCCCTCTATGCCCTGCATAAGGAGGAGCATGAGATTCATACATTACTTTCTCACGTAGTGAGCTAGTAACACATAGTCTATTGTTGTAGAGAAGATAACCATCTTGTAAAGTAAATGGTTCCACTTTCTTCCCTAGTGCAAGGGCTGAAATCACATATCTAAAATTAGGATCAATAGCATACTCATCTATCATAGAAGATAGATCATTGTGAGTTGCTATGGAAACCGCATTCACTCTCGGCCGTCTTGAGAGTGTGTCGGCTACTTGATTATGCTTGCCAGCAATGTGAGCAATATGAAATGAAACTGCAAAAGAAAGTTTTCCCACCTCATTTGTTTGTTAGAGAGCTTGGTCTGCGTCATGAAGTACTTAAGACTTTGGTGATCCGTTCGCAGAATAAAAGGAGTCCCCAATAAATAGTGCTTCCATGAGTCTAAGGCATGTAGAAGTGCAAGGAGTTCCTTTTCATATATGCCTAGAGCTTGCTCAATAGGGTCGAGACTTAGACTTTAATAGCCTATGGCATGCCCTTCTTGAAGCAAAAAAGCTCCAAGGAAATCACCACAAACATCACATTGGACCTCAAATGGCTTTGAGAGATCCGGTAATGTAAGCACAGGTTGAGAGATAAGCTTTTCTTTAAGATTTTTGAAAGCATTGTTCTCCTTGGCAGATCATGTGTACCTAACGTTTTTCTTTGTTAGGTCATGTAATGATCCTGCTATTAGTGAGAACTTTTCTATGAAGCATCTATAGTATGCGCACATACCTATAAAGCTTCTTAACTCATGAAGATTCCTTGGTTTAGGCCATCCTTTTATTACCTCTAACTTTGATGGATCCATTTGGATGCCATCTTGAGAGATAATGTGACCTAAATACTGAATCTCTTGCAAGAAAAATTCACTTTTCTTTCGATTAACATAAAGTTTATTCTCTCTTAGAACTTGAAATATTACCTGGAGGTGTCGTTTGTGTTCGTCTAATGAATTAGAGTAGATGATGATATCATCAAAGAACACTCCAGTAAAGATTCGGTGAGGCTTGAATAGCTTCTCCATCAAGCGGTTGAATGTGGCTGGTGCATTGATCAAGCCAAAAGGCATGAAAATGTATTCGTAAAGACCAAACGTAGTGCAAAATGCGGTCTTTACAATGTCTTGATCAACTATCCTTATTTGATGATAACCACTTTTTAGGTCAATCCTGCTGAAGTAAGTGGACCCTTGTAGCTTATCAAATTGGTCTTCTACCCGTGGAATGGGAAACCTATTCTTGATAGTGATCCTATTTAGTGCTCTATAGTCGACACACATACGATATGTGCCGTCTTTCTTTTGCAATAGTAGCACATGAGAACAAAATGGAGATGAGCTAGGCCTACTAACCATGCCATTCTCAACTAACTCATGCACTTGCCACATAATCTCCTCTTGTTGAGATTGAGAAACTCTATAAGGAGTTTTGTTAGGCGGTGAACTTCCTGGAAGAATTTCAATTGCATGGTCATCATTACCTCGTTTAGGAGGTAGCTCACAAGGGATGTCGTCAATAAAGGCATCTTGAAACCCCTTGAGAAAATTGGATAACTCTAATTCCTTTTGATTGTGTATATTTTCTTTTGCTAAAACATTAGGTTCATTTTGAGAATCTTTAACAAAAATCATGTACACGGAAATAGAGCTCTTTATTGACTTGTTGAAAGCTTGTGTATGTACAATGGGTATAGTGTTACCCATTTCCTTAGCATCTATATACATATCTTTTTCCCTGAACTTAAAAGAGATTCTCGTTTCAGGGAATTTAACATTGGTAGCCATGCAATCAAACCATGGTGCCCCTAGGATTACATCCTCATGCTAGAGAGGAGAGATAAAGAAGTACTCTTTGTCCACATAGATTTGGACATGGAGCCTCAATTTCCCGATTAAGGGAGTGATTGAAGATTCTTGCCCCTTGAAAGCACCGTCTGCGGGTAGGACGTCTCCCACTTCGTAAGCTTGTATGCCTAGCTTGGTGGCCAACTATATAGATATAAAATTGTGAGTAGAACCAGGGTCAAAGAGAATAAAAGCATCATGTTCTCTTACCTTTCCCCAAGCATGACATAGAGGAGATCCTTTGTGGTGAATTTCCTCCTCTTGGATTTTGACCAAGGTAGCTCTAGGAGGTTCATGGTGGGTGTTCTTTTGGAGACAAGCGTGGTACGCATGCCCTTGGTCGCCGCACTTGAAACAACGGTTATCCTTGCGATAACGCTCAAGCTCTTCTAGAGAGAGTTTATTTTTGCCTTTGTAAACTCCCTTCTCTTTAGCTTTGTTGGAGTTGCCCTTATGAGACTTTTGGACATTGTCCTTCCCCTTAGGCTCATTGGAACCCTTGTTTTTCGTGGGCTTAGAATTTCTTTTAGCCCCCATTTGGAAATTGATTCGAGAGGCCACCATAGTATGGTGTATAACCTCCGATATGATGCCTGGCCTTTGGGAGTTGACATACCTTGCCATTTCTTCAGGTAAGCCCACACAAAATTGTTGCTTTTGCTCTCCAAAATCCAACTTTTTGAAGACAGTGGCTTTGAGTTGTAGGTCGCAAAACGTGTCTACATATTTGTGAATGGATTCATAGGGAGACAGCTTCAAGCTTCACCATTCAGTGTTGAGTACTTTGTCTTTGGCATCGGTGGCCAAAATCTGCTTCATAATGGAAGCTCTTAAAGCTTTCCATGTTTGTGGAGCTTCTCCATTGGCCCGTAGGCTAGACCACCATTCCCTGGCGGACTTTTGAAAGTGCATAGCTACATGGCGTAGCATAGAGGACTCCGTGAAGCCCTCATCTCCAAACACCACATCGAATTATTGGACAAAGGCCAAGACTTTGTCCGTAGCACCAAAAGTGCCATCGTAGGTAAGGAAAGAGATGCTCTTCCCTCCCTCTTTGAACTTCTTGAGCTTGGATGACCTCTTCCATGCGGCATAGGATTTCCTATGGCCTCTTCTTTTTGATGGTTCAAAGGTTGCACCATCACTTTCTTCATAAGAGCTTCTTCATAAGAGCTTCTCATAAGAAGATGGAGAAGAGGGTGTCCTCTTTCTCGCCTTTTTCTTCTCTTGCTTTTTGTCATCCCTCTTTGAAGTATGGTTTGGAGAAGTATGCGATGGTCTTCTCCATTTTGGAGGTGATGGAGAGCATTTAGCCCACTGTCTTCGTGGAGCCATCTCCACCGAGGTGGCGGGAGACTCACTTCTTTCTCGTTCCTTCAGTGGAGGCTCTTGAGTTCTCCTTTGAGAAGGAGATGCATCATCAAGGAGCAAATTTCTGAGCCCTTCATAGGGATCCTCTTCTTCTTCCCGAATCAGAGAGAGACCTCTTTTGTAAGTCTCGCAAGGAGGCTTCCTAGGTGTTCTCTCGTCATGGTGGGAAGCTTGGAGAATCCCATGAGCACGAGGCTGCCGTTGCACTTCACTTTGGAGAGATGGATTCCCATGGCTTGTTGAAGCCTAGAAACAAGATAGTTAACAAGCATTGGGGCATCATTAGTAGCTTGATCATTAGCAAAATCAAAGTTATCAACATTAATTTCACTCTCTTGACTATTCTCAGACATTCTAACAACTTTTAGGTGTACTTTGGCACTTCAAGCCCTAGTTGCTACTCCTCTTTACCCCTTTAGAAAAAGCACTCAAGCTACTATAGCCATGGCTTGAATACCATTAATTGCAAGGAATAGAAGAGAGAGTCGTTCAACACCAAAACATCACCGGCTCCTGTCAAGCTTCTAATAGCTCAATAGTGGTTAAGCCATAGGCAAGCCCCGTAGGACTCCACTATTAAGACCATAGCTCTCGACGGTGATGCCCCGTTAACTGCACAAAGGCAGGCGCACTGCAAAGCTGAAAAATCTCTATTCTACTTACTCACATGCAATTAATAGTACCAACCATTTATAGCTAGCTTGAGGACCTCCCTTCTTGAGCAAGAAAAGAGAAACCTTGTGCTCTGATACCAATGTAACATTTAATGGCCTAGTAACTTGTGTGTAGCGGAAAATAGCATGAACATAGTGAGCATTTCATTAGAATAGATTCCTAATGGGATTAACAAGAGTGATTGGGTGGAGAAAGAAACAAAAAGCGTAACACCTAGTTAGATAGCATGAACAATACTTCAAAAGAGAGAGAAATTAAGCAATTGACAACATTTGAGGATCGGATTTGCATGGAGTTGGTCCCTCCTCCAAAAGGCTTTGTATTTTGGTTTCTCCCATCAAGAGAGAAATTTTACAATACAATTTCTTGTGTTCCTTCAATACTAGCTAGTGCAATGAAGATGGAAACTTCATGCACTAAGCAAAACACTTATCAAACACAACATCAATTCCCTCACGGTCTCAGACCCAAGACCTCAAACACCTTCAAAGATGGTGAGAGCTAGCGGGGTATGAGAGTAGATTGAGAGGAAGAGGGAGTATTCTTACGAGAAAGATGTACATCTTCTCACATAATCACTCATATTAGCATAGATTAGTTGAGTAATTAGCATGGTAGAGGAGACGAGCATGCATTGAAGCTTGGCTCTTGGTTGGATTTGCATCACAAAACCAAGAGTTATTCATGTAGGCCTCCCTTCTCACAAGCTTGGAGTAGGTGGTAAGATTTCCATTAAAGCTTGAGAAGGAGAGAGAGTCTTCTTTGCTTCACACATGAGATTGTGTGTGTGTGTGTGATAATGCCTTGCAAAAACCAGCCCCCCCCCCTCTCTCTCTCTCTCTTGGTCGACGCCCCTTCCAATTTGCTCTTGCTACAGTCCTATTGGACCTCCCCAGGCCTAGCCAATGGGAATTAAGGAGTATAAGTGATAGCCTTCTGACATGTGTCCCCCTTTCCCCTTTTTTGAGAGCTTTAGGTAATTATTTAATTCAACTAAACTCTCATTGGACCCCTTTGCCTCCTGGCCAATAGGAATCAGGCAAGCCATTGGGCTGTTGAATGCTCATTGGTCCCCTTGAGAGACTGTCCAATAGTCTTCCAGAGAGATTAATTCTTATTGGTTCTTTTATTAAGTGTTTTTAAATCAATTAAACTAGATTTACTCTAGCCTAATTCTCATTGGTCTACCCCCAAGGCCATCCAATAGGAATTGGGTACACCTTGTGGGCATCTGGGCTAGGGAGCTGACATGTGTCCCTCATCCCCTTTGTGTAAAGGGATCTTGTGTGTGTGTGTGTGTGTGTGTGTGTGTGTGTGTGTGTGTGAGTTTCTCTCTCATCCCCTACTTGCAAGGCTCGCCCGCTCCTATGTAGGGATTGATAAAGACTTTTTGTGACACACACTAAGCATCCAATTTCCCTAGTGTTTGGCCTTTGGACACAACCTTTGAATTTTGGAACCTTAGCATTTTGGAAGTCTTAATGGGCTGAATCTTAGGGTCTTTTAAGCCCATTGTTGCACATTTCTCTTTTGCAGATGGCCCCCTCTTTGGATCCCTATTTTCCCTCCTTTGGATCCCTACTGTGGCTGCTATGCTAGCTTAACCAATATTCTAGCTTTTTCTCCCTTGGCACTTCCCCATATTAAATGATCAGTTTAACATGAGAAAATCATTTAGGAGAATTAGATATTGATTATTATGACAATACAAATTGGGCTTTTTTCGTGTTTAGTGGTAAACACCAGTGTGGGCTCTTTTCCTTGAGAAGCAAAAAGTCCCAGACATAAAAAATAAGCACACACATCGAATGACTTTGAATCAACGTGAAAAAAGAAAAAAAAAGTAAGAAAAATAAAATGAAAAAGAGTTCCATCGCACTTCAAGTGAAAATTCAAGCTTTTGTTTAGAGTTGTGAGGGTTAGTTAGCTAATTGAAGCTGAAAAACACAAGTAGGTTTGCCAAAGTGTCTCATTAGGGGAATCTACAAAGATCCTTTCGTCTCAAGAGATAGATCTTTAAGGTCGCTTGGGATAGTTTCCTACCACGTTGAAATTCTCTTCTTTTTGTTCTTCTTCTTCTTCTTCTTCTCTTTCTTCTCTCTCTCTCTCTCTCTCTCTCTCTCTCTCTCTCTCTCTATGTTTTGGTGTTAGAAAAAACACAGGGTGCAATGTGTTTTAACCGATTGTAATAAAAAAATCCTGATTAGATTTTGAGGTTTCCTTGAAGAATACTGAAAAATTAACACAAGTTTTAGTGTAAATACCAGCAAAAGCTTCAACTTTTCACCTAAAAACCGAGAAAATTTCAAGTTTTCTCTTGTTTTGTTTGATTGCAAAAAATGCCTTCTCCCACTGGTCTCTCTCTACAGTGTGTCAAAGGAACCAAGGGGAAGATGACGGGTGTCAGCCAAGCACGAGAGCAGTAGGAGGCACAAGAGCCTAAGCTTTGAAATGAAAAACAAATGGTGATTTTTTTGGGTTAAGGTGGCTTTGGCGCGGGGAGAGAAGACAGAGAGGTAGGGAGGTGCCATGTGTGAAGCCGAAGCTAGAGAGAGAGGAGATTTCTTCTGCAACATTGAGCGAAATCTTCATAGATCCCTCGGGATTTTACAGGAGTTTGGCACATGGTGTGCAAGCAGTGATTCTTGTTAAAAGAGATGGGATGGGATGAGGTGAAATAAAGAAAATTCGAGGGAAAAGGATAGCTTGAGCCTGGTGGCGGGTGAGGGGCAGCGTTTTCCATGGCAAGACCCAATGGTGCAGGTGGAACTAGGCCAGTGGCTAGGGTGCTAGATGGAGAATAGGGAGGAAAAGATGAGCGTCGCTCAGTGGAGGGGTAACACACTGCATCGTGACAGATTCATGAGCTGATGCAAGATTGAGAGTGTGCTAGCTAGGACAACCAGGGGAGGACTAGTGAAATAATCTCTCTCTCTCTCTCTCTCTCTCTCTCTCTCTACTAAGCACACACAGACATCCGTATGTCTCTCTTTTTGTCTTTGAAGGAGTTCTAGAATTTGAGGTGTGAGGCTGCTAAGAAGAGGGTGCGCAGAGAATGGAAGAGATGAAGGATGACTTCCATTGACGAGTTATGGCTCTTTTTTTAAGAGCTTGTCAAAACAATTGCCGGCAATGGTGTTTCTAGTGTGCATCACTTGTTTGCCTGTGTCCCCCTGCATTCCTTTTGACCTGCAAGGGCAAACTTCGTGGATCTTGGCAGTGCTCTAGTCATTTCAGCAGGCCAGCACCATAGAGGGACGGCCATGAAGCCATGGCGAGTCACGTGTCGTGCGGCTTGGTAGTGCTTTGTCAGTCTAGTAGGCATATCTATCATTCATAGTGGGGCACCTGAGAGATGCGTGTGTGGCAGTGTTGTGTGAGTCATATTGTCTGGCACTAGAGGGAAACTCTCCAGCTCCTAGCAACCTCTTTCATGCAATCCTTGCCTGAACAACACCACCAGTGAAAGCCTTAGAAGCCGCTCAAATCCATGCAGAGAAGAAACAAGCAACCATCGTGGAAAAAAGTAAAGCTAAAATATACACCGAAGTAGATCAACCTCACAAGATGACTTTACCTTTAACAAGTCTCCATCAAACTTCTTGCATAGCCTCAATATCAACACCCAAACTTTCAACAATGCAATGGAAACCCAAGCAAACAAGTTTATCAAACAAAGTTTAAGCCTAAAAAAATAAGCCAAAGAAAATCAACTAAGTGTTGGTATCCAAAGAGCACATCAAAGTTAAAGATCCAATTTGGATACTCCAAGCACAAAGTCAACCTCAACAACCAAAGGTAATATAGTGGGTAGCATCAAATTAGTCAATCACTGCTCATGGCTACTTCTAAGTAAATGCTAATGTTTGGGATGAAAAGCCTAAAGTAATAGACTAGACCTACTCACCTCAACCAAAGATTTCTATGAAGAGAAAGCCAAGATATCAACAAAAGAAAACCACCTCAATCAAGAGAAAGATCAACCGCAAAGAAAGGAAAAAGCAACAACCTTCAAAGAAACAAGCAATGCGACAAGTATGGGTACCAAAATCAGACTTCAACAAAAGATACCCAACAAAGACAGGTGCATCAATGGATGATTCTAGTTAGGATACTCAAAGCACAAGGATTTTATGAAGGTAACACTCTTATAAGGTTACCAAAAGTAGCAACTCAACCTGGAACAACAAAGATCAGCAGTCATGTAGCACAAGGCTCTACCCAAAGGCAAGAAGTCAAAGCCAAGCACCAACAAAAGCCAGTCAAAATCAACGGTGATATACCTCCATATGGACACCTTGGCTTCAACTACAAAAACAAAGCTTTTACAACTGTAAGCATCAGGTATAGATACTGGAGCCTAGTGTCTATCAAGTCATCAAGCAAACGGAGCACATGTAAAGAACGGTCACACAAAAACCAAAGACAAGGTGGCTTCGAAAATCGCTAGTGAGAACTCAACACAAAGAACCCACACACATCGACAACCGCTTCTCATGGGAGATAAAGCAAAGGCTCCATCAATCCCTACTACAACCGTAGAGCCTTCTTCACAAAGCGAGATCAATATATGCCAAGTCAAGAGGAGTAAAAGTATGCCAACCTACTGGACAAAATGGTGGCATCCAAAGACCAACACTGAGGTCGGCTTTGCTATTGAGTAGGACAGAGCATTTGGTGCCACCTATTGATTATTATACACTCAAAATATAAGAATTATTTTAATAAACTCAAAGACCAAGTGCTTGATCATGAACGCTATGTTGAGAAAGCATTGCATGCTTGACTTCTAAGAGCCCCCAATGAGAGTTTCGCAACATAGTGGTTGGACGGGTACATAAAAAGAAATATATAAAGCAAGCAATCAATTGTACAATGTGAAACAACCAACCAGGTCACAAATTCAAAGAGGAGCTACCATAGTGGTAGCATGGCAAATGTAGAGTGGGAGTGGTCCATGTAAGAAAAGGACAAGGAAGCTGTAACGGGCTCATCCCATAGTCAACATCGTGAAGCTCAGGCTAGACAAACTCTCAACACTAGGGTTCAAGAGGAAAAGAAACTTGGAAAGATAAATATGTAAGTAATTTTTAATTGTGCAAGTTTTGTTTAAAAGAACGTTTAGCTTATGAAACTTTTTTTGGTTATTGTTAACTTAGGAAAATATAACTCTGACCCGTCCTACTAGAGAGATGGTCAAGTATCGAGAGGGACACAAGGAGTTCAATACTTGGCGATGTTGGAAAACCATCATATCTCTCTCGCGAGAAATTCGACTTAGCAATTGGATCTCTACAAGTGATAAGTGTAGAAAATTAACATTGTATTGATTATTTTAGATTATTGATTTATCTAATTTGTTTTTGGTTGTTGTAAAGTCAAAGCGATCAAACTTATGTACCTCTGAACAAGGACAAGGAGGATGAGAAAGAGAATTAGGATAGATAGATATTTTGTTGTGGTCCTCTTTTGCATGGCACAACAAACCCTCACAATTTGTATATAAAACTCATTTTTTTTTTGGATTTATTTGTAATGTACTATTCTATTGTGCTTCAAATTATAAAGGTAAGGCGTGACGTGTAATTTCAAAGTTTATTATTAATGTTTTTGTACACTTTCCAAAATAGGGTGGCCCAAATGAACATCTTTATATTTTATATGCATAAAACATATCAAATACATATCAAATCAATTGTATTTTGAATAGTGTAATTTTTTTTTAATAATAAACTTTGAAATTACACGTCACGCCTTACCCCAAATGAGCATCTTTATTTTTGAAAGGCCGTATAGTAGTACGCGGTATAACACGGTAATCAAATGGCTACCAAATGCTTTGTCGCTGCTATTACTGCTCAAATATTTTTTTCTCTTTCTATTTTCCTTTGTTAACCCACGACAATGCTGGCGGTTTTTTGACTCAAAACTCTTATAGTGCCCAAAACATAATAATAGTAGCATTGTTGCACAAAGTAAATGGCTATCTAGTTGTTGTTTGGGTTTTGCATGTATATTTGTAAGAATTTGGCATGCATATGTTGTCCCACTATCGTGTGTTGCAGGTCAGGTATCTTTAAAGGAGGGGATCCCTTGTTGGGGTGTGTGACACATTTGCACCACTTGTGAACCCTATCTACATTGAAAGCCTACAAATTTGACATCATTTCTTATGTCATTAGATACCCTCTCCCAATTCTATAAACAAAGTCTAATCTACACAATTTGTATCCTCTCACCCACTACCATCATTAGCTTATTTTGTACTCATCATTTGCATTAGTTTGTCATTAGTCTACTCATGATTTTTTACTTTCATTAGTCTCAATCTATCTTGTTGGGAGCAGCGGCTAAGGAGGGTGTAGGCGACAAGAAGCCATGGGATATGGCGTGTAGAGCAGAGAGGGGATGAACGAGATAGAGAGAGAGATAGTCGACACAGCAACAACAAAAAACAATGTAAAGTTAGCCATGCCAAGCTTCTAAACATAAATGGAGTTGTAGTTGCATGCTACAAGGATATGTTCCCATAAATATACTAACAAGGGCTTGAACCCAACAATCCCCCCCTCAAGTCCAAACTAGACAAACCACTCTCATGATACCTCGAGTTTTTGGTGTACTTGTTAACGCGGTGAGTTTTAGGTTCTCTCGCAACCAAGGATTTTGGTGTATCCATAACCTGGTGCTATGATAGTGAACCCCCCCTTAAGCATAGATAGGGTGTAGGTCAAAAATTAGCTACCAACAAATGGAGTTTTTGGTTCACTACCAAACCTTGGGTTTAAGGTGTACCCGGTAACCTCATGACAAGCAGAACAAAATAGGACTTGAACAAAAAACTGACATTTTGGGAGGTCTTACCACTCATGTGTCGTAGTATCTATAGTCTGTACAATTTATTTTGACTAGGATAAACATGAAAAGTGTTGATCTAAAAAACATCATTGTCAACAAAAAATATTTGAGATTCAGTATCTCCATTAATCACATGAATCTGATTTTTACCCTTTTGCAAGCATCTATTTGAAGGATGATTTGTTTTATCACAGTAAACACAAGGATTATTTTTGAAATAGTCCTTTGTCTGGTGATTGTTGCACCCACAAATGGCACAAGATCTGGAACCAACGGATGGTCGAGTTGAAGCTGAGGTAGAAGCACAATTAGTGATTGCATAGGCACTGGGGGTATCAGAAGAACTAATGGGGGACACTGCAAGGGAGATTGTACATGCACTAGGAATAATGAGAGAATTGGTACGGGACACCCTTCTTTCTTCTTCCTGCAATGAATTGATGATACAATCCAAGGAGGGCAGCGGATCTTTCTCTTTTAAAACAGTGACAATCTGATGGAATTTATCATGCAAACTTTTCAATAAAATAGCTATGAGATCTTCTTTTGGCACTGAGGCTCTTGTATTATCTAGGAGAATAGCTATTGTTTTTGTTGGAAAAGGAGGGAGATGAAGAAGAAGGAGAAGAGGGTCACCTATTTTTTACCCTTTTCTTCCTTTGTTTCCTCTCTTCCCTTTTAGAGTGACGAGGAGAAGGATTGTGAGTTGACCCTTTCCTCTTGGGAGGAGTTGGTGATCGTCTAGACCGTCGTCTTCAATATAAACAAGTTGAGTTTTAATGCTCTTCAGTCGGTTAGCTAAAGATGTAATGTTTTCATTGGCACGCATAGCAAGATAGTATAACTCCATCTTTAGACTTATCATTGAATACTTAGCTTTAGCACCAAAAACCTTCTCTACCTGTATCCAGACAGTGTTGGCAGATTTCATGTTATCCAGATAATGAATAAAATCATCTTCAAGAGATGTTAGAATAGTACATAATGCTTGCTCGTCCTTGCGTTGTTTCTCAGCATAGAGTGCTCTCGTAACTACAATGGATGTGCTAGCTTCATTGGTTGATAAGGTTTTTATAACACTTCACAAGTTCTTCCTCATCAAGTAACCCTTCACTTTGATTTGCCAGGTGTGGAAGCCAGATCCGTTGAATCTATCCACCTTGGATGCCATACTCGATATGCTTTTGCAGATTCCTTAGGGTAGTTTTGTGCCATGTTGAGAAGCCCTTGATTACTTTTTTATGCACCTTAGATGGATATTGCCACTATCAATGAGTCCACCACTTTGGCCAAGTTGCATCGCCAACTGCCTTGCAGTGAAAAACTCCCCAAGCTGCACTATGGATGGCGTTGTGAGATGCTTTAAAAAAATAATAATCACCAACTAGCTACAGACAGTAGCCTTTTGACATGCTGCACTCTCAAAGTGTTTCTCCACTGTAGCTTTTTGAGAAGCACAATAGGATCAAGGCTATGGAGTTTTAAAATGCTGCTTTACTGCGGGCGTTTTGAAATTCTCCAAGCAGACACGTTATGCCTCCATCATTACCTTGAGTGTGTTTATGGAAGCATTTTGAAATGATCTACAGGTTCTGCACACCCATCTAAATCTGCTGCAGGTAACAGTGTCTCAAAACATTGTTGTAGAATTGCACCTCGCCTAGGAGATGACGACGATGGCACCTGCGTTTTGATATGTTGTAGAGTCCTTGCCTGGAGCTCTTGCCCGCCTAGGATCCACCACAAGTGGTCTTTTGACATGCTCGCCTACACCACCTGTAGAGCTAGCGTGTAGAGAAGAGAGGGGATGAACGAGATGGAGAGAGAGATAGTCGACACAGCAACAAAAAACAACAATGCTATTGTATTTCTTGTAAAGCCTTACAATATAAAGTTAGCCATGCTAAGCTTCTAAACATAACTGGAGTTGCAGTTGCATGCTACAGGGATATGTTCCCACTGGTATATCAACAAGGGCTAGAACCCAACATCTCTCTTTCTAATCTCTTATAATTGTTAGGGCTCATGCCAACTAGCTGGATATCCATCACACTGAACGTACTAACCGTATCTTTTCTTTTGATCATATAGAACAATAAGGAGTAGTGAGGCAATTCAAATCTTCACTAAGAGATCCACCATCACTTTGTGTTTCCTCTTCTTCTCTCTCACACTCTACATACATGGCACACTCTTCAAGTGATATCAAAACTGAAGGTTGTAGTGCTACTCATCTCTCGGCGTTTTCCTCTTTTTGACAAGCTTCGATCAAAGCTCAGAGCTCCCATAGATATGGAGGCATTGTGTGATTGGAAAATATACCTCACACATCAAGATGGCAAGAGGCTAAACACCACAAGCCACAACGGGTGAGAGATTAAGCTTTCTTTGAGCTCAAAGAGAGAGAGAGAGAGAGAGAGAGAGAGAGAGAGAGAAGCACGTTGCTCAGTTTAGAACAAATTTACAGCAAGTCACTATTTTGCTCATAACTTGAGCTACATAACTTTGATTCATAAAAAATAAAATTATCAAACCAAAGATGGATCTAAGCTCTACAACTTTGTAGAAGAATGCATTAGCTGGTTCAAAGTGGAGTATGTCTAAAATCAAAACGGGAAACAAACTAGTCTTACCTCATTGCCATTGGACAACAAGTTAGTGAATCGTGTAGATTTTGTTCATAGCAATTTTTGTGGGTCTATGTCGCATAAATCCCTAGGGGGCACTTTATATTTCTTGACTTTCATAGATGACTCTACTTGAAAGGTGTGGGTATACCTCATCAAGAGGAAAGATAAAGTTTTTCTACATTCCAAAAGTTCCTAGCTATGGTCAAGAACCAGTCATGCTAGAAGTTAAAGGCTTTGCACACTGGCAATGGGGGAGAGTATATATCCACAGAGTTTAAGGACTTTTGTAGCAAACGAGACATTAGAAGATAATTTACTACACTGTACATACTAGCTCAAAATGGAGTTGTTGAGTGCATGAATAGACCTATTTAGGAGAGGGTAACTTCCTGCTATCTATGGAAAATTTACCTCAAGATTTATGGGGAGAGGCTGTTATGATAGTGGTGCATATCATCAATAGTTCACCTAGTACACCGTTGAACTAGAAGATTCCACAGGAGATGTGGATATGCAAGAAGCCTAATTATGAGAGATTATGTGTGTTTGGGTGTAAGGCATTGTCACATGTGCCTAAGGAGCTTAGAAATAAGCTAGATCCCAAGTCACACAAATGCATCTTCGTTGGCTAAGGTGCAGATCGAGAGATGGGTTATTTTCTATGGAACCTAGAGTCTTGAAGAATCATTTGTAGCTCACAAGTGATCTTTAATGAATCAAAGATGCATAGAAAACCTGTGAAAGCAGTTTAATATTGCAAAGTTAGATTCGAGGATGTAGCCTCAAATCAAGTTACACAAATAGCTCAATCTACTAGCCATATACCTACTGCTAGTAATGCTCTAGAGAGAGCTAGTGATGCTCTTGAGAGAGCAGAGTCAAGCAGTCAGGTAGTGAGGAGATCTACACGTGTATCTTGTGTCCTTGAGAAGTTTCAGTGAGGGTTAGACAATTATAAGATCACTAATTGTGGAGTCCTACCTGCTACTAAAAAGCTATTGAGATGGAAGATAGCGTGAAGTGGGAGTAGGCAATACAATCTGAGTATAACTTGATTATGGATAATGAAACTTGGGAATTGACAAAGTTTCCAAAGGGAAAATACTTGCCTTGAAAATGGGTGTATAAGAGGAAGTACAAAATATCCCGAGCCTAGTATAAGGCTAGATTGGTTGCTAAGTATTTCAAGAAAAAGAAAGGTATGGATTTTGATGAGATTTTTTCTCTAGTGGTCAAGATGACTACATTGCATCTTTTACTTGTGCTTGGACTAGTAGCCACTGAGGAAATGAAACTTGTCTAGATGGACGTGAAGACGACTTTCCTTCATAGGGACCTTGATGAGGATGTCTACATGAAGCAACCAAAGGGCTTTGAAGTCAAACCTGGCAAGCCTCTTAGGGAAAACCTTGTATATGGATAGCGTAAGGCATTGCATGGACTAAAGCAAGGCTCAAGGAAATGGTACATGAAGTTTGACAAGTACATGCAGTCCCAAGGTTATGTAAAGAGCAGAGAAGATCACTGCTTGTATACCAGGAAGTTGAATGATGGTTCACTTATCATCTTGATATACCCACTGCAGGAAGTCTGAAGATGGGATTGTCATCTTGAAGAATTTACTTAGCATGCAGTTTGCTATGAAGGATTTTGGAGATGAAACTCACTTTCTTGGTATGTGCATCAAGAGGGATATAAAACATAGAATACTCAAGCTGTCTCAGTAAATGTATATCCACAAGTTCTTGAAATTTTTTAATATGAGGCTACATTGAGTACCTAAATGCACGCATAAGAAAAAATAAGCAAGAATGATACTCCCAAGTTTGATACTGAGAAAGAGGAAATGGCCAAGGTTCCATATTCTTCAGCAGTTGGTAGTTTTATGTATGCCATGGTACCCATGAGATTGGACATTAATTGTGCAATGGGAGTGGTTAGCAGATTTAAGGAAAATCCTTGCAAAAATCAATGGGAAGCAGTGAAGCACATTTTGAAAGGTACGGAAAACAAGTGTTTACACTTTGGGAATAGTGATGCATCCATTGTGAGTTACATGGAAGGAGATTATACGGGTTGTCTGGATGATTGAAGATCCACGCTTGGCTATGTTTTTGTATTTGTTGAAGCAATTGTGTCATGGAGATCATGTCTTCAAAGTTACACATCATCTTCCACCACTGAGGTAGGGTATGTGGCAATTTTTGATGCTAGCAAGAAATATGTATGGTTAGGTTTCCTAGTGGAAGATCTTGGCATTACTCGGACTCTAGTGTTACGTTGTGATAGTCAAAGTGTGATTGCATTAGCAAAGAACCCTATGTTTCACTCCAAATTTAAATTCATAGAAGTCCATTATCATGTGATACAAGACATATTGGCTAGCAAGTGCATTGATCTAGTCGAGGTTCATACGGATGACAACCTTGCAGATGCTCTCACGAAGAGCCTACCCTCCAAGAGGTTTTCACATTGCATGGAGATGATGGGTGTAGGGTGAAGCCACAAGTTGCTTCACGATTGTATAGATATACATACATAGGCCACTTGAGCCACGTTGGCCTTCAAATGGGAGATTGTTAGGGTTCAGGGTAACTGGCCAGACACCCATCACATTGATCGTACTAACCTTATCTATTATTTTGATCATATAGAACAATGAGGAGTAGTGAGGCAATTTGAAACCTCATTGAGAACTCCACCAACACTTTGTGTGTGATATTCTTCTCTTTCACACTCCGCAAGCATCATGCACTCTTCAATACTTAATTTGTGAATCACACTATGAACAAATTGTTAACATTTTTATTCCCTTCCACGTGGTATAAGAGCCGACGATTCCCTACCTAGTCCTATTAATTTTCTTTCATTAGCATCCCTAATAATCCCACTCCCTAATCACCATTTGGGCATGAGCATGCTCTACTACCCTTTGGTAATTAGCTGAGGAGAAGATTTCATTTTGCCTGTTTTTACTTCAATTAGTGTGAGTAATTTTATTTGTATCTCATTAATTAGGACCTTAATTTCCTTTCATTTAAAGTGCATATCAATGTTGTTGTTGGCATACTTTGCATTTTTTCCAAGTCATAAATCACTGGATCATTCATGTGTGGTGGGAGTGCTCATCTTTCCATAGAGCCCCTCCTTGGATCAATTGGAGCTAGCTACACCAAAATACCTTCACTTCAACTTTGGGTGATTTGGGGGGGGGGGGGGTTAACTATGTATAAAATATGTATATCACATGTGTTCAAGGACTATTTCTAAAACTCCTTATTTGTGAGTTTTTGACAAATAAAATATACCCTCAATCTATTAAAAAAATCAAGTTCCATTTTATAGTACCCTTCTATATGTGAAAATGTGAGAAAAAAAAAAGATTTTCTAACCCCTTCTGCTTTACTCACGTGATAGTTACATAATTATTAAGTGGCCCTTGACGTGTGTGTGGTGTCCTTGTGTGTGTGCCATTTTTAGTAAAACATTGTGTGTGTGTGATTGTGTGTGTGTGTGTGTGTGTGCTTAACAAATTTTAATGCTCAAATCATCTTCGTGGAAAAAAAATGCCCCTAATCCTACCAACCACATGAGAGGAGTCCCTTTTGTAAGGGCTAGATGTAAGCCCTAACCAAAAGCCTTTGGGCTAGTGAGCCCCACCATAAGGGCAACTTCCTACGCATTGTTTTTTGATAAAGAACCCTAAGAAAAGGCTCAACCTTTGTACCCAAGGGTTATTTCCCATGGCCCTGGCCATCAACCTTGGTCATCAAGAAGTAGCTATATCAATTGGTATGTATGCCAAATTCAATTTTCACTTTGATCATATGATGAGCTATGTCTTTGTACAATGGATAGACACTACCATTAAGAGTCCCTGTAATTGACCATACAACTCATTACAAACTCAATAAGAAATAGAGGAGCCGCACTATCCTTACATCTACCATGTTTGAGTACACACATGTGCTTAACAATTGCATAGCAAGTTGTGCAACCCTTTAGGCATGTTTTTGTGTGTGTTCAAATATGACATGGGAGCAATGAGATTGACCGCAGACCATAGACGGATTAGACCATCCCAAGTAGCGAAGTGCATGCCAAAGAAGTATAGCGGATCGGGGGATCCATATGTCCATGTATCGCTCTTCAAGCAATTCTTAAGAGCAGAACAGATCACTGACTTCCATACTCAATACGAGGGATTCGGTTTGACCTTGGAAGGGATGGCCTTAACGTGGTTTCAACCTTTAAACCCTGAAACTTGTCCGAATATTGAACATGTATTGCACGAGTTCACAGAAGAATTCTCAAAACAGGGTATAAAGCATAATACTGTATCGCAGATATACGCTTTTAAACAAAGGGGGAATGAAAAAGTGAAGGAAGAAACCTTGAGATTCAAGCAATACATTGAGAGGTGCCCGAGGAGAGAATTACCGCAGGACGAGACATTGTATGTGCTCTTCGTCGAAGGACTTAGGAATGAAACCTTGAAAAAGGACCTTCACTTGAAATCCTGTAGCACGTTTCAACAGGTTACAAGGGAAGCGTTATATCTTGTCAATAACTACAAAGCATATGGGGAAGTGTCAGAGGATGCTGATTCAGTAACCAGTGGCTCTTCATCGATTAAAAGTGAACCCTCTACAAGAAAGATGCCCAGGCATCCTTGATGCCGACAGCTGATCAATTGATAGAGGGTTCGATTAAAAGCGAACCCTCTACCAAGAAAGATGCCCATGCATCCTTGATGCCGACAGCTGATCAATTGATAGAGGAGGAAACGAAGAGAATGTGGCAACATATGAGATCAAATCCGGTGATGAGACATCCTCAGACGAGGAAGTGTGACACATGTGGGGGGGATCATCCGACAATGTGGTGCACTCAACAGCCGAAAGTACCAGTTGCAAATGGACGAGTACTGAAATTGTGCTCCATAGAACAAAAATGGACGAATCATAGCACGGAAGAGTGTTTTTATAACAAAAACTATGTGAGGGAAAGACCGTATGGGCCTCCAGCAGGACCATCCCAACCACCTCCTCCAAGATATCAAGTGGGACCAAATATGAATCTGGTAGCAGGAGTAGACAGACCTCAACCTGTATTGGGTCAACAACCTCCATTACCATAGGAAAATAGGGCCATGATTAGCTATGCTTAACCATGTGAAGCATCACCAGGAACAAATAATACACTTCAAGTTTCTTATTATGAGGAACCGAACGAGCCTTATGCAACAGAACCTGAATCACAAATGTACGCAGACGAAGCATATCAACCATTGAGAAGTAGCGAGGATATGGCACCACCAACGTATGTAGCACAACCTTCGAGAGATCAATATTTGGTAGACGAAAGAACGTTAATGTTCATTGAGAACCAGAATTACAAACCAAGAGGGTATCCTAATAGAGCAGGACAACCTATGGGACCACCTCCTCAAAATCAAACACCAATTGGACAGTGCTATAGCTATGGAAGTACGAATCATTGGTAGCATAATTGTCCTTTCAAAGGCGAAAGAGTGAAAATTTTTGGGTTTTGTGATGGATGTGGTGTGAATCACATATTGCCAGATTGCCCAAAAAATCCGGACAACAAGGGGAAAACGACTATGAATATAGTGGGGGTGATACCAAATGCAAGCAGCGGATCAGAAACCGATCCAATGATCCAAATCAATGCGATAACCAGAGCCCAAGCCAAGGAATTAAGAAAAAACGAGCCCATGGAGGAAAGGGTAGAGTTGCCTATACCCACAGAAAATGAAAGCTTATCCGTGAGAACCCAGAGAAAATCCTGGAAGGCGAAACGAGACAGGATGAAAACAAGAAGGGTGAACAACCAAATTTCCATGCAAAACGAATTACATGAAATGAAGGAGCAACTCAAACAAGAGAGAGAGAGTAGGACTGCTAAGGATAACAGCAAGCCGAAAAAAACGTCCTTGGGAGGATCGGTCTTGGTTGACAAAGTTCTAGAGCCGTTAGATGCTCTATTACAAGCGTACGAAGCAAGGCTAAAAACAAACCAAACTTTAGAGAAAAGATGGTTAACTTATCCTCAACCAGAAGTGGAAATGAAGCGTTTGGAAATGTGTAAACACCTCATTGAAACAGCCCAGGCGTTGATGGAACCTAAGATGGTTAGAACCCCAGAACAAGAATTGTTGCTTCATAAAGAGCGAGAAAAACTAAAAACCGATGAACCAAAACAAGTAAACGAACCCAAGCCTGAAACAATATTGTCGCTGAATCATCGAGTGGTGCCAAACACGACTGATGACGCTAAGTCAATGACGATGATGCCAATTCCAGAAGTTGAAGAACAATGGCCACAACACTTATGGAAAACCATTAGAAACAGAAAGAACGGGAGCGCAACATTACAGTCTGCTCCAATTCCTGAGATTAACCTGGATAACGGATTTTGTCCAGCCGATATACAATCGCTGTATGGGGATGCGGGAATGGAGATTTTGGTGGAAAGCAAAGCCCAATCCTTGAAACCCCTGCCCTCATTTATAGGTGAACATGAGGCACAATCGGACATAAGGTTAGTTCCATCCCAGATAAGAACTATTCCACATATGGTTGACTCAAAGAGTCTTCAAGATATACTGTCGACACCTATAACATGCACAATCATGTTGTCCGAACTCTTGGGAGTCAGACCACACTTATGGCAAGACATGGGGAAACATTTGGAGCACAAGGGAGTAAAGATTCCTCTTCTGACAAACCCTACGAGAGAAGAAAAAAAACGAGAAAGTCAACCCAAAGCTCAACCAGTGCCCATAAACAAGGTCGGGCGAGGAGGGGAATACGACCCTACCTGTGTAATATCAGGACATAAAAACGATAGCTATCCTAGACAGTGGACGGGAGTGGCGATTGCTATGAAGCAAATTTGGGAGAAGTGGAGCCGTCCAGCTCTCAAGAAAATGAGAATGAAACTACAACTCACAGATGGGTATGTAAAGAGACCATTGGGAATCCTGGACCAAATAGTTGTAACTTCGTGTGGAATTAACTATGCGCACACCTTTGCTGTGGTGGATTTCGGGAAAACGAACAACTTTGACATTATTTTGGGATGACCTTTATGCGTCAACTCAAAATGATACAAGATTGGGGGTACGACCAAATCTACCTAAGGCACGAAGAGCTAATAACGAAAACCAACATGAAGGATCACAGCTATAGAGACGTGGCAAAAACACCAGTGCAAGAGTTTAATTCGACCAGTGTAAATGAAAAAGAAATGCCTGCATGGATGCAAACGAAAGCGCATGTCTGGATGTGTGGAGCATCTGATTGTGGGGAGATAATCAAAGAGGAATGCGTTTTGGAAAGATCCGTAGAAGACGAAGCTTATTTCCCAGAACCTTTCCCAGAACATTTATTTGAGCCATTTGGGTGGACTCAAATATTGTCAACCTTGGACATATGTGTTAACGAATGTACACCTACGAAATTTTGTGACGAAGAAGGATACGACCTAGTAACGTTGCAAATGGCTAGCGTCATCCTTGAGTCAGGATCAGAGAGCGAGGAACAAAAAGAACTACCACGTGAGACCGAGTGTAAAAGAATCATTGATGAGATATCTGTGGTGATCGATAGAAATTGAACAGAGGAGGAATTCACGGATTCATTATGCTGTGACCTTCCATCACTGGACGACGAAATCCAACTGGAGTGTCCATGCAAAGAAACTATTCATTCACCACTAGTAGGGGGTACTAGCCGAATTTTATTCATAAAACACTCATTAGTTTGAGATAAAAAAGGGGAGGTTGTAAAGGCCAAGGAAAAGTTGGCTTGCATGAACTGCAATTGGGTTCAAAACCTTGCTTGGCGTGTGTGGCAGTAATGGGGGTAGTGAGGCCAGCGTTGCAACTTGCCTTGCATGTTTCTCTTTCCCTCTCTCTTTGTTGCAGCGGGTTGAGCTATCCCCATGCGCGTTTTGCTTTGCCTCTTACTTTGCTGCAAGGGGTGGCGCTACTCCTCTCTCTCTCTCTCTCTCTCTCTCTCTCTCTCTCTCTCTCTCCGTGCAAGGGATGATAGAAGGAAAGGAGAGGCGGGGATGGGAGGGGTGATGATCTAGATGTTGAGGAGGAGGCAGGGCTCAGGCAGGGGAAGAGAAGATGGCAGAGCGAAGGGAGGAGGCGATGGAGGAAAGGGAGGCATAGATCACGGAACGAGGGGTAAGATTGAATGGATAGGCGACAAAATATTTTTCAATTACGAATTTCTTTTTAGAATTGCTAGTAGTAGGGGAGTACCCATTTCTTTTTCATGTGAATCTCACAAAATCTCACAAGAGATGCCTATTTTGTGAGTGAATGGGAAAGGGTGAAGGAAGGACTTGCATACTCGCAAGAAAATTGGAGGATGCACAAGGCAAGGTCAGGAGGCAACAACAAACGAAAGGTAGGTGTCGGGCAAGAAAAGGAAAAAACCTACGCACAAAGGGAAGGGACATACTCAAAGACATGGTAGCCATGAAGGGGTACACAAGGCTGATGAGGGGCTAGGGAGGGGACCAAGGGTTGGTTGTGGACTTTTTTTTTCACTTACAACGCTACGCAGTTGAGGCAACATCCGGGTTGGTTAGCTCAACGCATATAGACTCGATTGTTGATGTACATAGAGTTGAGCACTGCCATCAAAATTTTAATGAGAGCATTCTAAGGGGAGATCTGTGGGAAATGTGTGACAAAATCTATAGAGATTCTACCTAATATAAGTGAAAAGGAGTGAGTAGGTAGTATATATGAACAATTTGTTCACATTACCAAATTAAAAAGGACCTAGTCAGCTAGATTACAACCTTGCTCAGACTTAATTGAGGCCTTTGTTTTACCCTTTTATTTAAAAAGATTCTTCCCATTATCCTTATCCCTTTAGTTATAAAGGTTATTATCGGATACTTAAAAAATATATTACCTTTTATCAGAAAAGAAAGCCTTTCCGTTATAAAAGAAATCAATTTCTGAAAAAAAGCACTTTTTTGTCTCAGAAAAGGAAAAGAAATCCTTTCTATCAACACAAAAACAAAACTTTTTCTTTTTCTTTTCATTGTCTAGATTATTTTTACCCATATTATTTAGAGGTCGAGCATGATAAACTCAATGTTGTGGTATTTTCTGAACCTCACCATAATTATCTGAAACATCCCTATAGGGATGAAATAAATAAACACTGTCTTCTTTAATTCCTGAGAGGTTGGGTCTTCCCCGACCCAATGCGAAACAAAATCTACAGCTGTACCAATAGGGTTATGTCCAAGCACTCGAAGCTAAGCTCCGCGGCCAGGTAGCCGAGTCTACAAAAGAGTCTGCATTCGCCGAGTGAACCAATGATTCATGGAAAAGATTATGATTTTGATAGTGAACTTGAAACAACATTTTCATGAAAGGCAAAGGTAGAGGAAGAGAATAAATGCTTTCAAATCACGTTCTCTTTTAAGCATCATTTTAATCCTAAGCGGCCTCGTGTGATGATTGCATTTCCAGCTTAAGTCTTTTGTCCCTCTAGCAAGGTTATGTGCTTGCTTTTGCAGAAAGATAGAGTTTGCATGCCTATCTTACCTTTCACATTGGATGTCTGACGATAACTAAGACATAACGTATAATAATATAACCACTAACGTATTAAATGAGTTAGCTAAGGTACAAAGATGTAGTCGTTAAACGCGTCATGTCAGCCAAGGTAAAGGGGCAAGCAACCCTGAGGAGAACTATTATGTGCTTGCTCTTTTATGTTTGTATAACATTCCCTGCTTCAAATAAATCAATGTCAGATGCCTGCTGCTGTACTTGTAATTCATAGAAAGCGTCGTGCTCTTTATACATTGCCAATAGGCTTCTATTTCCCTTGAAAGAGTTAGCTTCTTTGTTTGCTTTAATGTAAATTTTATAACTTAGCTAACAGCTAAGGGCCGCAGCTCCCGCAGCTAGGACCGCTAAAGCAATTGTTTTAACTTCCGGATGCTTGTAAATCCAATGCATCATTTTTTCTTTTCTTCGTTCAATTTGATATTTTATCTAAAGCTTCATAAGACACGATAACGCCAATTAAACAGAGCCACATGCAAAGGAATGGATGAAAACAGTTATAACAGCACTGTGCTAGCAAGAAACTAAGCTCGTTTCAAAGAATTAAAATGTAACAACCTTAACGAAAAGCCGCCTTGGAGTGTAAGGTATCCAGTCTGCCATCTATTTGCATGACTTTGCTAACTTCAATGAACGGGGGCAAACAACGGGGATAGGGATGATTTATTAAAAATGCCCTGCCCTCATAATGGTATGGTAAACAGCCAATTCTTGCTTGCTTGCTTGCTTGCACCCTGACGCAAACTTAAGGTAAACTTAAACTGTGCGTGTTAAACCTTTTTTTAATCCTTTTTATCGCCAACCTGAAAGCTAGCTTACTTGATGACTTTTGAATTCAAGGAACAAATAGCGTAATTAGAATTGAAACAGCGGTATACTTGCTAGCACTTTCGTTTCATACACCTATATGATAGTGAAAACTGCTAGAGACAGATGACGACGACGTATAGTTTTCTTTACTTATCACTATACTTTTATAAATAAAGGTAGTGCTTAAGCGTTTAATTATTGTCTCTATTGACAATCTACACCTATCAATTAACTCTATATGTGATAGGGTCACTAGAATGTAGTAACAAAGACTGCTTTTACTTGTTTGCTTTGGGACTACTAATGCAAACGATACTAGGATAAAGAAAAAAACCAAGTGGCATGGGACGCCGATACTAGAATTAGCATGAACGCGTGGCTATGTCGATCATAAATAGGGGTGGCGTGGCACGCTATGAACATTCGAGTATTGGCTCTTTTCTTCTATTAGGGTTCAAAGTTTTCCCTGTTAGCATTATATTAGCTAGGTTTGTTTTAAAAGTCAGAGTTGATGATATCGATGGAAAGGAAGCCTGACTACCTTTGCCCTCCAAGTAGAGCATGTAGCTTGCTTCCATTAACAATATTTACTAATAAGTAAAGTAAAAGACGTAGATAACAACAATAGTGGATCTAGTAATAGTGAAAGCAAAAGTGGAATTAGTGCGAATAAAGTAATGAATTAGTTGAATTAATTTTGCCAGCCCTACGTTCGTGAAGTAACCAGTTGGCTCCCTGGGAGTGTCAATTAGTCGTTAACTCGTCGTATCGTCAAGGTAGAAAAATTGGTTTATTTGGAGTTAAGAAGACGGTTCTTATCATGGAATCGATCAATAATATTGCGAAAGCTCATGGCATAAAGGTGTATCTATATCTGGTGGGGTAGGAAAATGTACACGTAAAAGTAATGACCTCTACATGGCATGGAAACAAGGGAATCAAAAGTTATTAATGTTGGAATCGTTATTTAAGAAGCTATAGATGCTTTTATTGATAGTGGTATACGCGTTATGAGAGATATTAATAACAGGCCAGGCTCCATAAGTCATTTTCTTAGGGCAAGCAAGAAGGGACAGATGATTTTGAATTGAAAGGGTCGATTGCAACGGTCGTTTCGTTATTGTCGTAGGTTCATTTCTTTTATTACATAAATGTGGATTGATAAATGTCAATTAAACTAAGCCTTTCGCCATTCGTAACTTGATTGAATGACACTGTAATAGCTTGTAATTGTAGAGCTGCTAAGAGCATAATACGAAAGAGAGACCCCATCATATGGTATGGAAAGTTCGAAGTTATGCAAAATCATCCCATACTGTACCTACTTCACATAGGTTGAGTATACAGGCTTTTGTTTCAGCCCATCTTAATAGAAGGACGCGCCATTTGTTTGCATCCATTGGTTCGTGGGAGGCGCAGATCTTTAGGAGATTAGATGGCCTGTCTGCCTTTCTCTTTTGAAGCTTAGATTGAAGCTTGTTTCTTGATGTGAGGTAAGGTTTTTGCATAACAATTTATTATCCCTTGCCCCGCGTAGGGTGATTCTGTATCTGTACTGAGTTAAGACATGCTTCTTAGTCTTTATAGACTATACTAACAATTAAAAATAAGCAAGGCAACTGCTGTTTCGCCTCTTGCTTGCAGCAGTTTGACTTGGGATTAGCGCAACGGTTCGGTTTCCTTGCGCATTCGTTGAAATGGCTGGATCTTGGTCTATCAAACCATAAGTGGCAGATTTGACTACTTTGGCCCTTGCTCTCCTCGGAATCAGGATTAAGGCTACCTAGCATGCATCTAGGGCTGCTTGCGGCTCTTAGATTTAAGACAAAAATGAATCCTGAGCCAATTGAGTCTCCAATTTTCAGTTCACCAATACAATAAAGATGCAGCCACAGGTTGAGTGTTGCGCGATTGTAAATCGAACACTCATTAAGATTTTGTACGGTGTTCGGTAGGTTCAATTCCTACAGCATCGAAAAGAATGCATTGGATGGATGCCTGGGCATTGAGAAAAAAGGACGCTTCCAAAGGCGAAAGGCCATGGGGAGATACCGTCTGTGATCCATGGGTTTCACAATCGGGAAACCGTATCCAAGCTTGCCGGGCATGCCGTGTGTTGCGGCTCTACCTTGGACTTGAGAGACTTAGCGAACTGAAACATCATTGTAGCTAAAGGAAAGGAAATCAACTGAGACTCCGTTAGTAGCAGCGAGCGAAAGCGGATTAGGCAAAGAAAGGGGAAGGGGCCCCGAGAAAGGGACCTCCGCTTTCCCTGGCCCTATGCAGGGGAGAACTTGTAGTAGGGGGAAGGCGAAGACACCCGGTGTCTTCGCCCCTTCCTCAAGGAATTATGAAAAGGTTGGAAGATCTGGCCAAAGAAGGTGATAGCCCCGTAAATCTTTCCTAACAAGTTTGATTCCTATTGCAAAACGCGAATACCGTGTTTGAATAATGATCGCTTTGTAGTGACTAAGGGGGACCACCCTCGCGGCCTAAGTATTCCTCAATGACCAATAGCGTACTACAAGTACCGTGAGGGAAAGGTGAAAAGACCCCGCCGTATGCCGGGAATGCAATAGAAAACCTGAAATCCGATGCAAACTATCAGTCGGAAGAGCAAAGCGTTGAAAACAAAAGCAAAGCCACTAATATTTATTGGAACGCATACGCGAAGCTAAGAAAGCGCTGTAGCCAGGCAAAGCCACTAATGTTTGCCTTGAGCGAACCCTTGAGCGAAGCTTCGCGTTGTCGGCTCTTGCTTGGCGCACTTTCCACTTTAACGGCGTACCTTTTGCATAATGGGTCAGCGAGTAAATGGGAACAGCGGCTTAAGCCATTAGGTGTAGGCTTAATGAGGTTGAATCTTCGGCGTTGTTTCTATTTGACCCGAAACCGATTGATCTAGCCACGAGCAGGTTGAATCGAGCTCTCCACAGAGGCCTTAGAGGACCGAACTCACGTATGTGGCAAAATACGGGGATGACTTGTGGCTAGGGGTGAATCAAAGAGCTACGACTCCAAAAAGTGCCTTTGTTGAAGTCCTTTGGACCATAAGAACCTATAGGCAAGAAAAGGAGTCCTCCTTTGGCCTTTCGCCCCACAAGCGTGCGAACGCTTTTTCAATAACTGGCTCATAACGGTGAAACCAGCTGTTTCTGGAAGTAATGGCCACACCGTGGGAAGTCATGAAAGCTTCTCCCCCTTTGTTGCTTGCGGTTGAGTGCCCTTTTTTGCCCTCAACAAAAGATAAAGTTGTTTTGAAAAAACACCTTGTCCCTCTTTTCTTTTCTTTTCTCTACGCTACAAGCTAGCTCACTGACCCCGTAACGACCGATTTAAAAGATGAGAGCATGATTGTTAATGCTAACACGCCGGTTCTCACCCCGGCCGAATCCCTCTCGAACCTTTGGTTCTCTGGCCATATGCACCGGCGTATCGAGAGCTAAAAGAAAAAAAACTAAACAAAAGACCAACCACGAAAAGTTCGCTACCATCTTTTCTATACGATATCCTAACAAGGTACGTTGTCAACAACGATGGTGTCAAGGCCACAAACAATGGTTACGAGGTTCATAATGATGGCGTTAAGGCCAATAACGATGGTAGACAGGAAGTGAAATATGATGGGGCAAGTGAAAAATCATTTCTAACAGGCAAATGCGTAAATAATGATAACGATTACGTAAGTGATGTTAAAAAAATCTCAACGACAATCCCGGTTATTCCTACGAAGATGATGCGGTTAATGCTTGAAATAAGAGAAATGATAGTTTTCCTTACTCGTTCGTTGCTGAGGAAAGGAAACAAAAGAACTTTTTTGCATTGTTTCATGGCCCGATGAAACCGGTGAGGGTTTCAGTTAGTAGCATAAGCTAGACAATTGCTAGCGGCGGATTGACGTGGCCGCAGTCATCCGACCTCTCCATGCTATCTGAGTGGATGCTTCCACTGGGCGGGGACTGGACCAATGTAATCTCGCCTTGACGTTGGCGGTTCCGTGGTTTCAGCCCTGCCCTCCAACTAGCAGGTCACAGGGGCGGCCTTCCTGCCCCTGTTCATTACTCAAGATTGTTTGTTCTGTCCGGGCATTATAGTAAGCGCGGAACACCCGATCCCATTCCGACCTCGATATATGAAAAGCGTTTTCGGCCATATGTACTGATAGTTTTCGGGAGATGTGGTTGACAGCCCGGACCCTAAAGCGATAGCAAAAGCTAGACAATTGAAGAATGACATGGCTGCAGTCATTCTAAACAATTACTAGCGGCGGATTGACGTGGCTGCAGTCATCCGACCTCCCCTTGCTATCCGCTTCCATCGAATGGTGGAAGACAAAACGGGGACTGGACCAATCTGATCTCGCCTTGACGTTGGCGGTCCAGCTTACGGTTGTTAGCCTAGGCTAATGACTTACCAAGAGATGCGAAACATTGATTCACATTGCCATGAATATCGGCCGAGTAGCAAAAGCTAGGCAATTGTTTGGTTACTTTGGCGGCAAAAGAAAAAGAGCAGGCAACATTATTTCCAAACCTTAGGTGTGAATCAACACGTTAAGGTAACACTACTACACTGCGTTGATCAGCAACGACAGGTAACGCTACATAGCAAGTTAATTAACAACGACAGGTTTGGCGCCACGCCATTAGGAACTGCCATAAATGCAGGATACTACCCTAGCTAGGCGAACACCAAGGCAAGGGAATCAACGAAAAACATTCAATTAAATAATGCAAAAGAAATCATCGCAACAGTAGGTATAGGTATTGGAAACATATTTAGTTCTTTGACGGTAAGAAAGTTGCAATACAAGAAAGTTTAGTGGAATGGCCGGGCTACTAGAGGTCCAATCAACTTTTCTTCTTTGTTATCGTGCACTGATTGAAGCGTGATTCTGTCCGTTCTTCACGCACGTATTTCCTATTAAGCTTTCTTCAAAGAGCCTCGCGTCTGTTCCTTGGCTCGGAGAAGAAAGCACGCGATGATGAAAACTGGACCGGTAAAATGGCATGAGCTAGCTAAAGCACGCTACTAACCAAGTAACGAAATAATCAACAACACGCCTTTACAGGGATGCGAAAGGCTCAATTATGCAAAGGAAATTAGCCGAGAGAGATCAATTGCGGGGTGGAGTAAATGGCCAACTCGTCAGGCTCATGACCTGAAGACTGCGGGTTCGAACCCTGCCCCCGCACTACATGTTGTCAGCAGGCCCTACGTTGCTGTGCGCCTAACGCTTCTCCTTATCGACGCGTTGTAGGTAGTATAGTGGCTGAACTCAGTGCCTGGAGCAACTCGCTCCAGTCCTGGATTAGTGTTATTGTCGTCCTTCAACAAGCACACAGCTTGTTATCGGCGACCTGGCCTCTTAGTTTGGTGGTTTGCGTGGTAAAGGATGGCGTTGTCGCCGTGCAGACGCTGCGACAAGGATTCTCATGTAATAATCAAACGATTGAAAAAGCGTGGCTTTGCGCAGCAAGTGCTAAGCAACCTGCGCACCACGTTTCTGTCCTGCAAATCAGCCACTATGGCTACCTGGCTTACTTGGATCATTCCACCTTACAAATTATCGTATAATAAACGCTTATGTAGCTGCTACCTTTGGATAGAACATTCCCATGTGAAACGGCACCGGTTCAAGTCCGGGGAAGTCGTGAGCGAAACTGGATCGGAGTATCTATCATTCAGTTGGGCACTGCTCTGTCGATCTGAGATTATTGGGGTTCCCCCTCAGGCCCCAATCCCGGGACGTAGGATGATCCGCCTTGCCGATGGCCGTTCCGCTCACGGTTATTGGCGAGAGCCGGTAACCAACCAAGAGATCATCAACGACAAAGATTGACCTTTAGCCTTATTTTACGTACTTATGCTGAGAAAGCTTTCCAAGGCCCGATGAAACCGGTGAGGGTTTCAGTTAGTAGCATAAGCGAGACAATTGCTAGCGGCGGATTGACGTGGCCGCAGTCATCCGACCTCCCCTTGCTATCTGAGTGGATGCACCTCATCCTTCCACTGGGCTAACGGGGACCGGACCAATGTGATCTCGCCTTGACGTTGGCGGTTCGGCTTACGGTTGTTAGCCTAGGCTAATGACTTACCGAGAGATCATCAACTAAACATTGATTCACAAAACCATGGCATATACATTCAGAACAAATAACACAAAAGGTTGGTAGCGATTGAACGATCCTTGTACCAACTGTATTTGCACTTTCTCCGACAGGTGCTTTTGTCGTTAGCACTCTTTTGTTCATCAATCAAGCGTGTTCGTTCCGTCCGGGCATCCTAGTAAAACGCGGAACACCCGATCCCACTCCGACCTCGATATGTGAAAAGCGTTTTCTGCCATATGTACTGAGAATTCTCGGGAGACGTGGTTGACAGCCCGGACCCACAAATCGTATATGCGATTGCCTTCAGATGAAAATCTGGTATCGGCCAGAAACAATGCAATGAAAGAGCTACGCCATTCATATTACTTTAGACAAGGAGCGAAGGGTTCAAATCCCATTTCCTCCTAATCGCGATTACCTGTTTGGTTAACGGCGACATAGGTTGGCTCATCAAAGCTTCGAAGAGGAAATACCTTGAAGAGGGTCTGTTTCGCTCAATTTCTGCCATCCTAGGACTCCATGTTTTGTGAAGGCAAAGAGGACTTGAACCTCTGGCAGCCCCGGTGCTATCGCCTCGCTTTTCCGCTCGCATTTTCAGGATCGGAAAGGAAACAAGCGACACCAAACGAATCACGGCTCTTTTGGTTTGGTTGAGATAATATTCTTCATCCTCAGACAAGTGAAAGCAAAGTTCCCGTCTTTCTTTCCTACTAGCCCATGACCGGACTCGAACCGGTGCCGTTTCCTAGTACATAGAAAGGCTCTATCCAAAGGTAGCAGCTACATTACATGAGCCGAAATAGCATAGCCGGCTCTTTTCGTTTTGTTTGGATAAAGGATATGCTAACTTTAGCAGCTTGGAGTGGCTCGCGCTCTCACGTGGGCAGCATTCCTTCCGAGCTGGGTCTCATGGCCGGAATCAACTATCTGCATCTCAATAACAATTCACTGTCTGGCACGATTCGTCCCACACTGGGGGACTGTAAGTATCTGGTGTGGGTGGATCTCAGCAGCAATGAACTGGAGGGCACCATCCCTAAGAGCTTGCCAAGCAAGCAGGGAAGGTGATAGAAGGGACACCAGCTTGCATTTAGCCTTTTTTAAGCACCTTTAGGCGATCAATGCACAAAGTATGGCTTGGGATCAGTGCTTACCAGTTCGCCCGGCTTAGCAGAATTCCTTCCAAAGGTACAACCTTAGCGTCTCTACTCGGATATCGTGGACCATGCACGTAAACGAATTTGTACAGGCAATGAGCGTGGGATACTTGAGGAAGAGCGTAGGATCGAACGCAACACAAGTAAAAAACTTGAAAAAGAGCTACAAGTCGTGCGTGAACAAAAGGAGAGACTATTTGACAGAATTAAAGCTTTAGAGCGTAGGATAGCAAATGCAAAGGACGACAGCTCCTTTGTTCATGACTTACGCGAAATGCCTAGTTGCTCTACACCCGATTTGTTAGCCTTACGCCAGCCTTCGAATCGTTGCGAAACGAATAACGAGAACTGGGAAAAAAAGGAGGCGTAGCGGATTTACACTCAACGGAAGGAGGAAGATGGCCAGAGGCATCGACAAATGAAAGATGGCGCGTTGTGAAACTAAAGTAGCAAACCGAAGACAGACTCTAACGGGTCAAATCCAAGACCGAACCACGATAAATCGAAGTTTTACCATCCATTACAACGTGAACCACCGATTCCCTGCAAGGCAAAGGATGGAACAAATAAGATATTTTACCATCGCTGATTTTGTACGCTTTGAGGCCGGAGTGGTCGCTGATTTTGTACGCGTATGCTTTGAGGCTGTATGCGGAGTGGTCACTGATTCTGTACGCTTTGAGGGCGAGGGATAAGAGAATAATTAAGTTACTGGCGCTGCAATGCCGGTGGTATCGAGGCAACTCCTAATGAGATGATATGTCTGCTTCAGAATAAAAAGTTATGGATACGACGCACGGAGAAAAAAAAAAGGCTTAAAACCACTGCTCCAATTTATTTCATGCGTAGAAATCAATTCAAACACCTTTCCTTTGGCAAAGACACTCTGCTAGGCCAACACTGACACTGAGAGATGAAAGCGGGGAGCGAATGGGATTAGATACCCCTGTCCTAGCCGTAAACGATGGAGACTAATCGCTGCGCTGCGCGTATCAACCCCTAAGTGCTGTAGCTAACTTAGCGTTAAGTATCCCGCCTGGGGAGTATCGTTCCCCTTAGATCTTTAGGTGCTAGGCTAACGTAACCTCTCGGGACCGATGGTAGGCTAGGTGGTCCCTATGCTGGTGGGCAACCAACCCCAAACGCCAAGGCCAAGATTGCGGGGTGGAGTAAATGGCCAACTCGTCAGGCTCATGACCTGAAGACTGCAGGTTCGAATCATGCCCCCGCACTACATGTTGTCAGCAGTTTTAAAGCAAAGAAAAACACCGTTTAAAAGAAAAGGAAAGCAAGCTGTAAGCAAAGAAAAAGATGCGATAGAGAAAGCAAACAAGCGAAAGCAGAAAAAGATGCGTTTGCTTTAAAAGAAAGCAAAATCGAAGCAAAGCAATCTTTTCCGGCCAACTGCTTTACTCCGTTCGACATTAGCTTTTTTGCGTACTAGCTACACTACATAAAAGCATTTATGAAAATGTGTAAAAACAGATGTTAAAAGAAAAGCATTAATTGCACCATGCTCTTGTTTGGTTTAGGTTTCGTTGCGGGGCTTTCCGTAAGCGGAAGCTGTTTTTTTGTTTCTTTTGTGCGGGGCATGCTTTTGGAATTGGAGAGGCTCTGAAACCTTGCGGATTTGTATCGAGCACAGTTAAACTTTCTTTATTCACAAAACCAAGTAGGATAAAATCTCTTACTAAGACTGCGGAGAGCAGCTATGGCGTTAATTCAGTCTTCTTCTTTGGCTAACACGCTGCATAGGCATACAGAATTAGCTTTGCTGGAGCGCCCGCCCTGAAGCCAAACTATCCCTCAGGGATCCCGGACCAAGCGCAAGTGGGGACTTCTCAACATCGCAAGTCACCTCTTGATGATCTGTCCATTAACCACACAAATATTTACATTTGATTATTATAGTTTGACTATTATACGAGAACGCTAGAGAATCTTTGTCTTTAGGCTTTAGCCATCCTTTACGTAACAAACCACTAAACTAAGAGGCCAGGTTGTTGATAGCAAGCTGTGTACTTGTCGGCTATCAATCATAAGGTGGAGTGAAATTGGATAGCCAGAGTGTTTTTGGGCACTCAACAAAAAGAGAGGCGCACAGGCGACAAAGTAATAGGGGGCTTGGGGTTGTTGGGCTTCCCCGTTTGGCTCACGTAGCTTAAGGGATAGAGCATTCCTATGTACCAGGAAAGGAAACGGCACCGGTTCAAGTCCGGTCGCTTTCCTGGATCGGAAAGGTCGCGGTAGTATCTATTATTTAGTTGAGCACTGCTTTGTTGATCTGAGATTATGCTTAACCCCCGCTCGGCCCCAATCCCGGGACGTAAGATGATTCGCCTTGCCGATGGCCGTTCCGCTTACGGTTATTGGCAAGAGCTGGTAACTAACCAAGAGATCATCAACGACAAAGATTGACCTTTTTTAACCAAAAAACCGAGTTTGATCCTGGCTCAGAATGAACGCTGGCGATATGCTTAACACATGCAAGTTGAACGTTGTTTTCTGTTTATAGAACAGTTGAAGACAAAGTGGTAAACGGGTGCGTAACGCGTGGGAATCTGCCAAACAGTTTGGGCCGAATCCCAAAGAAACGGAAGCAAAAAAGCAAGCTTCGATAAAGCTAAAAAGCGCTATTTGATGAGCTTGCGTAGTATTAGGTAGCTGGTTGGGTAAAGGCTGACCAAGCCGCAGATGCTTAGCTGATCTTTTCGGACGATCAGCCACACTGGGACTGAGACACGGCCCAGACTCCATAGGGAGGCAGCAGTGGGGAATATTGGACAATGGGCGAAAGCCCGATCCAGCAATATCGCGTGAGTGAGTGAAAAACATCGCGTTAGCGAGGAAGGGCAATGCCGCTTGTAAAGCTCTTTCGTCGAGTGACGATTATGACAAGACTCGAAAAAGAAGCCCCGGCTAATTCCGTGCCAGCAGCCGCGGTAAGACGGGAGGGGCTAGTGTTATTCGGAATGACTGGGCGTAAAGGGCACGTAGGCAGTGAATCAGGTTGAAAGTTAAAGGCGCCAGCTCAACTGGCGGAATGCTTTCAAAACCAATTCACTTGAGTGGGATAGAGGGGAGTGGAATTTCGTGTGGTAGGGATAAAATCCGGAGATATACGAAAGAACGCCGAAGTAGCGAAGGCAGCTTTCTGGGTTTCTACTGACGCTAGGGTGCGAAAGCTTTGGGAGCAAACAGGATTAGATACCCTGGTAGTCCATGCCGTAAACGATGAGTGTTCGTCCTTGGTCCGCGGATCGGGGGCTCAGCTAACGCATTAAACACTCCGTCTGGGGAGTACGGTCACAAGACTGAAACTCAAAGGAATTGACGGGGGCTTGCACAAGCGGTGGAGCATGTGGTTTAATTCGATACAACGCGCAAAACCTTACCAGCCCTTGACATATGAACACTTGACGTATGAACACTTGACATATGAACAAGTGTGCTTGTGCTTAACGGGATGAAACGAAAATCATACAGGTGCTGCATGGCTGTCGTCAGCTCGTGTCGTGAGACGTTTTTGGTTAACTCCTATAACGAGAGAAACCCTTGTTTTGTGTTGCTAAGACATGCTGCTCTCAAAGGATCAATGTCATTATTTACTTGTCAGTGGGGCGGTACGGGATTGTTGACACTTCCTCTGTGCCGATGTTGCACTCACAGGAGACTGCCTATAGTTCTACTATGGAGGAAGGTGGGGATGACGTCAAGTCCGCATGGCCCTTATGGGCTGGGCTACACACATGCTACAATGGCAATTACAATAGGAAGCAGGGCCGTAAGGCGGAGCGAATCCATAAAGATTGCCTCAGTTCGTATTGTTCTCTGCAACTCGAGAACATGAAGTTGGAATCGCTAGTAATCGCGGATCAGCATGCCGCGGTGAATACGTACCCGGGCCCCGTACACACCGCCCGTCACACCCTGGGAATTGGTTTCGCCCAAAGCATCGACCAGAGATCACCTATTGCTCAAGTGTTTCATGCCGGCGTTGAGTGTGGCCCATTTTGGTATGGGTGGTCTCCTTGGCGCATATCACGGTTGGGTCAGTGACCGGGGTGAAGTCGTAACATGGTAGTCGTAGGGGAACCTGTGGCTGGAGGGAATCTTAAAGGGAGGCGCTAGCGTCTTTTTATTAACTGTACGTGAGTTGATAAACTCAATTCGTTCGGGTAAGCTAACTGTGCGAGGGGGAAGTGTGGGGTTGGTAGCGATTAAATAATCAAAGGCTTGTACTAGATGTATTTGCATTTTCTCTGGCAGGTGCTTTTGTCGTTAGCACTTTTTTGTTTCTTAATCAAGCGTGTTTGTTTTGTCCGGGCATCCTAGTAAAACGCGGAACACCTGATCCCATTCCGACCTCGATATGTGAAAAGCGTTTTCCGCTATATGTACTGAGAATTGTCGGGAGACATAGTTGACAGCCCGGACCCACTAAAGATGAGAAGAGGAGAAGAGAAAGGAATGCCATAACGGATAGCAAAAGCTAGGCAATTCTTCGAATTAACTGTAGTAATTCGACCACCAAAGCGATGACGTGGCTGCAGTCATTCTAAACAATTGCTAGCGGCAGATGCGGTAGTCATCTGACCTTTCCTTGCTATCCGAGTGGATGCTTCCACTAGGCGGGGACTGGACCAATGTGATCTCGCCTTGACGTTGGCGGTCCGGCTTATGGAGAAGAGACCAAGGCCTTCTTTGACCAAGAGTCACACCTTTATGAAAATATTGCATCGGCACTTGTACCCTAACGTTGACCTTAAATTAGAGATGAGAAAAATGTATAGTCTAATCTCAATCGAGAGATAGAGCGGCTTGGAAAGGCCGTGCGACTTGAGGAGCATAAGGCAATGGTTATGGCAGCCACCAAACTCAAGACCAACGTTGTACTTACCGGCACTTTCCTTTCGGGAGCCTAAGGTCCCTCTCTTCCGCCGAGCAGGGTAAGTGCCTGCAGCGCCCACTTTTTCCGGGGGAAGTGCCGTTAGGCACTAACTCTTTCTCAACATTCCATTCTTTTCAAATCGAAAAGAGAAAACTGTTTGGAAAGAAATGGCTGGCTGAAATGAGATTCCGCAGAATGCAAAATTGCTTGCGTTAGGGCAAACATCACTCCGCTGGAGAGAGAGGGCCCTAAAAAAGCGCGCTTCTTTGGTTATCCCTTTCAAATCGCGTGCCCTGTCTCCTTTACAAGCAAGTGTCCGGGGAGACCCGATTGCCAAGGCTACTGTCATTTCAGCTTAGCGGGAGGCTCCTACCCCACCATGCGTTCCTTTGGGGAGGGTGTGAAGCTAACAAAACAATGCAAGAGGTGGCAGCATAGAACCCGCTAGGAGTGGCAAGACTACTGATCAACGCAAGTGAACTATGCGACAACGCTTCGTAGAAACCATAAAGCTGCTGTATCATTACGGGCAGCAGGCACTCTGTTGGCAAAGAATGAACCAGAATGTGATTTGGGACACGATGGGCCTCTGCGTGCCCCGATTGGCAAATGATCACTGGAGTATAGCACAGGATCGCTTTTCCTTGTAATAAAGTCAACATGTCGACAAGGTAAACCCAATGGGCTCCCCTCAGGAGGTCTGGTCATAAGATCAGATACCGTCCATTGGGCAGAAGACGATATGAAAAGCCACCAGCTTGCTTTACTGGGTAGGGTAAAATAGGCAGCGGAGGTAGATAGAGACATATCTATTCAATGAATCGCCGACCTGACCTTTTGAGTTGGGGGCCCGGTGCTAACTCGTATCATGAATGACGAAGCGCGCGCGAAAAGACCATTTATACGCACTTCGTGCCTTAAATGAATAACTGCGAGCAGTAACGCCACAAAGGTTATGCAAGGGTCGCTGGGCTTCCCCCGCTAGGGTTCCCCTGGCTGAGCCAGCTGCCCTTTCTTCTGGTTTCATGCATACTGGAAACCAAGGAAACTGAGTTGCGCTTTGCTTCTAGCTTCTCTCTAAACGCTCCGAGCGGTTCGTGAGACGCAGGAACCAAAAGCTGCCGGGGCCTAGACTTCCCATTCGTCATTTGAGCCGTATGCAAGGAAACTTGCACGTGCGGTTCAAAGAGGGGGGAAAGCTCTTCCATTCCGGGTTTACCTATCTGAATAACCAAGATCGGATATAGCTGGTTTTCCGCGAAATCTATTGAAGTAGAGCGTATAACGTTTATGGCTTGAGGTAGAGCACTCAATGGGCTAGGGTAGCCCAAAGCTTGACCGACCCCAAGGAAACTCCGAATACAGGCCATGGGTTTGTACAGACAGACTTCGGGTGCTAAGATCCAAAGTCGAAAGGGAAACAGCCCAGATCGTACGCTAAGGTCCTTAAGCAATCACTTAGTGGAAAAGGAAGTGATCAAGCGATGACAACCAGGGGGTGGGTTTGGAAGCAGCCATCTTTCAAAGAAAGCGTAATAGCTCACTGGTCTAGCTTCATGGCACTGAAAATGTCTCAGGGCTCAAGTGACTCACCGAAGCGACGAGACCTTGAAAGAATCTTTTTCAAGTGTCAGTAGCGGAACGTTCTGTCAATCAAGGAAAGTTGTTGGTGACAACACCTGGAGGTACCAGAAGTGAGAATGCTGACATGAGTAACGAGAAATCATGCGAAAAACAGGATCGCTTGCCAGTTCCAGGGTTTCTGCGTTCAGTCAATCTACGCAGAGTGAATCGGTCCCTAAGGAACCCCGAAAGGGCAACATCCGATGGGTACACGAAAGCGACGAAGTTGCTTTAACTACTGAACCATGTGTGTTTGTTAAACTCGTGAATTGGATGATTGGGCAGGGGGCTACAAAGTCACTCCGGCTGCAGGGTTGAAACTCCCGGGAAAAAACTTCGTGGAATTGGGAGGGCGATTCAACATTTAAAATGCAAAACCAACCGTACCCCAAACTGACACGGGTGAACAAGTAGAATATACTAAGGCGCTTGAGAGAACCATGTTGAAGGAACTCGGCAAAATGGCCCCGTAACTTCGGAAGAAGGGGTGCTCTCCTATTGAAGGATTGGGAAAGCGGCACATATTGGGGGTAGCGACTGTTTATTAAAAACACAGGACTCCGCTAAGTGGTAACACGATGTATATAGTCTGACACCTGCCCGGTGCCGGAAGGTAAAAAGGAGAAGTGTTATAAGCTTTGAATGGAAGCCCCGGTAAACGGCGGCAGTAACTCTAACTATCCTAAGGTAGCGAAATTCCCCGACAAAGGGGTGGTTTGACAGAGATGTTCGACAACATAATCAGGCAATATGCTGGGACATCCGCCCGAATTTCAGTATCCAATACTCATACAGAACAGGATAAAATCAAAAAAATCTGGCTGTCGACAGCGCGAAGCGCTTTCAACCAACCTACGGCCTATCCACGGCTGAATGGAAAATGTAGTTGGTGGCGCGGACCATCAGCAGGATAGCAAGTTGGAAATACATCGTCTTTCGAGCCCATGGCTGACCATTTTCGTAGCCTCGCGCCGTGCCCCCGCGAACGTAGTTCCAAGATCTAAACTCGATCCCCAACGACCACACGCCAGACATCCTTCGAGATGATGATATAGTCCGAACTTATAGGTGACTATAAGGCCATAGGCGAGGATGGCATGGAACTGAATACCATCCATTGCCGTTTGATTAACTTTATTGTGTCGCATAAGTAGCGACCTGCATGAATGGTGTACACAGTAAGTTACGCCAGCCTTCTAAGTAATTATTAGGTTTTAGGCCACATTACATGCGGGAACACTTTAAAGATCTAAGTGCACTTGTCTTCAAGGACTTAGATATGACACAATGGACGATCCGCAGGATTGGGGAATGGAAAAGCATGCACTTGCTCCAGAACATCCAGACTGGATAGCAGAGGTCCAATCCCCAGAGACTTTACATGAAGCGCCCAGGCTTACCGCTATGGCTTATTCTATTGGAACTGAGAAAAAGGCTTGGGTAAAGAGAAAGCCCAAGCTAAACCAAAAAGTTTAGCAAGACTTACAGGTAACGACTGCCCCGCTGTCTCCAACATGGACTCAGTGAAATTGAATTCTCCGTGAAGATGCGGAGTACTAACAGCTAGACGGTAAGACCCCGTGCACCTTTACTATACTTTTGAAGTGACATCCTTGATTTAATGTGTAGGATAGATGGGAGGTGATGGCAATGTCGCCACCAATCTTGAAATACCACTGTCTCGTCGTTGGATGCCTAACCGCCGCTGCTGTCAGAAGCGGGATATTGCAAGGTGGGTAGTTTATCTGGGGCGGATGCCTCCCAAAGAGTAACGGAGGTGTGCGAAGGTAGGCTCAAGCTAATATTATAACAGCTTATGAGCGTAATGATAGAAGCCTGCCTGACTGTAAGACTTACTAGTCGGACAGAGACGAAGGTCGGCCATAGTGATCCGGGAGTCCCGTGTGGAAGGGCTCTCGCTCAACGGATCAAAGGTACGCCGGGGATAACAGGCTGATGACTCCCAAGAGCTCTTATCGACGGAGTTGTTTGGCACCTCGATGTCGACTCATCACATCCTGGGGTTGAATAAGGTCCCAAGGGTTCAGTTGTTTGCCGATGAAAGTGGTACGTGAGTTGGGTTTAGAACGTCGTGAGACAGTTCGGTTCCTATCTACCGTTGGTTTTAGAGAACTGCGAGAAGCTTGCTCTAGTACGAGAGGACTGGGTTAGGTCAACCTATGGTGTTCCGGTTGTTGTGCCAGTAACAGCGCCGGGTAGCTAAGTTGGTAGGGAAGAACCGCTGAAAGCATCTAAGCGGGAAATCCTTCTCTAGACAAGTTCTTCTACCGGGTGAAAGAACATCACTTTGATAGGCGAGAGGTAAAAGCGCCGCAAGGACAATGGGCTTCCTCGTACTAATCTCTTTTCAAGATTCCACTAACGATGTTGTATGGTTACCCCAGGTGGGGCAAGGGATGGCACGAAAGCGCGTACAACACACACCTTAGCATGAGCACGTATAGCCGGGTAAAAAAACGATCTAAAGAGATGGGTAGCTAAAGTAGTAACGAGTTGAAATCCTATACGGGTCGTAGTTATCAAGTATTTTGCTTGCGTAAGTCAGGAATGATATAATACGTAACGTGACGTATACGATACGATATAGGCTTTGTTTTAAAGTGTTGTTATTAAACTAGATGAGAAGCCACGCTGCAAAATAACTCCTTTTCGCCATGCATAGACCAAGCCGACGATTAAGACAAATAGAAAAACAATTACTTCAACGAAAGCTAAAATAAGCCCAATTCCCTCTATAGCCCTAGAAAAATACGGTTTCGACTTTCGTGAAGAATTAAGAAAAGATGTAAACTCTTCGATCCTTGAGATACTCTTCGACAAGAAAACTTTTTCGTTTCTAAAACAGCAAGCAAACTGACCCTTATGAATGCCAGCGCTTGAGCAAAGGGTTTGGGCAGTCGAAATGTCTAGCCCATCAAAGGAATATGTACTCACATAGGGAAGGGACCCTGATATGTAGGCTTCCTATGTCTCGGGTGCTTTAGAGGGCCCGGCGTATATGCCAGTGTGGCAAGCCACCATGTCTACCTTGCTCAGGGAGAGCTCCTCTAAGAGGATTAAACGGTCAATTGCCGCCCTTAGAACCCCCTCAAGGTCGCGCCTTAGATTGGCTACGGTAGCAGCCCCCCGCCTGTTCTTCGGCTACAGCCTAAAGCGGGTAACCCACCGATTCTGTATAGGTGGTAGCGAACAGGTGCCGTACTGAGCTCTTTTGGTTAAAGTAGGTGCTTTCCCTTGGCCAGAAGAGCCTATAGAGCATGTAGCATGCATTAACTGCCGCTGTGCACTCGTCGTTGAGTCGCTTGACCAGGCCCCGGCAGCGACTCGGGGTGGCGGTTAGCCGGGTTTTCCCTAGCTTAAGGTGCCGTGCCAAGGGGTAAGGCGTCCCGGCCAATGTAGTGCTGGGCTCCAGGCAACAGGGAAGTTTTCATTACAATTTGAATTTCCTAGCCTAGTTATAAATTTAATGTGCTAATCTGTATACGAATGGAGACGATCGGACTTGAACCAATAACTTCATGCTTGCAAAACATGCGTTCTACCGATTAAACTACGCCCCCGCCCTCGTTTCATGTGCAACACGTATCATATAGGCAAACAAAACTTTTCTTTTAAAGCAAAGAATTTGTGTGGCTAGCGCCATGTAGTCCTTATTCCACTGATGCTCAGGCGGAAGAACCGAAGCTCTAAAAAAAGGTCGGCACGCGTAAATCGACTAACTGCTTCTCTCCGGACGAATCCAAAAAAACAAATTAAACGACTATTCTTTCGAAAGCTCTTTTAAGACGCTACGAATAGATAGGCATGGTCAAATGCTAAAAGGGTAATCCGTGATAGATAGATAGAAAAGGACGCGGTAAAGGGAGGAATCCTTGGGCCTGACCTAATCTCGTAGTCATAGTGCTATCGTTGGCTTCTGCATTTAAACGATTAATTTCACAACCCATCATTCACGCATGCCAGGAAGGCATTGGCTAGATGCCCTTGCCAGCACCTGAGGTCAAATGGCATTTCATCTTAACATGATCCGGCCCCATAGCTTGTTAAGAGTCTATGTGCTTACTGAACCTGGGATGCTACGTAGTGGTTGCCAAGGCGGGACTTCAAGTTGCAACGAATTATCATGATTCGTTTACGTCATAGAATCAATCGACATTCTTCTAGCAATTTCTTTGTTTTCAACGCGGCGTTTATGGCATTTCTTTATGCACGGTTGACATAGCGAAGACAGCAGCTCTTGCCAAGGCAGTAGCTCTATGTCAATAAGGGCTAGCAACAGAGCCTCCTCCTCGCGTGTCCAAATCCCTAGCAAAAGGAGTAGGTAGCTGGGGGGAACCCACATACATCCATTGCATTCTTAGCTAGGGTCCCTTGTCATGTACCGTCATGCCACAGTGGGTTTACTTTAAAAAAACTGGGGATGGAGTCGAACCATCATTCTAGGACTGTAAGTCCAACGCATTACCATTATGTTACCTAGTTGGGGGGTGACCAAAGCAAAGGCCACCCCGAAGTAACCGTTATTTATCTAGACTTATCTTCAGGGTTGTTTATTGATTTCCTTAAAATACGAAGAATATCGAAAAGGCCATCATCAAAGCAAACAGGGCAATAGCTTTTGTTAAGGCAAAGCCTGGAGTAACCCGAATAATTGTTTGGCTAATGATAGATTTCACGCCACAGGGCTTGTCAAAGGACTAAATACGTTTCCAATACCTACTGCTGCTCCTTTTCTCATTCTCGGGTTCATCCTTGCCATTCTCTTTTTCGGGAAGCAGGAAGGGGCAAAGCCAGGAAATTCCCCCGAGTGCTTCCTATTCTCCGGGGTCATTATCGCCCGACCCAATATCCTGACCGTTCCCTTCATTTCCGGAAGGAGTGTCTTCCTCCGGTTTTGGTCCCCTACAAAAACACAAAACCCGGTTCCACCAAGAACGTTTAGGCACTTGTGATTGTGCAAGGTGATCCAGCTTGGAAATCAGCTCCTCTTCTTGTTGTCAAGAAAAGGGGCTCTGGCTCTTTGCCTCGCTAGTCTCGGGAGCCTCGCTAGTACCCTCCTCCTTCCTGTTCTTCGATGACGAAGGGCTTCCCTCAACTTCGCTTGACGGCCCTGAGCTCAATTCGTGTCCGGCCTTGTCTCCTTCTGGAGTGGAGTTGTCATCCTTGATTTCACGAGTATCCCCTCCAAACTCCTCTTCCCATAACGGCGCCCCCGAAGATGATGGAGGAGGAGGAAACGATAAATTCTCTGTCGGCGTCGAGCCTTGTTCGGCGGGCTGCTGGCTTCTTTCCGCTTCCGGCCTGTCTTCTGAACTGTCGGAATTGGAAGAATAGAAGTAACAAGTTAAAAAATTGCCCCCGCTTATTCCTTCCAAATTCGTACATTGAAATGGCGACCACTAAGAAAACACATTCGATATGAACTCCCGAGTCACTCTAGAGTGACACCGTACGGGTAACTCTTAACGAACAAACGAAAAGGGATTTTTCTTTTTGGTAGCCAAGTTCACTGAAACCCCCCGACGGCTAATCATTGAAAGAGTTAGACTTTTTGAAGTTTCGAATAGGTTATTTTTCATCATTTTTTGTTGATGATCTCTTAGTTAGTTACTAGCAAAGCCAATAACCGTAAGCGGAATGGCCACGGCAAGGCGGATCATCTTACATTCCGGAAAAGGGTTGCCCCAATAATCTCCAGTCACCATACCAGTGCTCAACTTAATGACAGAGTAGTAGATGATCCTTCCGATCCAGTTTGGCTCATGACCGGGCTTGAACCGGTGCCGTTTCACAGACTCTCTCCTTTAAGTTACATGAGCTGCGAAAAACTAAACTACTGCCAAGCGAGGAAAGCAAAGCTCTTTTGAGATAGAATGTGGGCAGATTGATTCTTATTTGTAGGCAACTATGGCTCCTCGAAGCGAAGAACTGTACGAACTATAACGTAGGCTACCGCTCTACCCTTCGAAACTCAACCAACTAAACTCTCGGTGTCTACGGCGTTAGAGTGAACTTCGTGCCCAAACGAGCACGCAGACACGGGGATTTCAAAATACCTTGATCAAATAGGGTGTCGTTTGCTTAATTTCCTCGTCCGAGCAATGAAACAACTCTCTATATTACGTAATTAATGGGAGGCAGGGAAACGTAATTAATTGTCCGTCCGAGCAGCAGGGAAAAGGTATTTTGAAATCCCTGCAACCAAGCAAGCACTCCCTGTGGCACTGCTTTAGTAGCAAGAAAGGCGGTCGACTGGTAAGCCTATCTGTCCATACGGTGGTCTACTTACTCGATTCTGCAGCTACCGCGGCTCTAGCCGGGGCCAATTATGCCACTTTTTGCAAGGTGGAATGAAGTCTAATCATGAACCGTGATAGATTTCTATGACTGCTCGACCGAACTACGAATTAGTGAGGGATAGCTATACCGAAATACGTAATAGCTACTCGCTTATTCGGTCATGCAAAAGGGAAGGGCCAGTATGAAAAAATTGAAGCCCGTAGACGTTAGTCAACACTTTGCCCTTCAACCACCGAAGATACGTATTTTATAACTGTTTGTCCAGTCAATGAACGTAGAGGCTTTGCTTTGTATTCTCGAAGCTGCTGCTTAGCGTTGATTGCTTCGTATCCCTGAACTGAAGAAGCTTCAACTGTTTGGCGTTGTCTATGGCTATGATTGCATCGCGGCGGTTCATGCACGGCACGGAGACCCTTCTCACAGTTGTCCTGACGTTAACTAACCGGGGCTAGGGAACTGAACTGTTGGTAGTGTAGTGTTTGTTAAATGTAAAGACGTATCCTTTAGCAATAAAGGCCTGACACTGCCGCTGGGTGATCTAAGCGAGTCGCCCGTCTCGCCTCAACGTACCAAGCATTGCTAGACAATAAGGTGATGGACCAGGGCTTATACGACTTTACTTTAATAGTGAACTATTAAAGGCCATTAAAATTAACGATTTAACCCTTAAACAAAGAATCTATTATGGTTAATAATTAAACCCTATTTACCCTTAGAAAACAAGTTGTTATTAACAAGTTGCACTAGCTCTTCCTTTGCTTTAGTAGCACCTTTGTTCCTACGACATAAAGCTAGCCCCTGTAATGGCAAGCGAAGGGTTTTCCGAGGGAAAGCCCGAGAGATTAAGCGCTATATCTTTTATTAGTAAAATGCATTTACATTCAACGTAATGGTAGGATTAACGAAAATGCCTTTAAGAGTCTAAAGAGCCACGGTCAAAGGCAAGTGAAGATAAATCCCAATTAAAGATGCAAGCGTAGCAAAGGGTTTTTCGTGGGGAGGGAAAGCCCGAGCGGAGCAGCCAATTAAAGAACAATGATTGCATTCCTAAATGGTTAAAGACAGAGAGCTTCACCCGTTTAGGTAACCTAGCTATTACGTTGATTTGTTTCATCCTTAGTTGTTTGAGTTCTTTTCCAGAATACCATGTAGAATGTTATTTTAACACTCTACCCTAGTTTTTTTATGAACCCGGTGGTTCGCGTGGTAATGGATGGTGCTTAATATTCCTTTTTCCTTTCTTTTTCTTTGCTTACAGCTTGCTTTCTTTTTCTTTGTTTGTAGTCTCGTTGATTTTAAACGCTTTACAAAAGAAAATCCTATTCTATTTATTAAGCCTCGTGCTATGTACGAACCAGTTAAGTTATGAAGCGACCTAAAGCAGAGCAAGTGGTTTCACGCAAGAAAAAGTTATGAATACCCAGCCATGTTACTATTGATAAACAATCTTTGAGATAAACTCGGTGCCGTGCCCCTTTCGCTTACTTGTGCAATTCCCCTGGATTTTACTCGACGCATCGGCCTTCGACGCTTCTATTATCATTAAGATGTATATGGGGGCAGGGGGCAGACCCCCGAAGAGATTCAATGAGACCACTCGAATACATAGACAACGTGCCATTTCATAAGTAACTAGGAAAAGCGGGGCCACTAGCTTAGTTCCTTTTTGCCTTCAGGTTTTCTTTGACTTTTATAAGAACTGCGAATCTTTGGATAAGCAATTCTTGTTTATCAAGCGCTTCTTCTCGGATGTATTCCTGTATAAGGGCATCTATCCAAAAATCTAAGTGAGAAAAAAAGAAGCCATAACTATCGGTTGGTGGCTTTTGAAATTTCATCTTTCAAACTTTTTTTGTTTTTTGTATCCAAGATTGCGGTTTTTCATCTCTTGTATCCATAACCTTTTTCTTTTCGCTTCGCTTTTGGCCTCAAGGCTTCCCTTCCGAGAAGACAAGACGGCTTATCCCCTCCCTAACGCCGATACAATCAAAATGGTGGACCGAGAAAAGATTCGTGAACTATTACTGCTTGCTGCCAACGACACATCTTTACTTTATGACATTTAGCCTCTTTCATTGACAGTGTGATGAAATGGGGCCGTGTCTTGGATAAAGTCTAAACTCTGTAGAAAAAAGGCTATAGGCACGCACGTATGAGCAATAGCTCTCTTGTGTTTTGTTTGCCCACATGATACGTGTTGCACATGAAACGAGGACGGGGGCGTAGTTCAATCGGTAGAACGCATGTTTTGCAAGCATGAAGTTATCGGTTCAAGTCCGATCGTCTCCATTCGTGTACAGATTAGCATATTAAATAGAAATCCAAAAGAAAAAAGAGAAAAAACGCTCTCTTTTTCGTGCTCTAGCTACCATCAAACAGTCCTCCTCGGATAACTCCTCCAATCCGAGAATAGCTATAATATCTTGAAGTTCTTTGTAACGCTGCAAAGTCTGCTTAACCCTTTATGCCGTCTTGTAATGCTTCTCACCCACAATCCAAGGCTGCAGCATAGTTGACGTCGAATCCAACGGATCCACGGCCGAATAGATACCTTTTGCTGCTAAGCCTCTTGAAAGCGCAGTTGTAGCATCTAAATGTGCAAACATCGTAGCGGGGGCTGGGTCAATCAGATCATCCGCAGGTACGTAAACAGCTTGAATGGAAGTTATTGATCCTTCCTTGGTGGAAGTAATTCCTTTCCTTTCCTTCCCTTTCCTTTCCTGCAGTAATCCCATTTCCGTACCAAGGGTAGGTTGATAACCTACGGCGGAAGGCCAATAAAAAAGGGTACTCAACAACGCATTAGCGTGCGGAACCAAAGCAGCCCTTCACTCAAACTGACTCATGCGAATGCGGGATGAAGACAAGTGAAACCAAGACCCTAAGGAAACGCACGTTGGAAGAACCAACGAGCCGTCCTAGCCGCGCCTTATCGAGGCGCATGTTTACTATATTCTTAGTACGGCCATCGAGCTGTGAACAAGATATGCAAAAGGCAAGTGAGAATGAAAGGAAAGCCTTGAATCTATGTAAAGCTTACAATCATAACGAAAATGCAGCTCACCAAGAAACACCTAGTCCTATTTTACCACACCACTTGAGCTTAATGAAGAAAGAAACCCGCTGATTTCAATCGTTTAAACACACGACGACGTTAGATAAGAACATAATTAATTTCTTGTATATATACAAAAAAGCACCTCTTTGGCTAACTAGCTAAGTGACACCTTTTTGTTTAGTCCCTGCGAAAGGAAAGAGAGAGCACCTCTTTAGCTGAATAACTAGCTAAGTGACGCCTTTTTGTTTAGTCCCTGCGGTTGGCTTACTTTATCGACTGTGTAGTAACCTTTCTCTTTTTTTCAAGCGTAAGCTTGTATTGAGCTTCAACAACTTTACAGGGCCATTTCCTGCATCCCTTGCCAACTCCAGTAGCTTGTATTGAGCTTTAACAACTTTACAGGGCCATTTCCTGCATCCCTTGCCAACTCCAGTAGCTTAGAGGTCCTTGACCTTAGTGCAAAGCAAATGTGTTCACAGGAAAGGGAGTATTCCTGCGTTTTTCAAGCATCTGCATGAAGATCTATGCACAGAGTATGGCTTGGGTTCAGTGCTTACCATGAGAAGAGTTCACCCCTTAAGGCTGTTTACAGGAGATCCCAGAGCCTTAAGAGCACTAGTAGTCGTTACGTATGGCTCTTGCTGAGATTGTTTTTTTCCTGTGCTCTAGCTATTTTGCCTTTCAAACCTTTTACCGTATGTATAGTGACGGCAGCGTGATTCCATATTATCAAGGAAAGGCAGGGGGCTGCAATTTTCCCTGCTTTAGCAAAACCTAACATACCGCGACCTTTGTTAAATACGCCTACCATGCCTTTATTCATTTTAACATGCCTTGTGGACAAAAAAAAGGAGTCCGAGGCTTATTAACTCACGTTCTTGCTAGCACTACATTAACTCTGGCCTTTACGTCCCTATTGTCGCTTTTTGGGCTCGTAGAGTCGAGTTTATCGTTTACCCACCACGGAGCTTAGGGCTAACAAGTCATGACATACTCCTCGCACAACAAATCCACTTTAAAGTTAACTTATTTACTTAGCCAATTTCCGGAATGTATACGAAATCCCATAAGGACCTGAGATCTCAATAGCACCCTTGTCTAAGGCTTTAAATGAGACTTCGTATCCAAAATACAAAAACGATCTCACTATAAAGTCGTTGAAAACTTTATCAAAGAACCGGCGCTTATTCAAGAAGCAATAAAGTCTATTACCGAAAGTACTGGTTTTAAAAGCAAAAAGTAATTCGTTTGCAAAAAGATTTACATTATACGCCGTAAGAGCCCCTAAGATGCTAAACGTAATAGGTACTAGTTTGATAGTGATTAGAGTAGCAAACTCAGATTCAGCAAGAATATCATTTTTGGGTAGCATTGAAAGGGAATTGGCCCAAAAATTAGTACCTAAACCAATCATCATATCGGTCCCTAGGCCACCCCATTGTTGCTAGAAAGGCCCGGCTTCAAAACCGTACGTGAAGCTTCTACCTGCCTCATACGGCTTCACCCAGGATCGAAGATCTTTATTGGCTTTACGAACGAAGGTTCAAAAAGGGATTTTCAATATGACAATGCCTGCATAGGAGCTGAGGTTGCCTTTTATTAAGTCTTTGTTTCAAAAAACAATTCTATACGGATATGTAAGGCAATCTCTAAATATATGTATACCTGGAGATAGATTACCTAAACAATTTTTCTTTGGGCCACAAAGGCTTCTGGCCTTTGTTTGCGTTTGCAAAGCTTTTTTTTTGTTGTTTGTAGTTTCGTTGATTGATTTTAAACGCTTTACGTTTTACTAAGCTTCTGTCTTACTTTTATGTGCTCTTAGCTAGCCATTCAACTATTCGGTTCGGCGATTACTTTTCAACTGAAAAAAGAAAGTAAAAAGAAAGAAGGGGTTGTGCAGCTTTTCCTGGCATAGCCCCGGGAGCCTTTGGCCCTATAAGTCTTTTTGTTGTCAAGTATTCTTTGTTTTGTTGGAATGGAAGTTATTTTGTTGGCCGGCTTTACGAGACGAGTAAAGGAACCTTCAGGGCCCTCTCCAGTTCCCCGCCCTCCCTTATGTAATGTGCTTTCGAGGACTTGCGTTCCCATTGAACCTTTATTCGTGTGGTCAACTCCGCAGCGCGGGGTTCACCTCACCTCCACCTGTTAGTTTAGTGGTTGGCAAAACAAATAAAAGCTAAAGGTGCGAAGTAGTCGCTTTTCTCTTTCTCAGGCTTTAGTATCTATATTCAACAAATGAGTACTATAGCCTTTCTACCCAACAGGAGACCTTCTCTTGCCGTCTCTATTCCGTGCGACCCTAAGGTCACCACTTACCCCATTGTCGAGGTCTGGGGTGTTTGTTTTTTGGTTACCCTATGTGACTCGTATTACTATAATCTTGCGTGTACATTTTGTATGAGTTGCCTAGATTAAAGAACATACATTTTGTTCATATCGTTCGTTGGGGCAAGAAGCTTGTTGGTAAATGCTAGGTCTACAACTGCCTTAGCTTTGGGCCAGGGGATTTGTTTCCATCAAGGTATTGTTTAAGTATTATCTATGTAAAATATACTTATAGTCCATTTCTCTTTCCATTGACCATCGAGATCCTAAATCTCCAAATGGGCATATCCCTAGCCTTTATTTGTTAGGGCTTTTGCTTTTCGGAGAATCCTGCTCCCGTAGGGCTTGTAGCTTGGCAGCCCACCGCAAGGGAACCTTATTAGGGTACTCCAGTTTCAAGTGTATTGAACAGTTATAGTGGCCCATAGGCGCAAGATGTACCTTGTGGGGCGGTCTCTTGGACATAGTCTTTTCATGCAGTGGCTGTTTATTAGTCCATGGTCCATTGGATGTTCGATGCAAGGCCGAAAACTGACACTGCTTGTACCCTTTGTTTTTGCCCTTTGCTCACTGGGCCTGTCCCTCGATGTAGTCAGTACTGGATACTGTTGGGCGGCAAAGCTTACACTTGTTCACTTATGAAGGTTCGCCGGGGCCTCTTTTCTCTCTTCCTTTTTGCTTATCTGTGACTCAGAGGCTGCCAGACCTCCTACAAAGGGAAAAGAGTCGACTGAACATCTCAGCCATTGGCGGGAGTTTCGCTCGCATCCAATCCTCAATTATTGTTCACTTTGCTTGGATCATGCTAGGTGAGCAACAGTCGTTTCGTCACGGGACTGACTTATGGGCTAACAGGTCACACTTTGGCTAAGTATCCTACAAAAATGCTTCCGAAAGCCAGAAGGATCAAGGGGATGGCCATAAGAATAGGCGCATCATGGCATCATAAGATGTCTCGCTTGAATGAATTGGTTGGTGCTAGAAATGTTAAGAAAAGTAAACGAAAAGAGTGATAGGAAGTAAAGAAGACAGAGACGCTTCCTAACCGGAAAGCGAAGTTACCACTAATGGTATAATCAGGAAGGATAGGCTCTTTCAAGCTTTCCCCCCTCTTTGAACCGCACATGCAAGTTTCCTTGCATACGGCTTAAGCAGCAAAAAAAAGTGACGGCTGGGCTGGCCTCAGCAAGTCACTGATGGACACACGTAATGTTACTTCGCAAGTTACGCATTTGCCTGTTTCTAATTTGCTTTTCCCTAGCCCAGTTGTAACATCTTTCTTTTCTCTTCTTTTGGGGCGGGGCACGCATGAAAGGCAAATTCTTTCCCTTCCCCCGCCAGCCGTAACTTCGCGATTGACTCATATTTACTTAGTACTACTCACAGTCCCGACTACCTCTACTCTTGTGTGGTTAATGGAAGTGGCCCGGCAATAGTGTTTTGTTATCCAGGATTCGAGTCAGCACTTTGGTCGGCAAATTGTTGCCTATCTTACCTCTCTTGAAGGTAAGCTAAAGCTTTTCATATCGTCTTCTGCCCACTGGACGGTATCTGATCTTACGACCAGACCTCCTGAGGGGAGCCCATTGGGTTTACCTTGTCGACATGTTGACTTTATTACAAGGAAAAGCGATCCTGTGCTATACTCCGGTGATCATTTGCCGATCGGAGCACGCAACCAAACGTCGTGTCTTAAATCACATCCCTTCCCTACAGGAGCAAGGGCCTATTTAATTACAGCTCGTAGGTGTGTGCTAGGCCGCTTTGTAGAAGCGAAGCGTCGTTGCACAGTTCACTGTGGTTAATCAAAAGGAATAATCTTGCTTCTTTTAGCAGGTTCTATGTTGCATTGTCTATTCTTTGCTTTGTTTTCCATGCTTCACACCCTCCCCAAAGGAACGCATGGTGGGGTAGGAGCCTCCCACTGGGCTGAGATGGCAATATAGCCCTTTTCTCTTCTCTTATAGGAGGGCTATACATATTGTCTTATGTCCCTCAAGTCGCACTTTGGTATAGGCGGGCTCCAAAATCGCATCTTTAGAATGAAATCCGGTCAAGAAAGGGAATCCAATTAAGAATAAGCTGCCTATAAGCATCATAACATAAGTGGAAGGTAATAGAGAAACAAGCCCTCCCATTCTACGCATATCTTATTCATCTAACATAGCATAAATTGCTGAACCTGCGCTCAAAAAAGGTAATGCTTTAAAAAAAGCGTGATTCATTAAATGAAATACGCTAACTGAATAATTAGGAATGCCGCGAGCAGGGATCATATAGCCTAATTAACTACAAATTGGATAAGCTACGACTCTCTTTAGATCGTTTTACAACATTTCAGTAGTTGCCGCGAAGAATAACGTTATAGCTCCCACAAAAGTAATAACAATCAAAGCATTGGGTGAATATTCAAATAAAGGGGAGCACCTTGCTATCATGAATACGCCTGCTGTTACCATAATAGCTGCATAAATCAAAGCGGATACTGGAGTGAGACCCTCCATTGCGTCGGGTAACCGAGTATGCAATCCCATTTATGCAGATTTCCCAATAGCGCCGACAAGAGGTAAAATACGAATAACAGTTATGGCATAAAATCCCGTATTACAAAAAAGAAAATAATGATTAGATTTAGAAAAAACACTAACACGAGCAAAAGTGGTAGAAGAGTCCACTACTTAAAAAAGAGTAAAACGACCAATAATCCCGAGAGCTGATCCGAAATCACCTACTCAATTAACAGGCATAGCTTTAATAGCTGCTTTATTGGCTTAAAGTCGTGCGAACCGAGAATTAATCGACAAATATAAAACGAGACCTACTCCCTCCCGTCCTGGAAATAATTAAATAGAGTTATCCCCAGTAACCAACATTAGCGTAAGAGGGGTAAGGATAGATAAGTAACACATGAGTCAGGGGCTATGTGGATCCTCGGACATATATGAAATGGAACGCTAAGTTAGCTACAGCACTTAGGGGTTGATACGCGCAGCGCAGCGATTAGTCTCCATCGTTTACGGCTAGGACAGGGGTATCTAATCCCATTCGCTCCCCGCTTTCATCTCTCAGTGTCAGTGTTGGCCTAGCAGAGTGACAAACTTATTGTAATATATAAATAGATAGATGTAAATAGAGAGATTAATTGCACAATGTTTGTTGAGACTTGCACAAATCAACATATCTGCATTGGTATAGAGGGAGCCCCCTCCCCCCCCCCCCCCCTTTCCCATTTCTTATGAATTGAATGAATCCCTGTAAAATACAAAATTAATTGCGGAACAATCTCATAACTTGGCATGGTATTCACTATCTCTTGGCCTTGGGCACATGATGGATTCCCACATACTAGTGATGTGCTGACATACTACCTGGTTTTCAAAACACTCTCCTGTATCATCACTTCTACAACACACGGAGCAATTGCAAAGGTGACCTTTCCCATGATGCCCAAACTTGTTTTGCCGCATCTGATTAAAAGCCTCTTTGAAATAGAGTATCTGCACATGGGATACACAACATCAGGTATATCGCTCTTTCAACTTTCAAACAAAGTACGGCTTTAATGCCTCAAATCATCTAAGAGACACGACCACTGTAGGGTGATTCCTCTTGCATCTTTGGTATAGCTCTACCTGTGGAACCAATACAATAAGAGTTAGAAAATTCCAACTTCATGCAAATGGTAAAATGCCACTAATGTGCAATAGTACCAAAATTGGCTGTATATAGTACCAAAGAATGTATTATATAACCAAAATTGGTTTTAAACATTACCAAAGATAGTAATGTACCAAAATTAGATGTACACACTACCAAAGCTTGTACTGTAATACCAAAATAGGTTGTAAACAGTACCAAAGAGAGTATTGTAGAACCAAAATTGGATGTAAAGAGTACCAAAGATTGTATTGTAGATCCAAAAAATTGGTTGTAAACAATACCAAAGATAGTAATGTACCAAAATTGGATGTACACACTACCAAAGATAGTACTGTAGAACCAAAATTGGTTGTAAACAGTACCAAAGATAATAATGTATCAAAATTGGATTAACACTACCAAAGATTGTACTGTAGAACCAAAATTGGATGTAAAAAGTACCAAAGATTGTACTGTAGAACCAAAATTGGTTGCAAACAGTACCAAAGATAGTAATGTACCAAAATTGGATGTACACACTACCAAAGATTGTACTGTAGAACCAAAATTGGTTGTAAACAGTACCAAAGATAGTAATGTACCAAAATTGGATGTATACACTACCAAAATTGGATGTAAAAAGTACCAAAGATTGTACTGTAGAACTAAAATTGAATGTAAACAGTACCAAAGATAGTATTGTAGAACCAAAATTGGATGTAAACAGTACCAATTTTAGTAATGTAGAACCAAAATTGGATGTAAACAGTACCAAATATTGTACTGTAGAACCAAAATTGGTTGTAAACAGTACCAAAGATAGTACCATAGAACCCAAATTGGTTGTAAGAAATACCAAAAATTGTACTATCTGTCTACTTTTGACTCATTTTAGAATTGTTTGCAGAAGAGTATTCATATGGAAACTTTGCAAATGCTTTGGTGATAAACAAGAATGTTTTGGTACTATACAGGGAATAGTTTTGGTACTGCACGAAGACTTTGGTACTACACAAGTAGGCGTTGGTGAAATAGAGTGAGGCTTTGGTACTAAAGATTGAGGCTTTGGTGCGTGTAGGGATGGAAAAGATACTATACAGAGGCTTTGGTATTGTACAGATAAGCTTTGGAATCACTAGTATGCAGCAGACTACCAAATTTGGTACTACATAGGGGCTTTGGTTCTTTATGCAGGATAGCTTTGGAACTAGATAGGAGTGCATTGGTACTATATATAACCTTTGTAAGGTACTGCATACCACCACTACCATATAGCAGACTACCAAATTTGGTACTGCACAAGGGCTTCGCTTCTATAAAGGATAGCTCTGGAGCCACCCAGGAATGCATCGGTTATGTATACAACCTTTGTAAGGTACTGTATACCACCACTGCCATATAGCAGACCACCAAATTTGGTAATGTCTTGACCAAATCAGCCTTAAGAATCACCAAATAAATTACAATTGCTAAGATTTGTTGGTACCTGAGAGTCATCGAGTAGATGCACGGATGTTTGTGAACACTTTTCCTTCCAATTCTCTTCTTACATATGTCCTTCTTGTTTGGTGAAACTCTGGTTTCTAATGTCCAAAAGGCATACACCAAATCTTTGTTTCATTAGTGATAATGGTTCCTTGTGGCAATTGTCTCTCACAAGCACTCAATGGCAACACTTCATCCTCATCTTTATTCTCCAGCCTTGAAGTTGCAGCAGCTATATTCCTTCGATGGACACCCAGGACACTAGCAATTTTGGATTGGTTTACTGAGGCTACACTTGTACCATTGTTCAAGATCATTGTCAGAGAGGTTCTCTTAACAAAAATTTCACTTGCTAAGTGCGGGACCTGAATTCGAGCCAAAGTGTTGAGCACACCCGATAGAACAGTGTCTTTGACATTGTTGAAATTTGTTTTTTGCAGCTTGGAAAATGTTTGGTGGTCCAATAGTTGCTGAAATATTTCCTTTTGCTCATTCCTTGACAGCCCGAGTGTTTGCTTGCGCCAACATCGTGCCACCACTGCACAAATGTTCTTCCTTGCCCTAGCTTTCGGTAATCCAAGTGCAAAATAAGGATGCTGTTCTTTCCTTCTCTATTCACGTTTCTTTGCAACCCAATAATCACGAAGAAAAGCTTGATTAGTGACACATGTCTCAATGGAACTGACAATGGGATGGTTTTGTATTTGTTCATCCATGCGTGATTCCTCCTCATCCAGCTCATCGAAAGAGAGTAGCTGTGAGTCACCCGAGCAGTAAACTCTTGTAGTATTGTCCATTGGCAAGGAGCACGCACACACACACACACACACACGCACACACACACAAACTCACACACACACACACACACACACATACACACACACAGATGCAGCAGTGGTCACTAAACATCAATTAAAACCAGGTTTTCGTGTGCATCTTTCTGGTGTAGAGAGTGAGAGAGAGAGAGAGAGAGAGAGAGAGAGATGCAGCGGTTGGTCAACCAGGGTTCAGCTTGCTGGTGGAGAGAGAGAGAGAGAGAGAGAGAGAGAGAGAGAGAGAGAGAGAGAGAGAGAGAGAGAGAGAGAGAGAGAGAGAGAGAGAGAGAGAGAGAGAGAGAGAGAGAGAGAGAGATGCAGCGGTTGGTCAACCAGGGTTCAGCTTGCTGGTGGAGAGAGAGAGAGAGAGAGAGAGAGAGAGAGAGAGAGAGAGAGAGAGAGAGAGAGAGAGAGAGAGAGAGAGAGGTGGTGTCGTGAAAGCCAATAACCATAATGTGGGTCTAGCCCTCTCCCCCCACCTCCTCTCTTGGGGTGGCCCCTCCAAATAGTGAAACATCTAAATACAAAGAAATATATGTTCATTTTCTTTTTCCAGTTAAAAGGTCCAATGTATACACAAATGAACCGCCAAGCCCATGTTGTGTCAAGGACAGTCCTTTTTGTACCACCATTGCATGCTTTCAGCCTCTTACGTAACCCCAACCAAAAGGCCTATTCTCCCTTGGGAATTTACAAGCACACACCCACCTAAAGGACATAGCACATAGGAATAAAACTGTGTCAAAGCGTGAATTTACAGCACATGTCCAATGCGTATGAATACAAGGGCCTCCCCTTTTACAATTGAACATCACAAACCCACAACTTCAACTTCAATTCCACAATTCATGGATACATGTCCTTCCAATCTGTCTGCACACAATTTGCCACTAGGCTACCATAGCCATAACCTTGCAAAGAACTAACTGTAACCCGAAGAGCATAACTCCAATTGGGGCACTTTAAAGCTTGAAAAAAATATTGAAAAATGTCCGGCAAGAAATCTTAAGATGACCAAAATTGATTCTACACACTACTATGGGCAAAATTGACGCGAGCAGAGAGATGTCCCGGTATGACTACATGTAGAGAAGGCAAGGCGAGGACAATTTTTTAAGTTTGTACAGGAGTTTTAGTTATATACAAGTCTCACTTCAAAAAACTCACTAAAGGGCACATATAGTAACCCAATAGCTGGCACTATGCTAGTCACTTGCCTTGCATGTACATACGCTTGCTAAAGCAACCTAAAATACGCACAAAAATGAAACCCACACACCCTTTTGACATCGGGCGTCATGTCCATATATACAAATTTACAAAAAGTAAGGTTCTCAAAATGCGTGCAACAACGTGTAGGATGTCTATCTAGTCAAAATGGAATGAATTTCACTCCAGAGGATCTCCACCACACAAGAAACTCACTACCACTTGCAGAATGTAATTTCACCATCTATTGTGTTAGATGTAGTCAAATCAAGCATTCACTTGGCTTAAATCCGCCGTCTCTTGGTCTCTATTAGCCTTGAATTGCTTCAAAGTCAATGGGACTTGGCCTATTTACTCCCTAGATACCTTTAAACACAATTGGTCACAAAAGGTGTCCTTTTAGCTCAAAATATGGCCTCCAAGACATCATACACGTATGATTTCTAAGTTGTCATAATGAATTTGTGTTTCTTTCCTAGGTACCCCTTGATGTGTACAGCATGCACAAGTGCTCACAACAAAGTTTGGATATCACAATTGCACCTTATCACCACTTCCAAGAAGATTCTCAAAAAAATTAAAACTTCTTCAATACTCAGTTCACCTTTAAACACAATGGGTCACAAAAGGTGTCCTTTTAGCTCAAAATATGGCTTCCAAGACATCATACAGGTATGATTTCTAAGTTGTCAAAATGAATTTTTGTTTCTTTCCTAGGTACCCCTTGATGTGTATAGCATGCACAAGTGCTCAACAAAGTTTGGATATCACAATTGCACCTTATCACCACTTCCAAGAAGATTCTCAAAAAAAGTAAAACTTCTTCAATACTCAGTTCGTATGCCCAAATGAGATGAAACTTGGGGTATGTGCTCTATAAAATATGCAGACTATGGGTATTAAGTCAAATGCCCAGTTTTATTGTTAGATCCACTCTTGAGACATCATACGTGATGTCTGCTAGTGGGAAGATTTGGTCCAGAACTCAAGCACAAGATTCCCCAAGTCTTCAACACTGCTTCCAAAGCACTCTTACAAATTTTCAATGCAAATATACGTATTGAATCACAAGTTTCCTATTTTATTCATTTTCACACTCGACTTTTATCTTTTGGGGATCAAATGTTGGTCCAAACCTTAGTCCCAAGGTGTACTTAGGGTAAAACACTCCTTTCGAGCACTCTAGTACAATATGTTTTGTCAAATTTGGTCTCTTGCTAGGCCCTACTACATCATATGCGTATGATGTCTGCAAACAAAAAATTGGAGATTCTTCATCCATATCTCTTGCATATGTGTTCTTTTATACTCAACGTCACTCAACCATGCATAAATGTCTATTGAAGCTTTTTTATTGCAAGTTATCTCTTAAAAATCAACTTTTTTGAGATTACATATGCAAGTAAGCATACAAGAAAATAATATCGATGATGGATAGAGCTAGATCACAATCTTATGTCCTATCTATAACTACTCCTACTCATCATGTGGGATTTTTCAATCGTGGGTAGAAACACACTTTACTGCCACACACGGACTAGTAACACTTTCACACCACCACAACCACTCACATACCAACAATCACAATTATACCAAACTAACGAAAATTGTCTACCGCAAAGCCCCAAGTGAGACACATGCTCCCAAGAACCTCTCTAAAATCTCAAGAGTGCTACTCTTGTATCCTACATAGAGTAAAATAACACGACTCCGACAAACCATAGTAAATCTCACCTCTTAGGACTAGTCTAAGGTCACCTACCTAGGGATCTCATCCCCAACAGCGGTGCCAATGTTGTCAGGAAGATTCAGTGCTCTAGCAAAGTGAGAACTAGGCCAAAAAATAAGATGTCAACCAAGGACAAAGCTTGACCCGTAGGTGCATGGAAAAAAATAGATGGGTGTCATTTATCTACTCGGCCTTCTATGAAAAGTCACTAGCAAGGAAAACCAACTCAAAACACACTATGTTTGCACAAAAGTTATCTTACCTGTCATAAAATCTAATATCTAACTAGCCCAAATGATTTTCTCATATTAAACTGATCATTTAATGTGGATGAATAGACGGAAACAAGGGTTAGAATATAGACATGTGCTTATGAGTCTATCTCAACACGGGGCCAATGGTAAAGGGGTCCAAACGAGAAATGATCTGTCATACAGCAAGGCTAGCTAATGAAGCTTAAAGACCTTAAGGTTAGCTTCATTAAAGACCTCCAATCTTTAATGTTAAAAGTCCTTTGACCTTAGGTAAAGCTAGGGCTATGCTTGAGGTGGGAACCCGGCCCAAGATTGAGGTGCTTGTTGTGCTTGCTAACTAAGGTGCTTGAGGTGCTTGTCATGCTTGCTGACTAAGGTGCTTGAGGTGCTTAATGACTAAGGTGCTAAGATGCTCCATGACTAAGGTGCATGAGGGTAAGGTGTTCCACAGAGTCAACATAATCCCTACTCATGAGGGGGTGAGCCCTAATTGTAGGGGCTAGAGAGAGAACACACACATTCTCACACAAGGCAAGCTTAGTACAAAGAAAGAAAATGGGACACTTGTCAAGATCCTCTTCATGTTGCCCTCATGGTGTGCCTAAAGCCTATTTGCTGGCCTCCCAAGGGGTCCAATGATAAATTAGTTAATATAATTAATTATTTTTGCATTTATCAAGTCCTCTCTCTCAAAGGGGAAAGGGGGACACTTGTCCTAGGGCTACTCTTGTTGCTTGTTATGCACTAGGCCTATGATTGACCAACCCAGTGAGGAGGTCCAATCAAATGCCAGGGAGTGCTGGAAGAGGGGGTTGACCAAAGCAAGAAGGGGCTAGCTTGGGGGGTATACTCTCCCACACACACACTCAATGTGTGAAGTGCATAGTGCAAGAGCTCTATCTCCTTCTCCTTCTCCAAGCTAGTAGAGATGTTGAGATCCTACACCAACACTCTTGGCTATGGAATGAAAATCCAACCAAGAGCCATGCTTCAATGCTTAAGCTTTCCATCTTCTCCATCTTCATTACTATGCTATTATGTATGCTAGCAAGAAGAGGGATGATAAGTGAGGAACTACTTCTTTTTCCTATGAATGTTTCTTCTTCCTCTTCCCTACCCTCATTCCCTCCTAGCTCTCTCCACCTTTGAAGGTGTTTGAGGCCTTGGGACTGAGGCTTGGGATAGTTAATTCTTTTTGCAAGGTCTATGTTATGTTTGTGATGCATGAAGCTTTCCATATTCATTGAATCACCTAGGTCACTAGGAACAGAAAGATTATAATATACCAAGTCTCTCTTGATGAAAGAATTCTTAATACAAATGCCTATTGGAGGGGGGACCGGCTTCACATAAATCTGGCATCAATTGTTGTCAAGTTTTCTAAACTCTCTCTCTCTCTTGCAAAATTATTGTTCATGCTAATTTAATTAAGTACTGTGATTATTTTGCTACAATCAATTAAGTCTACCCTCTATGTTCTCAAAGTAGTTTCACAAATATGCTCTCTTTAATTCTCCTAGTTCCGCTATCATCAAAGTTCATAGGCCATTTCCATTACATTGGTACCAGAGCTATCGATTTCTCTTTTCTTGCTTAAAAAGAGAGGTCCTTAAGTTTTCCATGAAAGGTTGGGCCTTTTTATTGTAATAGGGTAAGTGGGACAGGGATCTATTATCTTGTTGAGAAGGACTTAGTTTGAGGTACACCGTTGGGAACTATATTCTTAATAATGGAGCCTCTTGGGGCTTGCCTTTGGCTTTAACCATTATTGAGCTACGAGCAAGCTCAATAGGAACCATAATCAACCAAGCAATATTAGACCCTCTCCACTAGCCTTTGCAATCAATAGTGTCTAAACCACGAGTGTGGCTACTTGAGGACTGATTTAGACAATAAGGTTTTTGAGGGTACCAAAAGCACACACTATTCTATACATAAGTTTAATTAGCATGGCTGACAATAACCAAGAGAGTAGAATAAACATTGATAACTTTGATTTTGTACATGAAAGTGCTAATGATGATGCCCCCATGTTTGTTAATTACCTTGTTACTAGTTTGCAACAAGCTATGGACAACCCTGCTTTGCAAGCCGAAGTTACTCAACAACTTCGTGCTTATGGGATTTCCCTTCCTCTCTAAGAGGAGAGAGAGAGATTAGGAGTCCTCTTGATGAGACCCCCAAAAGAAGACTCTCTCTGATATGAGAGGAGGAATCCAAAGAGCGAGGAAGTAATGAATTTGTAAGTTCCTCTGAAGATGTATCTCCACAAAGAAGGCGGTCTGGACGGTCGCCAACTCCTCCCAAGAGGAAACGGTCAACCTATAGTCCTTCTCCTTATCACTCCAAAAGGGAAGAGAGGAAACAAAGGAAGAAAAGGGCAAGAAATAGGTCACCCTCTTCTCCTTCTTCTTCAACTTCCTCCTCTTCCGACAAAATCTATGGCTATTCTCTAGAGAATACAAGAGGGGAGGACATCACAAATTATACCCTGCATGGTGAAGGTCCCAAAAGCTAAAGAAGTTCAAGGAGGGAGTAAATAGTATATCTCTTTTCACCTTATGATGGCACCTCTGGTGCTACCGACAAAGTATTGGCCTTCATCCATCAATTGGATGCGGCCTTTGGAGACAAGGGCTTCATGGAGTCCTCCAAGCTACACCATGTAGCTATGCACTTCTAGAAATCGGATTGTCAATGGTGGGCTAGCCTTTGTCAATGGTGGGCTAGCCTTTGTGGCAATGGTGAAGCCCCAAAGATATGGAAAACTCTACGAGTTTCCATCATGAAGAAATTCCTTGCAAGCGATGCAAAGGACAAAGTGCTTACCGGATGGAGGAGTTTGAAACTTCTCTCCCATGAGTCTATCCACAAATATGTAGACAAGTTTTGGGATTTACATCTCAAGGCTACTGTCTTTCAAAAGATAGACTTTATCGAGAAAAAGCAAAAATTTTGTGCGGGATTGCCTGAAGAGATGGCCGAGTTCGTCAACTCCCAATGGCATGGTTCTATCACCAAAGTAATCCATCAGACTATGGTTGCTTTGTGCATCAATTTTCAACAAGGAGCTAGATGGAATGTCAAAGCCCATGGAAAGCAAAGACAAAAGTGATGCAAAGGGGAAAACCAATGCCCAAAATTCTTCCCAAGGCAATTCCAACAACAACAACAACAACAATCGGTACAAGGAGAAGGAAATTTACAAAGGTAAAAAAAAACTCTCTCCTGAAGAGCTTGAAACTTTTTGCAAGCACCATAAATGTTTTAAGTGTGAGGAGCAAGGACATGGCTATCATTCTTGCCTCAAGAGAAATGCCCGCAATAAGACTCCTAGAGCTTCCACCATAGAAGCTCCAAAAGTGGATGCTCATTGCAACGAATCACCTCTCTGCTATGCTTGGGGAAAGGTAAGGAAGCAGGATGCCTTCATCTTGTTTGACCCTGGCTCTACTCACAACTTCATATCCGTTGGTGCCTCTATTGCACGTGTCAAAGCAAGGGACTTGCCGTACACTATGTGCAAGCCACAAATGGCTGCAAGCACACAACCACATTAATCTAGCAAGCTCAAGAGAGCAAGGGTGTGTCACTCACCACTCTACACTCGCTTTTGTGGAGGATTCTTCGTTGTGAAGAAGAGGGAGTTACCGTTGTGCCGTGCTCAACCACCTTGCCGCCGCCACCGCCATGCCGTTGCAATTCTCTCTCTCTCTCTCTCTCTCTCTCTCTCTCTCTCTCTCTCTCTCTCTCTCTCTCTCTCTCTCTCTCTCTCTCTCACGCATACACACACAAACAAGGAGATGAAGAAGAAGAACATGGAGATGGAGCAAGATCACTCTTCAATTGCACAAATGAGAGAATGAGTGATTTTTAGGTTTAGGTGACTTTTATATGAGTTCGTCCATTCACACTTGAGCGCCCATGCTTAGGCAATTGGTTGTTGTTGAATCGCTCGTTTGGATTGCATCGAGAATTCAAATTCTTTAGGCGACTAATGAAGTCTCTCACGGATTCACCTTCTTCTCGTTGGGCTTTCTGGAGCTGAGAGGCTACACCCCAAAGTACTCCTTCTCGTATGTATTCTTTTAAGAACAGTCTCCTAAGAGTAGAGTAGATCTTTTCCTCTTCTACTCTTAAGGTTCTATACCAATCTCCAGGCTTTCCACTTAGGGTCAAAGTCAAAGCCTTACACTTATGTAGCTCATTGTGCTCTTCCAAGGAATCACACACATGTTCAAAGACTTCCATATTCTTTCTAGCATCTCCGTCTCCACTGAATTTGTGTGTGAGCTTAGCTACTTGAACTGCCTTGCTCCTAGGCTCTCTATCAGATGCACTACACATGTTTTCCGCAATAGAGCGACCGATAGTTTGAGCAAATGCTGCCAAATCTCCTATTTGAGCAGGTATAATGGGTGTATGTGCTCCTGGAAGCACATGTGAGATGGGAGTTGGCCTTGGCCTTGGCATATGCGCGGCTCTTGGGTCCCATATTTCGTATGGTGGTGTACCAGACGGTGGTCCAAAGTTTATAGGCGTGCCCTAGGCATAGGGGGTGCCTGATATGGCATGTTATTATTAAATGGCATGGCTCCACTTGTATAAGAGCTTGGATAATGCCATTGTGGATTGTAAGCTCTTGGAATAATCGGAGGTGTAGGAGCTACATGAGGCTGAGGTACGACAGGTGCACATGATTGATACATACATGTAGGTATAGTTGGGGGCACTGTGCTACTAGGCATTGGCGCAGTGTTAACAAATGAACTCCATGGTGTACTTCTTATCATGCTCACCACTGGGATATGCATGGTAGCCGTAGTGTCATTAAGCGAAAGATGAGCTAGATCTGGGAAGGTAAAGCTGCCACTTGTGGGCTCAGATTGTACTGAGGCTCCTGGCAAAACAACATATGGAGGATCAATGGGGCTCACTGAGGGAGTCTCCATTTGTGATAGGGTTGGTTGGTTGGCCTTTCCCGTATCCAAGAATCTCATTAGGCCTATTGAAGGCATGTTGATCCCTGTGTTCTGTCTTTCTAACTCGACAATCCTATGGAGGACATCACAGACTTTTTGTTGTTGCTCATCTATGCTAGTAGCACCCGATGTGGATTGTAGAACATCTAACCAACCCACATGATAGGTGTGTCCTGTGTACCAATCAGTTAAAGCTTCTGCTTGTAGGTCATACTCCCAATTTTCGTTTAGGAATATCCCATCTAGGCCTGGCGTGCTGGAGGTTTCCCTCGAAGTGGAAGCATTATTGCTCCCCATCGCTTGCCCCTCCGTGACTGCTACCTTGGGAGCACTTGGTTGCTCGGCTGGCATGATTTTTGTCATAGGAGCCTTTGCTTTCAGGGCTCGACTTTGTTCTAGCCTTCGTAGGTTCTCAATTTCCCTCTCCCTTGTTGCTTGCATATAGCGTTCGATCTCTTGTACTTCGGCAAGACTCCTACCATCGGGTAGTAAAACCTTAGAGGGAGATAGTCCTAAAGGATCAGGAGGTGCAGTGGATGGAACATTCACATGCACACTCTCAAGAAGCATAGGGTCTATTTTAGGCATGAATGACGAATTTACTTCCCCACTCCCTTCATTTATTTCATTAACCGCATGTTCGGAGCGAGTAGCTCTACTAAGGGTCTCTTTTAAGCGGCTAAACACGCTGGACCCGGGCCGTGGGCCCATGGCATGCATGTCTTGACTTGAACTATCAGGGTTTGGTGTAGGATACCCCTCCATGACTTCGTAGTCAAAGGAAGAATCACTAGACGCGATATGAGGATCTTGGGTTGCGCTACCTTGAGTCCCAGCCGAAGGTCCAAAACCTAGGGTGGAGGAATAATGGGTGCCCGCGTAAATGGAGGCACTACCAATATGCTCGTGCTCTAACACTCGTCCAGAACGTAGGTTCATATGACTTGGATCCCCTAGAAGTGTCAGTGAGTGCCCGTGAAGGTTGCTCACCTAGTATTTTTGGGTGTTTTGCAACCCAAGTCTTTTCTTTAATTTTTTTTTATTATTTTTTGGTCCTTTTTTTTTTGACCCAGCTATAGAATAGAACGTATGATAGCTCAAAACGAGCGTCTCGGTTAGAGGGACGTGCCGTGCTTTATAGCCCTCCGTTTGGTCACTTTATGCCCTCGGAATCCCTAAAACCGTCAATTTCTAGTAGGGAATTAGGCCCAAATTAGAAAGTCTAAGGGTGCAAGTGGAAAGAGAAGGGAGGAGAGTGGAGGACTTGCCCCACATGCTCTCATTCCCTTTTGAGGGGGTAGGGTATATATATAAGAGTGAGTCTAGTATATATCATAGGACTGAGGACTGGGGCCTGGGCCTAGGCTTGGGCTTGGGCTTGGGCTTGGGGAAATGATCCCGATCAAAATTTTAGTGTAGCCCCCCAGTCACTCACGCTTAAATATTTTCAGTTTTTTTTTTTAATTTATTTTTTAAAAAAATTTATTTTATTTTTTTTTTAAGGCGACGACCGCGCGCGGTTTAGGTGACCCTTTCTTGGCCACACACACTGTCAACACCTACCTAACCTCTCTGTCAACAACTCACTACCTTATCTACTTACTAACAGTGCTGCTAACCACTAACTAATCTACTAACTAATCTGTTAACCACTCTGCTAACTGCTTACTGACAGTGGGCTAAATGTCCACCTACTTCCTCTCTCACTACCTTACTATGCAAAGACTGTGTGCAGGCAAACCTTGACAGAAAACTGTGTACAGACTGTGTGCAAACAGAAATTGCTAACTGCCTTCCTACTTATTCATTCACTGCGAACAAGCTAACGACTACGAACCTTGCAAAGACTGTGTGCAAACAGAAAACGCAACATTATGCAGAAATCACAGAACTTGCAGACAATACAAAAATTAACAACTTGCAGAAAAATAACTCGTTCCTCTTCCTCTTCCTCTTCTTTCCTACTACAAACAACTCATAGGAGAAGCACAAAGTGCCTCTTGGGCTTAGTGCAGGGCGATTCCCCGGCAACGGTGCCAAAAATGTGCGCTCCTTGCCGCACTGTCGAAGCAAGGGCCTTGCCTAACACTGTGTGCGAGCCACAGACGGCTCCAAGCACACAACTAGCTTAACTAGTAAGCTCAAAAGAGGGCAATGGTGTGTCACTCACCGCTCTATGCTCCTGCCGTGGAGGATTCCTTGCCGCGAAGAAGAAGGAGACGCCGCTACGTCGCGCTCAACCGCTTCACCGCCGTCGTGCCGCCGCAATGCTCGATCACTCTCTCTCTCTCTCTCTCTCTCTCTCTCTCTCTCTCTCTCTCACACACACACACACACACACACACACACACACAAGGAGGTGAAGAAGAAGAAGATGGAGATGGAGATGGAGCAAGAGCACTCTTCTATTGCACAAATGAGAGAATCCATGAATTTTAGGTTTAGTTGGCTTTTATATGAGCTCACCCCATTCACACTTGGGCGCCCATGCTTAGCCAACTAATCCCTTGAATGTCCCAGTTAGAGTGCGCCTCTCATCGGCGATCACTCTTACCCTTTTCCTATTGGTCCGACAAGCCCGGTACCTGACTCTACCAAATACATAATACACGTCCGTCGTAGGTGATGGGGTGTTCGTGAGCCGTGAGGGTTAACAGCGTGAAATTGTGCAATTTGATGAACAAAAATAATATTTTCTCCCTTCTTTTTAAAAGAGCTTGGCTCCAAAATGTCGATTCTCAACGTAACGTTAGCCTCTTCCTCATTGGTCGAGCGCCACTCTCTCTCTAGAACTGAAAGGCCCAAAAGTGAATCCAGCTTTCTCCTATGCTTCAAAGTTTATGTTATGCTTGTGATGCATGAAGCTTTCCATCTTCATTGCATCACCTAGGTCACAAGGGACACAAAGATTGTATTGTAACAAGTCTCTCTTAATGGGAGAAATCATAATACAAATGCTTATTGAAGGGGAGACCGGCTCCACATAAATCCATTCCTCAATTGTTGTCATGTTCTCTAAAATTCTCTCTCTTGCAAAAGTATTGTTCATGCCAAGTTAACTAATTGCTATGTTTATGTTCTTCAACTATGTTCACTCGTTATACTCACAAAGTAATTTCTTAAAAGTATTCTCATTAATTTCCACTATTCTCAAGTTAATAGGCCAATTCCATTACACATTGGTTTTTCATAGTAGTGTTTGTTTTGCAAAAATTATGTATTCTAAACTGTTTGAAATAAGCTTCAATTACAAGATGCATGTGAGCTTGAAACTTTGAAAAATTCTTAGCTGATGGATGTTGGCATATACATACATTATAAACCTAAATTTTCTTCCATAACCTCATCATGTTAATGAAAGCGACTACATTATAAACCTTAAGTTTTTCCTCATTGACGTTTGTCAGGAGATATTATATTCAATTTATGAAAATTTTGTTAAAATTGCACTAATTTTTTATGATTTTTCATCTTAAAATTCATCACTATAATCTTGTTTTTAGTTTCACCAAATAATTATGACAGGTTGTTAGAAAAACATGACACTTTAGTGTCTCAAAACGAGTGTTTAATTACAAAACTAGTGTTAAAAGAAAAGGAAGAGAAGAAGTTTTGTTTCATCATTCAATCAAATTTTCCATGTGGCACTAATCAACAAACTTTATCAAATGGTCCACAGTTGCCCCCAAGAGTTCAACACTTTACTAAGGCCTTCTATAGGCCAAAAAAATAGAAAGAAAATTGATTGTGCAAAGTGAGGGATAGAATGGTGGATTAATCTAAGAGCCGGTGAGTTTTGCAGTATAAAAACCTTAAAATCTTAAAATGATGGTTCCACAAGCATGACATCAATAGAAGATTCTTAAGGTTATATATACACAAAAGCAGAATGTGGAACTAAAGCTAAAAGAAAGGTTAAATTCCCGTGCAATAGTTCCATTTGGAGGCTCACAAGACAAAGAAAAGAGGGGGTAATTGCAACGTTACTATAATCGAGGACCGTGTCCCCTTCATCATCCAAAATTCAACACAAGCAAGTGAGACCAATATTAGACTAATGCAAACATCACTAAAATGGCAGCAATGAAATTCTAAGATCCAGGATCGCTGACCTTTTTCAGTGAGTGAGCATATGTAAGAGGTGTCCATTCCCCCTACTTGAGAGACACATGTATCTTTTTTTTGCCATTCTTTTATTAGTACAACTTCTTACTTCTCTCAAGAAAAAATACATTAGACTAATGCTACTTAATACCACAAAGAATACTACTACGACTAGGGAGATTAAAAAGGGTGGGCATGTGATTATATAGAAGGGGCCGTGTTGAGAAGAGGGGCCGAAAGGATGGGTACGAAGAAGAGGAAGTTATTAGTAGGGGTGGGAGTGTTATTAGCGGGGTGGTGGGCAGCGGCGGCGGGCGTGGAGGGCGCCAACGACCTCAGCCTCATCCTGCCGGCCACCTACTCCATCTTCGTGGCCGCTGCCAATGCCGTCAATATCACCCCCTACAACCTTCCCCCCTTCTACACCATCTTTGCCCCACTCAACTCCGCCTTCGAGGTATGCACGTCTCCTTTCATTGACTTATGTATATGATAGATAGCATGCGCGCGCGCGCACACACACATACATTGTTTGTATGAGACCTGCACCTTGGCCGTCTCCCTTTCAAACATAGCGCACATGCATTACAAACTTGAGGCGCTTCAAAGCATTGCATACACTCAAGCAAAGTGTTTGTGTGAGTGCTTTAAGGTACGATTGAAATTTGATAGATCCTGATGGGTATCGAACTCGGGGCTTTACGCATCCACCTAACCACTAGGTTACAATTGCATTGGCTGTGGGCACAAGAAGATTTAGAAATTTTCTCATGTAGGAAAAGGGAGCCTACATAACATCATGAGCTTCTGTTCGGGAGGCACCGCATACCTAGCTAGGTATGCCGTGCCTCCCTCACAAAAGCTCATGATGTTGAGGTAAGTCATAATGTGGGAGTTATTGTGTGCATTGTCTCCCTTATATGAAGACATACCCACATCAAATCTTACTTGCCCTTGCATGCATATGCACTACAAATTTGAGGCCTTTTAAAGGATAGCATACATTCAAGCTGAGTGCATTCCTATGAAGGCACATGTGCATTAAATCTTACTTTGCCCTTCCAAGGATAGCACACATGCAATACAAATTTTGAGGCCATACCATTCACTCAAGCAAAGTGTTTGTGTGGGTGCATACACGGATCAATTCTTTCTTGCACTTCCCAAACCTGCATAGTAGCTTAAGATGTGACAAAGTACTCATAAGTAGAGATTGAGATTTCTAATTTGTTTCTTACATGAAAGGGATCAAGTTAAGAGTGAGTCATTAATCAACGGTTATGTGTATAGAGACTAGCGTGCTTGACAGACCCAACTGCCAACAAGACATTGACATCAGCCATTTTGAAGTACCACATGGTCAACAATCCCCATGACTACGCAAACACTATCGAGCTAGCCACCGCAAGGAATCCTTGGATGCCACGCTCCTTCTTTAATAGCTACCAACTCAGCATTTTCTTTGAAACAGACACTACTCTTATCTCCATCAACAATCGTTCTTGGGTTGTCTCCCCCGATGTCACCAACTACGCAACTCTCTCTGTCCATGGCATTGACACTGTGCTCATTCCTCCACGTGTGAAGGTAGGTTACTATCTCCTCTCTATACTGTGTAAAATTTGTTTCAAGGTTTTTAAGTTTGCATCCATGTTTTGCATGCTCAATGTCATGCACACTTGATTAAGTGCTTATGGTAACTTTTCATGCGAGGGTGTTCACAAAGGTATATGTTGCACGATAGAGGACGCAAACACATCGTAATCATAATAGTCATTCGTTCAAATGTGATGTGTGTTTAGGTTGAGCTGGAAGTCGAAATCAATAGCTTACAGCTCGTATCGTGTGCTTGTGCATGCACACACAACATGCACAACACTTAGCCCTACTGTTTCTACCATTTATTAGCCACTTCTATAAGAGCAACACATTGAACAGCCAATTCTCATTTTCAATGCAACAAGTAGTCCACAACATGAAACTTATCCGACCAAAGCATAAGCTGCAACTTCTCATTATTATAGTCAAAGATATGATGCATATGTGTGGCTAATGCACATCACACATCCCCAATTTTGAATTCCTTGCGTATGTGGGTATTTAGGAAGCACCTACCACACTCACAATCATCGTGTAGGATTAACTTTTTGATCTTTTAAGAAGAAAAAAACGGAAAATATTTCTCAATTTAAGAGCATTTCTAACAATCCCCAATTACACATTTCTTTCTTTGCAAATAGTTTCTAACTCTCTTTTGTTGTAACAGTTACCATCAGGTTGCAACACATACTAGAAGGTTAAGATATAGCAAAAAGATCAGTTTAGAAAGGAAAGTGACATTCTCTTTTTTGAAATGGTATCCAAGGTTGTTGGAATTAAGTTGTATCTTGATGAAGCTAAGCAGAGAGCTTACACTAAAGTGGAGCTTTAGACAATTCAGAAACAAAGTGTTGAAGGGAAAAAAATGCATGCTTAGAATAAGAATTTGGATTTACGTTGCACAACCAATTTTTTTGAATCTCTCCAAGTTCTGTTCATTTGTAGAAGTCTTGTAGACTTTAGACCATATTGTTAATGACATTACTCGCCAAACAACTTCTTAATTGCATGTAGGGCCCTCTCTCTCTCTCTCTCTCTCTCTCTCTCTCTCTCTCTCTCTCTCTCTCTCTCTCTCTCTTCCATGCATCCCGTAGGAGAGCACTTTACCCCCAAGGGATTCACTGGTAATAATAGAGAGATGTCACCTACATGCACCAAAATTGACTTAATTATCCCTATATACGGTTCTCTCCTTGGTAGAATTTACCTCAAGTGCAAGCATATGGTGACTAGTGAATGCCCCAGTACTTTAGACTACAACGTGTAGGGAGATCATTTGCACCCTATGACCATTACTCACCAAGCAACCTCTTAATTGCATGTAGAGCTACCTCTGTCTCTCTCTCTCTCTCTCTCTCTCTCTCTCTCTCTCTCTCTCTTCCACGCATCCCGTAGGAGAGCACTTTACCCCCAAGGGATTCACTGGTAATAATAGAGATATGTGACAACCTACATGCACCAAAATTGACTTATTTATCCCTATATACGGTTCTCTCCTTTGTAGAATTTACCTCAAGTGCAAGCATATGGTGACTAGTGAATGCCCCGGGACTTTAGACTACAATGTATTTGGAGATCATTTGCACCCTATGACCCATCTTATGAAGCACCGACACAATCAGGATCATTGAGAAAATTCGGGTCCATAGGTGCACCAACTACACAAATTGCATACTAAGGAATAGTAGACTAAGAAATAAATTTTGTGCCAATGTTGGTATATGCAAAGAGCTCACCCAAAGGCATGCAAATCATATGGAAACTAATGAAAACTGAGAAATAATCAAACCCTAAAAAGGCATTCTACCATAAAAGTCCCCACAGAAAATGAAATAGAAAAGGATTCAACCAACCCATTAAATCCGAGTCAAAAAATGTGAGAATCTTCTGGAGTTAAAAGCATCGTCTCTCAATGCACACATGATATTTGTAGAAGTCGCCATGGCACATTCCTTTCAATGGCTATAAGCAATTGCTTGAAAGTAAGTTTCAAAATTTTGACATCTGAAATAGGCATGAATATCTTTGGATTGGGGGTAAGTTTACAGAGTACAACCTGTCTGACAAAAATGCTCAAGAAACTACCAATAAGAGAGAGAGAGAGAGAGAGAGAGAGAGAGAGAGAGAGAGAGAGAGAGAGAGAGAGGATGCTGGCACATGCAAGATTGCCACATGGACTAGTAATGTGGGTCATGAATTGCACTTGTTGCACACTCTGTCCTTGAGTCTATTGCATTGGCTAAGGATCTGCCCCATGCTCATTTGGATTAGAGAGCAATTAGTGGCATGGTGTAATGTGGACCGCTATCATGCTTTGTGGTCTGAAGTGAACTTTCCTTGCTCTTTGAATCTCATCTATTTTGCAAGGGGCCAGCTGAGGAACCGACTTTCTCACTTACCGGGATTGGTTATAACTCAAAGACTTTTTGATATGTTACCAATTACAGTGCAGGCTTATTGGAATGCACGAGGGAGAGCCAGTGTTAACAACTATTTGCAGCACCACACTCGAGGGAGTATGTAAAGCACAATGCTCACAAGTTCTCAGCAAGGAGCTATCCACTACTCCAATATCTTGCCAGAGATCATTCACGCGCTATGGAGTCATTGGCGTTTATCAACCAGCTCTTCCAGATAATGGAAGAGCATCAACAATGGAAGAGCTAAACCATTGGATTCCAAGGCATCAATCGCACACTTCCATCGACTTTAACCTCATGCAGAAAATATTTCCTAGTCCCCCACCCCCTTCTCTACTGATATTGCACTCTTGTCTCATGCCATGTTTGCTTTGCAGACTTTGCACTCTTACTAGCACCCCAAGGACCTCTTACTTTTAACTTAATAGAACTCAAACAGAACCAAATACACACGGAGTCTTACGCAATAATTAAAGGCTTGTTACAACTTCTCACTACTCCGTACTCGGCATATTTTGACACGTAAACTTGATGGAAGGCTTATGTCGCATTCGTCATTCAAAAGCGCTCGATAAATAACATTCAAGAAATAGCAATGGCACTTGGCCATGGGTAACCTTTGTCAAGAAAACTACAACATAATATTTACAATTCCCTGTGGCAGTATCACCTTGAATTTTGTACACATTATTAGAAGGCAAGTGTGCAAGATGCTGGAGACTACCTCAAAACCACTTTGCTATTTGTGTGCACAAAGTGTCTTTCACTTCTTAGGTCAATAATCAGAAGCAGGTAAAATACTGCCGGAGTAATCAAGAAGAGTTGCTTGTGATCCTGTGTGTGACTAATGGATCCCACGCAACCCATGGGTCCTATGTAAGTGCTGAATTCTGTGTCAAAACAAACCACAATGTAAGTTCCAGTATCTGTTAAAATTCAATTTTTTAAAAAGCAAAGTTCCCTTTTATTGTTCTTCCAAAAGAAAATTTTGAAAAATTGAGCTAGTTTTACTACTTTACACTATTTTTCTCAGCATCTAGGTAGAAATTCATTTATCTAAGCATCTAGGTAGTGATTCATTTTCTGAAATACAAAATTCCCTTTTATTGTTCTTCCAAAAGAAACTTTTGAAAAATTGAGGTAATTTTACTACTTTTACACTATTTTTCTAAGCATCTAGGTAGTAATTCTCCTTTTCTGCTGATCTCAAGCGGCACTTTTGAATCTTAAAGCGGCACAATTGTAAGCTGAGATGTAGCAGGAATTCTGGGACATTTGCGTTTACATCACTGCAGATTTTGATATTGAAACTCAAATATTCTTTAAAAATAGATGAGGTTTCAAATAGAACATGACAAGTTTTTGTGAACAGCTTTCACTAAAGACAAAAAGTGTGACCCATATTGATCACTCGACAAAGCTTCTCTATAAATCACGTTGTAGAGTCTGTCATCCAACATGTATCTAAGATCAGGAATCGAACATACCTCCCACAACCACCAGCATGGAATAAGCTTCATTCATCGATGCTGCAAGACATCATTGCAGAATTTCTTGAAGTTGGTACTCTCCTCCACGATGTACTCACTGTTGCAACACTGCCTTTATTAGTGCACAAGTGACTCAGGTTGATAGTTCAAAAGATAGCTCTACCGCAAAATGTCGGTTAATAACTTACTAAATGCGCTGCGCCATTTCAGATGTTTCCCACCTTGGGCTCCAAGGATACTCCTTATACGTTCGCATTATAGGTTTTCCAAAATTGTCAAAATGCTACATGTAAACCAGACAAATTACAAATTTTATCAAAATGTACGTAGAACGTTTGCATCTTCATGTGACAAAGAACATGATATTACAAGACAACTCTGAAGAGTTACTGCGGGCTGCTGCTTGGGAAACTGACTTGAAAGTGCGAAGTGGACCTACAAAATGAAGGTGTTCAGATATCTCAATGCAACCAGAACAACAGTTATTAGACGCAACCATATCAACAGCCAAAAGATTTGAAATCCAAGGGAAACCAACTAAAATGGAAGACCACCAATAAACTAAAGAACGTGATTTTGAGGGGACACATCCCTAAAGTTACCACGGGGAAGCTGGGGAAAGAGAGAGAGAGAGAGAGAGAGAGAGAGAGAGAGAGAGAGAGAGAGATGAAATGAAATGTTATATTAAACGTCTTCAAAAGGCCAAATTGACCTATTGACCAAACTGATACAATCTTGGTGGATCTAATATAATGTCTGGATACAATAAACAAATGAAGGAAAAAAACTAAAAATCATCATCATCATCAATGTCCAAGGATGCCCGGCATCAGGAGTTGTCCGAGAATGTATTGCATCGGCCGCCGAAGAGCATTGTCAATGTCCGCCTCTATAAATAGTCGTATTGGACGTCTCTCATGTGGTGCTAGAATAGTCTTGATCCTTTGATGGAGCCTCCGTTGATGTCGTGATCGGCCTCGTAGACATGGGCGTCTAGCTCTCCCAAGCTCAACGGCTTTGTCAACTAATCTACCTTTGCTATAGATGGCTCTGAAGTCTGCTATGAAGCTTGCTCATCAGACTGTCGAGTCTCTGCTCTAAAGAAGTCAGTGATCTCCCTCTCAAAGTGTCTCCCGCTGTCTAATCTCCTCACGAGACTTCGCTGTGTCTATGCAGCTCTAGCAAAAACTGTAACAAACTGCTGACGTGTCAAAGCGTAAAGAATGGAGCCAACTTACATATGTGGCCGAGGGGCCTAAACTGTCACAAAGTGATGACATGGCTGCCCGAGAGAAAAAACCCTAACCCTAATTTCTGCCAAAAACCCCAACTGCTGAAACCCTAATTCTGGAAACCCTAACCCTAAGGGCAGCAGGGAGATTTTTGAAAATTGCATTGACTGACGATGTGGCAGGCTGTACGGATTTCTGTGATTTATGCTTGTAGCGATTTGGCTTTGCTTTTGGACCAGATGCTTTTAAGTTTGAAGGCTTTTCACTGTAATTGCTTTCTAGGCCAAGGGCCTTTAAATATGAGGTTAGGGCTCATTCTCTGGCATGCTTCCTGGAGAAGGTGCAGAGACTGGATTACCGGCTTGTACTGTGTTGATGCAATATAAAGAAATACCAAAAGGGACGCCAAGGTTTGGGGCCAATACTCTCTAGGGTCGAATTCCGCCACTCCATGTCGCGTGTCGTCTCTCTTTCAGTTGAGTTGTTATTGAAGTGCTAAAAGTCTGTTCGGTCTGTTCTTTTCTATTGGCAACGTGGTGCCCGTCTTGTGACAAAAACAACCCACGCCATCTCCGATCCTAATATCTCAGGACTCTAGCGAGTGGTCCAAAGCCCTCTCCGAATAGACAATGAAAGCGGCCTCGTATCTCATAGTATACCGAACAATGACATATGTGACGCACCAAGATTGGGGTTAGGTTTCTTCCATAATGTTGTAGCCGACCGCATCATGGTCCATAAGCTCTTGGACAGACAGTGTTCCTGTGGCCGTGATGGTAGTCCCAAGACATAGCAATCACACTGGACCTCCAAGGTTACCAGCTCGAGAAGAGACACCTGTTGAGAGATGTCGAAAAATTTCAAGTTTTCATCTGCTATGGTTTCTGTGGCAAGCATTTCAGAATACCCCACTCTGCCAGAAGCTGCAATCCGAAGGAAGATGTATGAAAGCATGTAACTTTGGGCCAAAAAAATTCTTGAAAGCTTGCCAAGTCCTTGGAGTGTACGGCTTGGTAGCTATAAACATCCACCACTACATGACACTACCTCTGAGAAAAACAGCAGCTTGAAAAGAATCCTTGATCCTTCTTTGCAAGTGATCTTTATGGCTTATGCCCTGTAAGACAGAGCAATGAAGACGAGAGCGCGCCCGATGCGTGATGAAGTAAGGGCGGGAGTGGCTAATAAGTCTAGGGTCGGGGCACAAAGCTTCTTCAAATGTCTTGTTCACCTGAGGGGTGATGTGAATGTGATAGTAATTGCTCTTTGGTGGGACCGGTATGCTTTCAGAAAAGCACACGCCTGAAGCTTTGATACCATTGTCACGAGACGGGCACCACGTGCCAACGGAAAAGAACAGACTGAACATCTTTAAGCACTTCAAATAACAACTGAACCGAAAGAGATAGAAGACACACGAGACGGGAGTCAAGGAGTTCCAGCCCAAAGAGCACTGGCCCCAAACCTTGAACTTAGTACATCGCCGGTACTCCATCCTCCGCACCCCACGCGGAGCATGCCAAAGAATGAGCCCTTGGCTCATATTTGAAGGCCCTTGGAGGCTTGGCCTATAAAAAGCAATTTACATGAAAAGCTATAAACTCAAAAGCATCTAGTCCAAAATCGGGGGGCCAAAAGCTAATAGCGTGTTTTGCGGAAATCCATACAACTGCCACGTGGCATGTCAGTGCAAAGTCCAGGATTCTCCATACAATCTGTCACGTCAGCATGTCAGCGCGTTTTGGGGGAGTTCCGTACAACAACCACGTCATCAGGTTTTTACGTTGTGTGTGTGTGTCCAACTTTATTTATTGTCTGTGTGTAACAAACTTGGACACCCCAAGTCTAAATTCTGTCGCGACACGAGAGAGATTCAATTAACACACTTCACAATTTAATTGATTCGACACGGCTCGACGTAATTCCGTGCCAAGAGAGATTGGCCCCAGAGACTGGCACCCCTTTCGGTATTTCTTTTTGTATTAATCTTTGAGCAAAGTACAACTCCCGTAGGGGACCTCCGCTCTCATATACTCTGCGTCCGAATGCTCTAAAAAGTGAGGCCCCTAAGGCTCTTTTTATTCTTACAAAGGATGCCAAAAGCAGAGCCCAAAAGCAGTTAAACTCAAAAGCATTGTATTCCCAAAAGAAAATTTTGCCAACAACATTTTTAGCAATCGCATCTAGATCCCTCCCGGACCTCACTGATGTCGGATTAACTAATCCTTATTGCGATCATGTCTATAGAGATTTTTAAGACCGAAATGTTGTAGTCATTTCATCTTTCAGTTCTTGCACTCAAACAAGTCACATGAGAGAGTACAAATCATTTATGTTCAATTTCGGGAATTCCATTTCACAAAGTCATACAACAGAATACTGTCAGCACAGCAGTATCCTTGAAATCCAAAGGGATATCAGTGACTCTATTCAATCGAGGTAATCTATGACAAAGGAGCGGAGTGACTCCCCTCTTGTGCAATCCCTCTGCACCATATTCAACCCTACTGATCTGTGGAATCTCTCAGAGTAGACGCAACTAAACCGAGTACTTCAAGGTAAAGTTCCAAAATCTGAAGAGTATCTGCTAGGTCCTCCTCCATCCACTTCGCATTCAATGTCGTATAGTTCTTGAATTTAACTAAGAACCGCCGAATCACTTTACCTTTCACTTTCTTTCCTTGTGTGCCATAATCTGTTCAGGAACGAGTATCTCCTCGCTCTCTTCCACTTTGAGTTGCTCATCTGGCTCCCCATCAATTGGCACCTCACCTTTAAAAGGTTTCAAGAGACTCACATGGAATGCATTGTGAATCTTCCAGGTATCTGGAAGCTTGAATTGAAAGGAGATGTCATTTATCTTTTCTTTAGTCTGGAAAGGGCCATAATACCTCATGCTAAGCTTTGGAAAAAGCCGCTCCTTTCCCTTTAGTTTCCTTAGGCGTACCTTTTCAAAATGCCAATCGTCTTCCTTTAATTTCAAGTCGCGTCGATGTTGATCTGCTGCCTTCTTGTGTCGTACTTGAGACTTCTCTAGAGCGTCGCGGACCTTGGCAAAAGCAGTGTCCAAGTCCCTCGTGTATTGGTCGGCTTCAAAAATCTTGTCTTTGGTGCTGAGAAAGAGAGGAACCTTCTAAGCACCTTCAATTATCACAAAAGGCGCTTTCCCTGCCGAAGAGTCAACCATGTTATTGTAGGAAAATTCCACCAAAGGCAAATATTTTTCCCATTGAGTCTTCTGGTAAGAGAAGTAAGACTTCAAAAAACCCAAAACAACTAAATTTGTGATCTCGGATTGCTCATCTGTCTGCGGACGGAAAGATGACGAGAACTGCAATCGTGTGCCAATGTTCTCCCAAATAGCCCTCCAAAACAAACTCGTGAATCGGGGATCTTTGTTGGAGACTTTTGTCTCAGGCATGCCATGTAACCGAAATATATCTGTAATGAATAGTCTCACTAAATAGTCCGGCTTGACTGTTTTCTTCACTGGAATGAAGTGAGCTTGCTTGCTAAATCTGTCAATGACAGTCCAAATGCCATCGTTCCCACTCCGGGTCTTTGGGAGATCAAAGATGAAATCCATTGCAATACTTTCCCAGGGGCGGGTGGGAATGGGTAAAGGTTGTAGTAATCCTTGTGCCTTATGCCTGTCAAACTTGACCTTTTGGCATACTAAACAATTGCGAACAAAGTCGTCCACATCCTTCTTGAGTCTCGGACAAAAGAAATAACGCTCCACCCCCTTCAAGGTGGTATCGCTGCCACGGTGACCCGTAAACGGTGGACAGTGGCACTCTGTCAAGGCCTTTTCCCTTAAAGGTTGTTTGACACATCCCCACATTCATATTCTCATATTTTGAGTAGTGACCAATCCCTTTAGGTACATCAAAATCACCTCCTAAAGGTCATGAGGTTGTCGATGCTGATTAGCATAAAAGGTAGCACGATTCCACAAGGTAGCACGAACCCAATAGACCCCACATCCCCACATTCATACTCTCATATTTTGGACTCTTCCACCTCCTCCTAGAAATTCAAAGTTACTAGGGAGAAAAAGTAGTCTTCACTACATCGGGCATAAGTCGCTCATCCGAGGTTGACTTGCCAAAGTCTTTTATCAAAATTTAGCTCTTTTCAAGCTCTACAACTTTGTAGAAGAAGTTGAAAGCTAATTCTAAGATTACGGAGGTCATCTAACAAGATTATTGAAGACTATTTCAGGAACATCGACTAGTATCCATATACTACTATGCTATGGAGCTTCTGCTCATAACCAAAGCCATGAGGATTCCACTCCTTGCCCTTGTGGTTGTTCGTACTATATCCCCACGCCATCAACTCCACGCCATCAACTGGTTCCGCGAATCGCAGACTTGTCCGTACTATCCAACCACGTCATCATTTGCTACAAAAATTGTGTGTTGGGGGTGTTTTTAGGGTTTAAGGCCCCTTGGCTACTAATCTGCAAGTTGATCGGCCCTTTCGCCTTTACACCCCTCGGTCGGCTTCAGTAAGTTGTTTGAGACATCTTTTGTTAGGGTTTAGGCCCCTCAATCGGGATCTGCAGGTTGGCCAGGGTTAGGATCAAAAAGTCCTAACGCACTAGTTGACCCATCAGCAGTTTCTGTGTGATGGGTTATGGGTTTCTGCGTCGAGGCCATAGACGCATTTGATCACTGCGTTCCTTTGGCCAGTCACACAGCCTTTGGTCCATGCCAATCTCTTTGTCAGAGCCAAAATCCTCTATGCCATGATCAAATCTTTTCTTGTTTTACAAGTACTGCACTTGCCTCTGTAATCATCTGTGTGGTACCAGGAACATCTGAGAGACCCTCGGGTTTTAAACTAACTTGATTGAGTTTTGCATATCTCGACTGAGGGGCCTAAACCCTAGCAGAAGAGGTGAAAACATAAGGTTTACCAACTTATAGAACATCAGTTGAGTGGCCTAAAAATTAAATGGGTTCAGATTTTTACCTAAAAACAAATCCTAATCCCCAACAACTTACAAAACCTGGGCCAATGGGGTCTAAAAATTAAAATAAAGCAACACATACACACACACACAAGATTAAATTGCGTAAAGATGCTGACGTGGCAGCTGTTTTGACAGCCCGCGATTTGCAAAAAACAGGATGACGTGGCAGCGTTGGACAGACAGCCACAAGGGCACTTGCTTTTGGACACATGTGCTTTCAGACTCCCCGTTTTTCATGTATTTGCTTTTAGATGGGCCGAGTGCCTTTAAATATGTATGCAGGACTCTCACTCTAGCATTCTACCATGTGGAGAAGCACAGGAGAGTCCCACAAAGTTGTACCTTGTTGAAGCAATATAAAGAAATACACGAAAGGGGCACCAGTCTTTAGTCTTTGGGGCCAATGTCCTCTGGGTGGAACTCCACGACTCCGTATCTCGGCTATGAGCATACATATATATGTATATACACACAAATGCACACAGACGTCATATATATACACATACATATATGTGTGTGTGCACACATATGTGTGCACCCACACAGATGGTTTCATGCTTAGCTGAACCAATTTAGCTCAAGTGCTCCAAGTTTGTCTGTAGACATTTGGTCGAAATACTATGCCACAGTAAACAGCCTGCCTGACTTCCTTGCAGAATTTGCCCTCTCCTCTTCAAATCTCTTGGTTTTTTCAGTATCCTGTGCTAAGACGAATACCAGAGCTCTCTCCTTTCTGTAAGGGCAGTAAAACGATATGGATGCTAAATTTGTTTCTGGTTGCCCAACTTTTTCCATGTCAATACTACAGAATTGTCATTGTATCCAACCTTCATCATCGCTGTTTTGTGTGTCTCGAATGTTTATAAATCAAAGAGTTTTAGGTCAGTCACTCTTTCATTCATTTCTTATTTCTTGGTCATGCATTAACAGAACTGGCAAGCACAGTAATAGCATGACATGACAATATTTTATGAAAACCATAAATACAAGTTGAAAAGCCTAAAGACAGATTCAGAAAACTTACCAGAAATACAAAAAATCCGGAGGAAGCGATTACCGAGACCTTCCTTCCATAGACCTGTGGCAGCAAGCAAAAAATCATGTTGGCCTACAGCTGTGAAGAATTTCTTATCAACATAAGAAAACCTACGTGGTTACTAGCTACCCTGGACTTTCACCAAGAAGAGTTCTCTGTGAAATGCCTTTACGATGCACCATATATGGCGGGGGGGGGGGGGGGGGGGGGGGGGGGGGGGGGGGTAGTGTATATGCATGAATGCATATATGTATGTAATGTTAAAATCATGCATATCTGTATGTAATGTTGAGATTTTGGGAGTCATCTCCTGCTTTATTCAATCTCATAAGGTCACTTCAGCCCCATCAGACGGGGTCGCATAAGTTGGCGGGAACTCCTCTTTGAAAATAGGCCACTCGGCAGGACTTTGCAAGTTGGTAAAACTTCTTCTGCTGATTCTGTTTCTTCTATTGCTTCTCCTTAGGGTTTCGGTCTCTCGGTCAGGACCTACACGTTGGCTCTGTTCTTCAGTGGCTTGACACGTCAGCAGTTTGTGACACAGAGCGCGAGTATCGGCATTGTACTGAGTTCAAGCAATATAGAGAAATATTGAAAGGGACACCAATGTTTGGAGCTAGTGCTCTCTCGGTGTGGAACTCCGCCACTCCTCGTCTCGTGTGTCGTGCATCTCTTTTAGTTCAGTGTTATTTGAAGTGCTTAAAGTTGTTCAGTCTGTTCTTTTCTGGTTGGCCTGTGGTGCCTGTGCTCGTTACAGCTGGACAGAATTTGGAAAATCCACCTCCACGTGCCTAGAATCTGGAAAACCCTTACAAGGCCAGGCACATCCAAGATCTCGACGGGAAAACCCATGAGATGACCTCATGCTCAACGAAAATGTTGGACCCACATCCCAAAAGCCCATGATCCATGAAATGGGGAATAAATGGAAATCCGGCACCTAAAAGTCCTAGAAGTGGCCAGCCAGAAAAAATCTTGAAAATCGTCCCCACGTTCCTAGGATGTGGAAAACCCTTACAAGGCCGAGCACAGCCACAAAGAAGCCCTCACTCACAAGATCTAGACGGGAAAACCCAAGGGCTTCAATCCATGCCTCGTACACTCTTGAGTGATAGGTAAGCAAAATGGTCTCAATTCTTTAAACAATTTGGTGGAATGAAGGAATAAGTGCTTGGTCGTACTAACCCTATTGCAGATGCATTGAATAGGAAGGGTCAAATTCTCTGTAGAGTGTAGCTCTTCTCTCTTTCTTGAAGGACATGAAAAATAGTACATGGATTTTGAATCTGAAAGCATCAATTGCAAGCAATGTCTACGCAAGGTCCATGCAACTATGCCATACGTGACTTTTCTTTCGGGATCGACTATGCATGTTAAAATCTCATAGAGCACCCATTTTACATGATGCACATGACGCACTCATAGGCATAATCACGTGAAAACCCGTTTCATCCCTTCAAAATGAAATGAAAAGCTCGAAACATTTTGAAACAAGAGGACAAAACGTGTTTCTCAAGTTGAAAGAAAAAGGGGTCTTATTGTCAAAATTTAAAATTACCATATAGTGTATAATGCGCAACATAGTTTACCACTTGTATAACCATTTATATTGGAGGTATCCACCAACTAGACTCCTAAATCTTAGGTTTCTTATATATATATATGCAATTCGTATTACGTTTCGTCTTGGCATTTTCAAAACGAAACAAAACGAAACGCCTCAAAATGATGAAACAACGGGACACACATAACGGTTCTTGTTACATTGCACAGGTGGACATCATGACGTTAATGCTACACTAGAGAAGGTTGAGCGGTATTTCTTTTTGCCTGAGATGCAAAAGGACATGTATAATCATGTAACAAAGTGTAAAATTTATCAAAAAGTTAAGGTTTCTCATGGCAAGTAGTAGGGTTCCCAATGCCTTTGCCGATCCTTAAGAACCTATTGGAACATCTCTATCAATTTACCTCCTCCATCCGTAAGGAACACACAATGTCTGCCTATTCTTTATCGCTTTAGTAAGTTTTGTATGCTTATCCCTTGCAAGTCTAGTATAACCGCACAAAATGTTGCTAGACTCTTCGTTAAGCATTGGTATCCTATTTGTGGTCTGCCTAAATCGATTGTCTGATCATGATACAAAGTTCACATCACGTCTTTTTCGTGTACTGTTTGAATATTTTGGCACACAACTATTCGAGTGTATTTCAACACATTTTTATGGTCAAACTCAAAATAATAATCAATTAGCTTTTCATGTTCTCAAAGCGTATGTTCTTGATTAACAGTCTAAATGGTAACTATTCTACGATATATGCCACTAGTTCAAGCTATATTAAATGGCTGCACTTCTTATGAGGCTGCATTGGTCGTCCTTTTCAATCATTGTTGACAAGGTCTGTTTCTAAATTGCATGATGCTAACCAGCTTAGCCAATGTGATGCTTAGCTTCTTGAGAGCGCTAAGTTTAGGCTTAGCATGGCTCAAGAGTCTTATTGCAAACACACTAACAAAAATCAATAACATGTCTCATTCAAGGAAGTTGATTGGGTGTGCTTGAGAATCATGAAGCAACGTCTCAAACAAGTTGGTCAAAAACGTCCTTAACTCTCTTTTTCTATGTATGTTTCAATTTCTGATCATCAACAATGTAAACAATGTTTCCATGCAACTACAATTGCCCTCTTCTTGGACAATGCATAATGTATTTCATGTTTTGTGGTTGAAATTGTTTCAAGAAGATTCCCTAAGGAGAGTTCCGGACAAGAAGCAACCTGCAATCATTCATGAAGCTTAAGTGATGGAATCTGACGGGAGTCTTTGCACGAAACATGGAAGCAAGCAAGGCAATATTTCCTCAACTTCAAGAATAAAGGATGAAGTTGCATAGGTGCACGAGGATATCTTCATCCACATTTGCTAGCCTCTCACATGCTGCCATCTGGGGAGCATTTGGTTGTAAAAGGCCTCTATATCTCATGGCACAGACCTTTTTAGGTTATTTGTGGGAGGAGTGACGAGGGAGTCATTGAATATCTTATGGCCAAACCTTCTTGGTTATTTGCAAGAGGAGTGTTCATCGGCGACTGTATGTGTAAGGTGCAGCGGAATGAATGTTGTATTTTCTCAAGATGAGTGATCCATACTTGCTCAAGGTTCTTTTTAGTTCTTATGGAAGGGAGAGCCTTCCGTTCTTTATGGAGAGTGTTGTGATCACGAACAAAGTGAGTGGATATTGTGCGTGCAAGTGTATGAGACTAAGAGAAAGAGAGAAGAGAGATACGACACCAGAGATGTTGTAAAACCCTCCTCCGAATGCCCCACTCTTGTCGGCGAGAGTGGTCTACTATTGATTGCACAAAGTTGTACAATGATGATGCATGGAAACTGATGCAACTTAGGACTATGTCGGTGACGACGACGGGGACGACGACGATGACCTAAGGGCTGAAATCTGCAACTTTCTAACTGCTGTCCACAAACACGCTATTGCTGAAAATCTGGGGCTGATTCGGGGCTGCTGAAAACGCTGATCTGGCTGCGTTTTTGGGAGGCTGAAAATGGTCGAATCTGCTTGTGTTTATGGCTGAATTTGCTGCGGTGCTTGAGGCTGAAAACGCTGCTTTGTCTGCTGCAAATGAAGGCTGAAAACGCTGATTATCTGCAGCCTTGATGGTGATAGATGAAAACGCTAGAGGCTTGGTGCTGTTGGGGTCCAACCAAAGCTGAAAACGCGAGTTGATTGCAGCTTTGAGGGCGATCTTGAAAACGCTAGGTGTAGGGGATGCTGGTGATGAGATGCTTGTTGAAAACGCCAAGGTGTAGGAGATGTTGGCGATAAGCAAAAACGCTAGGCTGTAGGAGATGATGGGATCGCCAAGGGAAACTTGGAGATGTCTTGCTGAGAGAGGGGAGTACCTGCTGCCTGGGGCCTGTTGTGCTCCTTACTCATCTGCCAAAAAGTGCTAGCTTTGGTTTGCTTATATATTTCTTACCCAAATTTCCCTAACTACTTTGTTGGAAAGTCACTTAAATTAATAAGTGAAAAATGTCAAAAATAGGAAAAATAGGCTAAAATCGTTGGAAAATTCCCCTAACTGATTCTAATGGATTCTGATGGAAATATTGATGATCATGCTGTGTGCAACCGGAGGATATGCATCTATGCTAAGTGACTGGGCATGCATGGTCTACAAATAGACTCACAAAAGTGCCAGATCACTTCTAATCTAAACTGACTGGACTAACGGAAACCCTGTTATGGTGTAGCTTGTCCACGAACACATAGGGTTGGATGTGTCACGTGACATCTCCTCCTTTTTAAAGTGAGGTATTGGTACCGAGCTGCATGGCTTCCTTGTAGTCTGCAAACAACTCTGGATAATCCTTGAAGAACTCTTCGTCTACCCACACCGCTTTCTGGGTTCCTCGATCTTTAAACTTCAAAAAATATTGTCGCACTTGCTTCTTCGAACCATGGCGAAACCGATGCAACAACACTTGCTCCGGCTCCATGACTTCAGCTTCATCGATGATCTCCGGTTCTTCTTCCCTGAAACACTTTCAACCAAGAAACATGGAAAACGTTGTGCATTGACCATGAGTTAGGCAACTGCAATTTCATTGAAACCTCATTTATCTTTTTAATGACTGGAAATGGACCATACATACAAAAAGACAACTTTGGACACTTCTTTCCAACTTGCTTAAGACGTTGCTTCATAATTCTTAAATACACCCAATCTCCTTCCTTGATCGAAACATCCTGACGATGCTTATTAGCCTGCCGTGAATAAGATTCCCAAGCCTTGCTTAGCCGAAGCTTCACACTCTCAGAAATCTCATCCAATGACTGACTTTCAGCATTGGCATCAGGCATTTGACTAACCGAGCGAGTCAAAAGTGACTGGAACGGACGGCCAGAAGCTGCCTCATACGGAGTTCGACCAATAGCAGAAGAAAAAGAGTCATTCAAAATAGCTTGTACCAATGGAAGATAGAGCTCCCACCGAGACTACTGATCATGCACATAAGACTTTAAAACATCAAAAGCAAACTGATTGTAAATTTCGGTTTGACCATCTGACTGTGAATGAAAAGCTGATGAAAAATTCAACTTAGTGTCAAAATTTTCAAAGAGTGCGCGCCAAAAATTGGACGTGAACTTAACATCCCTATCTGAAACAACGGACTTTGGCAAACCACAAAGGGGGTACCAATGCTTAATGAACAATCGTGCTACATCTTGTGCAGTAACTGTGGCTTTACAAGGAATCAACATGCAAAATTTGCTGAAACGATCAACAATTGTTAAACACTGAGTGTTCCTTGAATGCAAACTTGGTGGTAGGTTAGTCACAAAATCCATAGAAATATCCTGAAAAGGTCCATCGGGAATAGGCAGCAAACAGGGTTAGCTTTTCAAGGCACATACTCAATCAAACCTCCAAATTGCTCAAAAATTGTGACCACCGTGCTTGGCGATCACTCCAATGTGCACTAGGCATAGACTAGAGCCACTTGAGGGCTTGATGATCTGTACGCACTGTAAACTCTCGACCATAAAGAAAATGCTTCCAATGCTTAAGAGAGTGAATGACAGACAAAAGTTCTTTATCACAAACTGAATAATTCTTTTCCGCACTATTGAGCTTCCGGCTAAGGAAAGCTACAGGACGACCATGCTGCTGAAGCACAGCGCCTATGGCAACATTGCTCACATCCCTCCATACCTCAAAGGGATCATCCCAAGAGACAAGGATAAGACACGGTGCTTCTGTCACCACCACCTTGAGAGCTGCGAAAGCCTCAATGGCTGCCTCGGGCAAATCTACGCGCTGACGGCGAGTCTTTACCCCTTTCAAAACATCAGTCATAGGTGCAACAATGCGTGCAAAATTCTCTATGTGCAAACTATATGCTTGACATAAACCAAGAAAAGAATGTACATCATATGCAGTTTTGGGCAAATCTCAATTACGAACCTGTTCCACCTTCGCGGGATCTAGTTTGACGTCTTCTGCAGAAATGATATAACCCAGATAAGTGACTTCAGTAAGAAAAAATTCAGACTTCTTAGCTGCAATGTACAACTGACACTCATCCAAACCAGTAAGTACCCTTTAAGCATCTCTTTCATGTTGTTCCCACGATGCAGAAAAAATGAGAATATCATCTAAAAAGATGAACACGCATACACTTACCATATCGCCGAAACAACCTACCATGAGACGATTGAATGTACCCACAGCACCTGTCAATCCAAAAGGCATAACAATATACTCCCATTGCCCTCGCTCGGTGCGAAAGGCAGTCTTGACAATGTCGCCTTTGAATACCCGTACCTGATGGTATCCACTTTTGAGATCGACCTTGCTGAAAACCTTTGCCCCATTGAGCTTATCGAGGATATACTCAATGCGAGGCATCGGAAACTTGTTCTTGACGGTCATCTTGTTTAATGCCCTGTAATCAACACACAAACGAGACGAACCATCCTTCTTGCGAACAAACAAAATAAGAGCAGCAAAAGGACTTACACTAGGACGTATGAATCCTCTAGCCACCAACTCCGTGAGTTGTCGCTCTAACTCTTCCTCCTGTGTCTTGTTCAATCGATAGGGAGCTTTACTGACAGGCTGTGCTCCCTCCATAAGCTCGATGTGATGGTCCTCCGGTCGCTCGGGTCGGAGACGAGGTGGAAGATCATCCTGCAAAAAGGGATGTTTAAACTTCGTAAACAACTCTGAATACTTAGCTGGAGCCTGAATGCTCTGGGAAACTGGAGCACCATAAATGAATGCCGCTTGTGCTCCTCGTCGTAATTCACGCTTTACCTGCACATGAGAGATGAGAGGCAAAGAATGCAAGCCCTCCTCAGCACGAATGATGAGGGGGGAATCAGTTTTGGCATGTAAAGTGAGAGTGTTAGCCTCCCAATCAATGAGAGGGTTGAGTTCACGAAACCATCTTATGCCCAAAATCATATCACATCCTGAAAGAGGAGACACAAGAAATTTCCTATTGAAAGAAGCTTGTTGAATGGTAAACATCACATCAAGGCACTCCTTCGTGATGAGAGAGGCCATACCAGGAGCGAAGCCAGAAACCTCGAGAGGAGATTTCTGACTAACCTCTAGGCGGGCTCTCTCAACAAGAGGGGGAGTAATCACATCATGCATACTGCTTGGATCAAACAATATGATAAAAAGTTGACCTTTTACATAACCATAACACTTCATGAGGGACTCATCAATATGTGTGTCAGAGTCGGGAGAAGATGCAAGTTGGTTTGTGATAGTGCTTGTGGTTGTTGTGGGTGCCTTTTGTTCTTTAGGTGGAACTGCTGTCTTAGGACAGGCTTTCTTAATGTGACCCTTGACGTGACATTGAAAACATGTACCTTCTTTAGCATAAATCACTTGTTCTTCAGCCGTGATGTATCCTCCTACAATTCCTTGTGCAGCTTTTTCATATGGGGTTAGCTTAGGTTTTGCAGGTGCTTTAGCTTTACCTTAGATTCATTGTTAGAGTTCTTTTCCGAGGAATTAGAGGAAGAAGGGCTAGAAGAATTACCATTCTTACCATTCTGTGTGTTCTTAGAATTCGGCAGGGTTCCTTGAGAAGTCTTGTTTTCCTTAGGCTTTCCTTTGTTGTGCTTCATCTCGTGTGCGAGAGAAATTGCTACCGCTTTGTTGAGATCGATTCCTCAACATCATACTTGATATACTCGTCCACTCCGTAAAGAAATGCCTTCTTGCGCTCCAAATCTGATTTGCGTAATTGAGTGCCGAGCTGCAAAACACGATTAGAGAAAGACATAACCGGCATACCATTTTGCTTGAGAGCACGCCAATCGTCCTTCAATCGTGCGAGGTATTGAGGTGGCATAAATCGCGCCTTGAGCTTGTCTTGGAAATCATCCCAATCGAAGAAAAGGGACGTGAATTCGTCGGCTTCCTCTAGGTGGGCGGCTAGCTGTGCCTCTTGCCATGCGTGGTACCAATTGATGGCATCACCGGCAAGGTACATAGCTGCCGTCAAAACTTTGCTATTTCCTGTCTTCTTAGTTGTTGCAAAATAAGCATTAAATTGATGCAACCAAGAATGAATAACCGTAGCATCCATCTTACCATCATACTTACTGAAAGTCAACTTCTCTGTGACTGGATGGTTGAAATCCGCATCGTGGCTTGCACCACTTGATGAACTCCCACGATCTTTGGGTAGGTCGGACTTCGAGGCAAGTACTTGTCGAATCAATTCTTGAGTGTGTAGTTCTCTTTGAGCCTCACGCTCTATCTCCAAGGCCACGCTTTGGGCGGCACGCTCTGTCTCCAAGGCCACGCTTCGTGCTGTCGCTTCCGCCTTTCTTTGTTGTTTTCTTTCTTTGCGTTCGTCGTGCTCGCGTTCTAAAGCAAGGCGATTTGCTTCTTGTTTGTCCAACATATGCTTGACCATTGCCTCCATAGGGTTAGGTACACTTGGTGGCGTAGATGGCAAAGGGGGAGGGTCGAAAAAATCTCCTCGTGGGGAAAATTCTTCGTCGCCTCTCTCATGCTCATGACCTATATTATGCGAAGTATCCATTCCGCTTCAGGTGACGACCATGCACTTTGATCTTTGGTCTTAAGTCCACGACGAACTTGGGTTCTTGAGGGTCTTGAGGTTCTTGAGATTCTTGAGGTTTTCTTTCGCTTGCAAACCATGTTTGAGAAGGATCTTCTCTTCACCCGAGGGCCGAGTTCTACTCCTTTCCGCGGGCGCACCCCTTGGCGGCCTTGCGCTCACACCAAGGTTGCTTTTTCCCACCTCATGTCGATTGGTTGGCCGCTAAGTGCACGGTCCGCTCTCAATGAGTGAAAAGAGACACAAGGGAAGGCTGGACAAGCCCTTCTTTCCTGGGATTCCTGTCACTCTTCAAAAACACGATTAGGAATCAAAACGCCCAAGCGAACTTGGGTTCGTGCGACCGCAACAAGCAAAAAAAATTCTTGTGATTCTTGTGGTTCTTTCCTTGAGTGATATAGAACACTACCAAAGCTCTGATACCAATGTAAGGTGCAGCAGAATGAATGTTGTATTTTCTCAAGCTGAGTGATCCATACTTGCTCAAGGTTCCTTTTAGTTCTTATGGAAGGGAGAGCCTTCCGTTCTTTATGGAGAGTGTTGTGATCACGAACAAAGTGAGTGGATATTGTGCGTGCAAGTGTATGAGACTAAGAGAAAGAGAGAAGAGAGATACGACACCAGAGATGTTGTAAAACCCTCCTCCGAATGCCCCACTCTTGTCGGCGAGAGTGGTCTACTATTGATTGCACAAAGTTGTACAATGATGATGCATGGAAACTGATGCAACTTAGGACTATGTCGGTGACGACGACGGGGACGACGACGATGACCTAAGGGCTGAAATCTGCAACTTTCTAACTGCTGTCCACAAACATGCTATTGCTGAAAATCTGGGGCTGATTCGGGGCTGCTGAAAACGCTGATCTGGCTGCGTTTTTGGGAGGCTGAAAATGGTCGAATCTGCTTGTGTTTATGGCTGAATTTGCTGTGGTGCTTGAGGCTGAAAACGCTGCTTTGTCTGCTGTAACTGAAGGCTGAAAACGCTGATTATCTGCAGCCTTGATGGTGATAGATGAAAACGCTAGAGGCTTGGTGCTGTTGCGGTCCAACCAAAGCTGAAAACGCAAGTTGATTGCAGCTTTGAGGGCGATCTTGAAAACACTAGGTGTAGGGGATGCTGGCGATGAGATGCTTGTTGAAAACGCCAAGGTGTAGGAGATGTTGGCCATAAGCAAATACGCTAGGCTGTAGGAGATGATGGGATCGCCAAGGGAAGCTTGGAGATGTCTTGCTGAGAGAGGGGAGTACCTGCTGCCTAGAGCCTGTTGTCACAAAGTGATGACGTGGCGGACAGCAGAAACCCTAATTTCTGCCAGAAACCCTAAAATTCCTGCAAACCCTAATTTTTGCCAAAAACCCTAAATTCCGGAAATCGCGGAGGCGGATTATTAAATTTTAAAAAAAAAAAAAATTGGAAAATGATGAGCGACGCGAATTTTGCTTTTGCTTTTTTTTTATTAAAAAAAAAGAGAAAAGACTCTCTAAGAGAGAGAGAGAACTGATGCTTTTGATTTTAAAAGCTTTTGGGGCTCTGCTTTTGGGCATCCCTTGTAACCTTTAAATTAGTGGTGAGGGCCTCACTTCTCAGAGCATCTGGACGCAGAGTCTGAGAGTGAAACCCTAACCGCTCTCTTGTACTTTGATGATTGATTAATACAAAAAGAAATACCGAAAGGGGCGCCAGTCTTTGGGGCCAATATCTCTAGGCACGGAACTCCGCCGGGCCAGTGCAAATCTATTGTGATCTGTGAATTGTTTTGAAGTGGTTATTTGGTGCTGTCGCGGTTGATTCTTGACTTGGAGTGTCCAAGTTTGTTACAGTGGTATCAGAGCACGGCCGATTTCTCTTCTACGGGAAATCCGATCCCCGAATTTTTTTTCCGCGGCACCTATGGCTTCAGGCAATGATCAGTCGACTCCCTCTGCATCTGGAGATGCGGGCTGGGATCACAACGAAGATTCAGACAGAGAGTATGGCCCGCCTCGGCCTACTCAGGCGGAGCAAACAGAGATGGAGCGTCGTCAATTGATTGGCGATGCAACAAAGATGATGCTCAATTTTGCCAAGGACCCGAAGATGGTAAAATATATGAACCAGACCTCTTTGAAAGAGGTACAGATGGAGTGGCAGAGAACCACAACACCACTCCCGAAACCCGCTCTCAAGAAACCTTCTACCTCCAAGAAATATACGGAGAAGGAACTGGAGAACGTGGTTGACGCACGGATTGCTCAGCTTTTCGACGTGCAAAAGAAAGGCAAAAAGCACGGCAAAAAAGCAGAACAAAGGTACTGACTTCCCGGGATATTTGGGTCGTCAGTCGACATTCGACAAAGCAAAGAAACGGAAGAAGCGTGTTCGATTTGAAGGAGTACCCAGTTCTTCTTCTTCTTCTTCTGACAGTTCTTCTAGCTCCTCGGATTAGAGCGAAGAAGACAGAAAAAAAAGCAAAAAGCGAAGCAAGACACAAAGCTTCGGAACGGGCAAGAAAAAGGCAAAGAAGGCTACATCTCGCCCAGAGACTGACAGTTCTACTGAGGACTCGTCTACAGACAGCTCAGATTCCGATGACGGAAAGTTTTATGCGAACAAGAAGAATTTTTACAAAGCCAACCAGTATGACTTTCTCGAAGATAACAGCAAGAAAGTCCGAGAGTTTAAGGAAGGTGGCCACTCGATCAAGTTTGATACTTTTCAGGATACTCAGATGCTTCGAAGGCTTTGTCTCTTATACAGCAGTTTGACATCGCTTTCGCGGGAGGACGCTATTCAGAGCACTCCAAGATTCGGAGAGCTGCCTCTTACTCTGAGGGGAATGCTCGTACTTGGTGGTCCACGCTTCTATTAAGCAAGACTGTGCCAGTTACATGGCTGAAATTCAAGAGGCTTTTTATTTCTTCTTGGTTGACTCAAGAGTTTGAGCGAGATATACGAGCTGCTTGGAACCATCTCCGGATGACCAAGAGCGATACAGTGAATTCTTATTGTGAAAGATTCTGGAGCTCTTTTCTACCCGCCTCTTCATTCAAGAAGATCTCGTTCAGAGAACAAATTGAGCGGTTTACCTTGGGTCTACCTACAGAGATCCGAGATCACTGCTTGGAACAGAAGTCAGCTTCTATTCAGGAGTTGATGAGTCATGCGAAGCGGGGCTTTGCCATTCACTCTGGCAGTCTGACCTACCCCACAGATGAGGCCATGACACAACGAGCCAAACAGACTTCTGGGAATGAAAGTAGAATGAAAAAGAGCAACCCAGAGAAAAAAACGGATGCACGACCCAAGCTTACTCCTGAGGAGAGAGCTCGCTTCATCAGAGAGGGGAAGTGCTTTGGATGCGGGGAACATGGACATATTTCCGCAAAGTGCCCTGATAAGGCACAGAAAGAACAGAATGATAAAGACGACGACAGGTCTGAGAGTTCGAGAGCAGCTGAGGAATGTGGCAGAAAAGGCAGATAGAAAAGCAGAACTGGTACCACATGGCGTGGGACTTGCACCGAATCAAATGAATGAAAGTACAAACTTTGCCGTTTTTTTTTGGGGCAAAGTGAAGGATCAAGAAGCTCTTTTGAAGGAGCCAAGGCCAACTTCTTTTCACTTGGAATTGGCGGCTCGATTTGGAACTGCGCCCGACAGACTGACGCCACTGGCGGAGGTAGTTCGACTGGCACCCGGATGGGATGTTGCCATTACACCGAGCATTGGCAAACTTCGTTTGCAATGACAGGGGTGTTCAGGGCACGTGAGTGACGTTCTACTCGGGATCCCTTGGTACCACAAGAACTACGCCGTGGTTGACTACCGGGCCGAGAAAGCGACTTTGATAAATGAAGGGCTTAGAGATTGTACTTGATGAACTTCAGTTTTCTTACTCATTCTTTTGGGAGAACTGAACCATGGATAAAAGTTGAATATGTTTTGACCTGAAGAAAAGAACGCCAAGATTTTTTTCTCCACGCTCATGCCGATTGCTTTTGAGAGGGCCTGAAGATCATACCATTGATCTGATATCTGGAAGCACACCACCGAATCGGCCACCTTATTGTGTGAGCCGAGTACAGAATGAAAAGATTATGAACTCAGTGAAAGACCTCTTGGAAAAGGGTCTTGTCCAGCTTAGTACTTCACCGTATTGCTCTCCAGTGTTGTTGATTTTGAAGAAAGACAGATCTTGGAGAATGTGCATCGATTATAGCACTCTCAACGAAATCACCATCAAGAACAGATTTCCGATTCCTAGGATCGATGATATACTCGACAGGTTACAGGGATCCTCGTGCTTTAGCAGGATTGACTTGAAGAGTGGATATCATCAGATCAGGATAGCGCCAGGAGATGTCTACAAGACAGCTTTTCGGACGACTTTTGGGTTATTTGAGTTTTTGGTGATGCCTTTTGGCTTAACCAATGCTCCTGCGACATTTAACCGGATGATGGACAGGATTTTTCGAGAGTACAGGCTATTTGTTGGCACTTTCTTTGACGACATCATTGTTTTCTCGAAGAATGAGGCAGAACACAGAGATCATCTGCTTCAAGTCTTTTAGGCATTACGAGATCACACGCTAGTGATTAATGCAAAGAAAAGTGAATTTTTTCCTACCATGGATACACTTTTTGGGACACATTGTGTCAGCAACACAACAGGAGTGCAAATGGACCCGGCCAAGATAGAGACTATCCGTGATTGGCCCGATTTGAGGAATGTCCATGAAGTTAGAAGCTTCTTGGGACTATGTTCATACTACAGGCGGTTCATACGAAAGTTTGCAGAGGTTGCTTCCCCTTTGCATATCTTGACACAGAAAGGAGTACCTTTTTCGTGGGGACCCACAGAGGTGACTGCCTTTCAGACATTGAAAGAGAAATTGACTACGGGACCTATTTTGACTTTGCCGGACTTGCAGAAGTCATTCGAAGTATATTGTGATGCTTGTGGTCGTAGTCTGGGTGCGGTCTTGATGCAAGAAGGCCATGTCATAGCTTACGAGAGCCGTTTGTTCTCTAGGCCGGAGATGACAGCACAGATTTATGAGAAAGAGCTTTTGGCGGTTATCCATGCTCTTACTCAGTGGCGGCATTACCTACTCGGAGCGGATTTTATTGTCTTTACAGACCATCAGAGTTTGCGCTACTTCTTGTCACAGAAGCAGCTTTCGGAAAAGCAGATGCGGTGGGCGAACATCTTGTCACAGTTTCACTTCCAGATTGTCCATGTGCAGGGACAGAAGAATGTGGTGGCAGATGCTTTGTCTCGGAAACCGTTGGTGCTGGCTATTTCCGCGATACATCATAGGAGCTTCGAGGATATGGTCGATCAGTGTGCCACAGATACAGATTTTGCAGATATTTTCACACGGATACGGGATGGGGAGACAGTAGTTGGATACTCCCTTCGGGAAGGCTACTTGATCAAAAAGACTATGTTGTGCGTTACACAGCCGTTGAGGGAAAAGGTTATGACTGATTGCCACTGTCCACCTTTTACGGGTCACCGCAGCATTGCTACCACCATGAAAGGGGTAGAGAGAGATTTCTTTTGGCGGAGACTGAAGAAGGATGTGGAAGAGTTTGTGCGCAGTTGCTTGGTATGCTAGAAGGTCAAGTTTGACAGGCATAAGGCACAGGGATTGTTACAGCCTTTACCCATACCCACCCACCGGCCCCTGGGAAAATATTGAAATGGATTTCATTTTTTTTTATCTCCCGAGAATACAGAATGATCACGATGATTTTCCGATTACATGGCACGCCTGAGACGATTGTCTCCGACAGAGACCCCAGATTTATGAGTTTGTTTTGGAAGGCAATTTGGGAGAACATTGGGACGCGGTTGCAGTTCTCGTCATCGTTCCACTTGCAGACTGACGGGCAATTTGAGATTGCCAATTCAGTGATTTTAGATTTATTGAAGTCTTGTATCTCGCATCAGAAGACTCAATGGGAAAAGAACTTACTTTTGGTGGAATTTGCCTACAATAACACGATACACTCTTCGACGGGGAAGACGCCATGAGAGATTGTTGAAACTGCTGCGAAGGTTCCATCCTTCCTGAGCACGAAAGATTAGAAATTTGAAGCAGATGAATATTCGCGAGATTTGGATACGGCTTTTTGCCAAGGTTCACGAGACTTTACAGAAGTCTCAAGAACGACAGAAAAAGGCAGCGGATCGCCATCGTCGCGACTGGAAACTGAAGGAGGATGATTGGGTGCTCTTACTTTTGAGAAGGCACGCCTAAGAAAAAAAAAGGGGAAAGGAGAGGCTTTTTCCAAAGCTTAGTATGTGATACTACGGACCTTTCCAGATTACTGACAAGATAAATGATGTCTCCTTCCGATTGGACCTGCCAGATACTTGGAGGATTCATAATGCATTGCATGTGAGTCTCTTGAACCCTGTTAAGGGTGATGTGCCTGATGATGGGGAGCCTGATGAGCAACCCGAAGTGGAAGAAAACGAGGAGATCCTTGTTCCTGAACAGATTTTGGCACATAATGATACGAAGAAAGGTAAAGTCCGAAGGCGGTTCTTGGTTAAGTTCAAGAACTTTCCTGCATTTGATGCGAAGTGGATGGAGGAGGAGGACCTAGCAGATACTCCTCGGATTGTGAAACTTTACCTCGATGTTTTGGTTTAGCATAGTCTACTCCAAACGGAACCCAGAAACTCAGCTTGGCCGAAGATCTGGTGCAGTGGGATGCACAAGAGGGGAGTCGCTCCACTCCTTTGTCAACAGATGCCTCGATTTTGATACTAAAGTCACTGATGTCTCTTTGAGCTTCAGGGATACTGAGAGCTGACAGTATTCTGCTGGATGACTTTATGAAATGGAATTCCTGATTATGATACTGATTTGTTCTTGACTTCTTGTGAGTACAGGAACTGATAGACGAAATGACTGCAGCATTTTGGTCTGATTGATCTCGAATAGACATGGTTGCAATAGGGGTTAGTCAATCGGACATCGATGAGGTCCCGATTGGACCTAGATGTGATTGCTAGCTACATTGCCGATAAATCATGGTCTAAGATCCGAATGAATGTTGAATGTCATGTGATGTCCTGTGATGTCTGGTGATGTCCTGTGATGTCGTGTGATGTGACTGTCGATTTTGTACATGTGCTAGATGTGTGTTCCTAGTACGTAGGTACTAACAGTCAGTGTCTGCTAAGACGGTTTATGGCTTTTGTCGGTTTTGCAGGCGTAATCGCGGTCGATTACAATGCTTTCAAGAGGGGGGTATGTCACAAAGTGATGACGTGGCGGACAGCAGAAACCCTAATTTCTGCCAGAAACCCTAAAATTCCTGCAAACCCTAATTTTTGCCAAAAACCCTAAATTCCGGAAATCGCGGAGGCGGATTATTAAATTTTTAAAAAAAAAAAAATTGGAAAATGATGAGCGACGCGAATTTTGCTTTTGCTTTTTTTTTATTAAAAAAAAAGAGAAAAGACTCTCTAAGAGAGAGAGAGAACTGATGCTTTTGATTTTAAAAGCTTTTGGGGCTCTGCTTTTGGGCATCCCTTGTAACCTTTAAATTAGTGGTGAGGGCCTCACTTCTCAGAGCATCTGGACGCAGAGTCTGAGAGTGAAACCCTAACCGCTCTCTTGTACTTTGATGATTGATTAATACAAAAAGAAATACCGAAAGGGGCGCCAGTCTTTGGGGCCAATATCTCTAGGCACGGAACTCCGCCGGGCCAGTGCAAATCTATTGTGATCTGTGAATTGTTTTGAAGTGGTTATTTGGTGCTGTCGCGGTTGATTCTTGACTTGGAGTGTCCAAGTTTGTTACACCTGTTGTGTTCCTTGCTCATCTACCAAAGAGTGCTAGCTTTGGTTTGCTCATATATTTTCTTACCCAAATTGCCCTACCTACTTTTGTTGGAAAGTCACTTAAATTAATAAGTGAAAAATGTCAAAAATAGGGAAAATAGGCTAAAATCACTGGAAAATTCCCCTAATTGATTCTAATGGATTCTGATGGGAATATTGATGATCATGCTGTGTGCAACCAAAGGATATGCATCTATGCTAAGTGACTAGGCATGCACGGTCTACAAATAGACTCACAAAAGTGCCAGATCACTTCTAATCTAGACTGACTGGACTGACGAAAACCCTGTTATGGTGTAGCTTGTCCACGGACACATAGGGTTGGATGTGTCACGTGACAGTATGTTTCTATGTTTTGTAACATGCATCTGTAATCGTCTGTGTTGCATTGTGATGTGTCAACCACTGAATATTCCTGACATAGCAACTAAAAAACGCGTTTTTTAAATAAGAGTACAAAACGGGACATTTTAAAATGTTCAGTACATTGCTTTGTTAAAAAATGTGGGCAGTTTATAGACTTTAATAAAAGTTGGCTTGCCTTAGAGTTTAGGGTTTATAGATGTCAACTTTCCATTTAATTATATGCAACATTTGACTTCAATAAATTATATACCTTTGTGTGGACCCATATAATATAATACTTGTAAAATATATATATATATTTGAAAAAATTGATGTATTTATTTTGATCTTTGAAAAATACGTCTAGTACGCGTATTAACGCCCCGTAAAAGACGTCCCGTCTCGTACCTTAGCTTCTATGAAATTTCTTGATTGAATGAGATTGCCTAGGTATATAACTTTCGTGCATCGAGACACCCCTCTAAAAATCAATGCGATCTGGGTGTGATGGCTAATTTTGCTACGCTAGAATATCAAGAGCTCCGATATGAAATGAGAAAACTAAATGACCCCCGGATTGACCCTCAAAATGACACTCAGATATTTTTTATCTGACTTGAGTTGTTTTGCAAATATAATCACGGACAACTACTCTTCTTTCAAGAGGGGGAATGTCACAAATTGTTGACGTGTCAAGCCACTGTAGACCCAGAGGGTTACGACTCCTTGAGCCTAACCCTAGCCAACCTGCAGATTCAGACCAAGGGGCCTAAACCCTTACCCAAAATTGTGTAAGGACTGATGACGTGGCAAGCTATATGGAAATCCGCGATTTACTTTGGCTATTGATGACATGGAATGGCGGGAGTTTTTGAACCAGATGATTTTAGAACCACCTGCTTTTCATGTAACTACGTTTGGATGGCCAAGGGCCTCTATATATGTACTAAGGGCTAACTCTCTGGCATTCTACTTGCAGGAGATGCAGAGCAGAGCTACAAGTGTTGTACCTCGTTGAAGCAATATAAAGAAATATTGAAAGGGGCGCCACAGTTTGGGGCCACTGCGCACTAGGGGTGGAACTACGCCACTCTGCGTCTAGTGTGAAGTCTCTCTTTTTCAGTGCAATTGTTTTGAAGTAGTCTGTTCTTTTCTGTTGGTGTCACAAACTGTTGAAGTGTCAAGCCACTGAAGACCTGACGGGTTAGGGTTTCACAGACCTACCCCTAGCTAACTTTGTAGATCCCAATCGAGGGGCCTCAACCCTAAGAGAGGCAGCTATCACGATGTTGTGACAATCACTATCTATATTTGCTGGTTTCTTTCCCTTGATTATTTATTTAATTTTTGGGACCCTCTTTTTGAAATCATAAATGCCCGGACATTGCATGGCTAGTGTGCAACAACCGTTGGCCCAAAGTTTCACCCCTCGGAGTCAGCCAAGCAGCCACGAGATGCTTGGGGCGATCGGCACTAGAATCTGTTACAGACTTGGACACCCCAAGTCAAAAATCTGGCACGAGACACAAGATAATCACTTAAAACACTTCACAAACTTTATCACAATTTAAAATAGAGTCGACATGGCCCGGCGTAGTTTCATGCCCAGAGGTATTGGCCCCAAAATCTAGCACCCCTTTCCGTATTTATTTTTATATTAATGTTTGAGCAAAGTACAAAGACCGAGGGTCCTCTCTGCTCAACTGCTCGTCAACAAGTCTGAGGGGGAGAGTGGCCCTGGGTACATATTTATAGACCCATGGCCTCAAACTGAAAAGCAATTACATGAAAAGCTGCACTCAAAAGCTTCAGGTCCCAAAAGCACCCAGAGTGAAACGCGGAAATCCGTACAGCCTACCAGGTGGCACAGCTAGCACAAAACACGAGATTTCCGTATTGCTGTCACGTCAACATGTCAACCCAATTTGCGGAGATTTCGTATTGCTTTGCCACACAAGCCTTCCAACGTGAGGCTGCCACGTCATCAGTTTGTGACATACCCCATTCTTGAAAGAATTGTAATCGGCCTTGATTACGCATGCAAAATCAAACATAAGCCATAAACCAGTTCAATAGACACTGACTCTAAGTACCGACGCACTAGACGACACAAATCCATCATTTGCACAAAGACGATAGTCACTGAACATTCACCCCACATTCAGATCATATCACATAAAAATCCATCCAAATCTAGGACCATGATTCCTGGCAATGTGTTTAGCAATCACATCTAGATCCACGCCAGACCTTAGTGATGTCGGATTAACTAATTCTTATTCCGATCATATCCATAGATTCTCAAGACCGAAATGATGCAGTCATTTCATCTTTCAATCTTGCACTCACAATCACGTGAGTAAGCACAAAAATCAGATTCACTTTCAGGAATTCTGGTTCTCAAATCACACACTTAGTTCATAATGAACACAATGTTTCAATCATTCAGTCTAGTGATCTCATCGGTTCAACAATCTTCATGCACTTAGATCCCTGTGTGGCCATCTCGTCCCTCGGGAACTCTTGATGCGCTCACCACAGTATCCAATCATCTCATTCAATCATTTATCATCAGCCATCATCACTCTCACATGCACATCTAACCCTATGTGCATGCACACAAGTTGTACCTACTTCTAGGGTTTAGGTAGCTTAGGAAGTGTTATGGCACCTTTTGTGAGCCTATACGCAAGACGTGCATGTCCAGGCACTTAAAGAGTAGCTCCATACCCTCTAATTGCACAACCCATGATCACTAGCATCATTACCCAATACCCAGCATAAGCATTTTTACCGCACGAACCCTTTTTTGCAAACTACATGTGAACCAACCCTTGTAGTCAATTTATTAATAAATTGACTTTTCATATTCCAAATCGTGGAGGCTGAATAAGGGCTGCTCGATCCAGCTTTTTGCGCCTATATATGTGGCTCAGGGGGCGCCAGTAGAAGCCAGAAGACCAAAGGATCAGAAGCTCTTGCAGTAGAGCACCCTCTAGCGTTTTCTCAGCAGATACCTCAGCGTTTTCAGCCACCCGAAGCACCAGCGCAGAACCCCATTTGATCAGACCTTCCCTCGTCGCATCGGTCGTTCCATCGTGGCCAAGACAACGCAATCAGATTCCAGCCCACAGATAAGCCAGCGTTTTTCAGTTTTCAGCCATCATCGTCGTCCCCGAAGACAGATCAGCCATTAACTTCGCTACATGGTCCAGATTCCATTAGCATTCCTAGCGTTTTCAGTTTTCAGCCAATTCAGCCCTTAGCCTCGACCTCGTCGCCGACATCGTCATCGTCGTCGTCGTCGTCGTCGTCAAGTACCACAGCATTTAGAACCATTGTACCAAACTTGTGCTATCTAAAGCAAATACCTCTCTAGCAATAGAGAGGGGGGCCCTTGGAGGGGGGTTTGGGACCCCATCTGGTGTCGTCTCTTTTCTCTCCTCTAGCACTCTCAGTACCATCATTCACAGTTTTCCACTATCTCTTTTGTTTTGGTCATTGCACATTCTCTTATTAAGCAAAGGAAGGCTCTCCCCTCCACTAAGTAAAAGGAACCATGAGCACTCACTGATCACTCATCCTGAGCTTACACCATCATTCACTTCCGTTGCACATTACATTGGTATCAGAGCTCTTTCGCAGTGTTCGGGATCATTACTTAAGGAAAGAATCACAAAGAACCACAGGAATTTTTTTTGCTTGTTGTGATCGCACGTAACCCAAGACCACTTGGGCGTGTCGATCCCTAATCTGTGTTTTTGAAGAGTGGCAAGTAACCCAGAAAAGAAGGGCAGCCTCCCCTCGTTCCTCTTTTCCAGTCATTGAGAGCGGACCTTGCACTTAGCGGCAAGCCAATCGACGTGAGGTGGGAAAAAGCAACCTTGGTGTGAACGCAAGGCCGCCAAAGGGTGCACCGCAGGAAGGAGTTGAGCTTGGGTAAGAGTACAACCTTCTTAAACGTAGATTGCAAGCCAAGAACCCAAGTACCCAAGAACCTCAAGAACCCAAGAACCCAAGACCTCATTGCATGGTCATCACCAGAAGCGGAATGGATACTTTGCGTGAAGGTGATGAGAGTGGAATTGGAGAAACAGAAGTCCCTACATCAAGAGAATTGTTCCCCGATCCTTCCCCATCCCATCTACGCCACGGATCGCAGGAAGGAGTTGAGCTTGGGTAAGAGTACAACCTTCTTAAATGCAGATTACAAGCCAAGAACCCAAGTACCCAAGTACCCAAGAACCCAAGTACCCAAGAACCCAAGTACCCAAGAACCCAAGAACCCAAGACCTCAGTGCATGGTCATCACCAGAAGCGGAATGAATACTTTGCGTGAAGGTGATGAGAGTGGATTGGAGAAACAAAAGTCCCTACATCAAGAGAATTGTTCCCCGGTCCTCCCCCATCCCCATCTACGCCATGGATTGCACCAAGCCCTATGGAGACTTTGGTCAAGTCGATGATAGAGATGATGCTACAACAAGAGGCACAATATGCTACCTTGGATCGAGACCATGAAGAACGAAGGGCAACTATGGATCTTGAGCGTGAGCAAGCATGTGAAACTCAATGCATAGCGGCTGAAGAAAGAAGGGCAGCTATGGAGCTCGAGCATGACCAAGCACGCGAGGCTCAACGCATAGCGACCGAAGAAAAGCGAGCAGCTATGGAGTTAGAGCGAGAGGCGCAAAGGGACCAACACATGCAAGAGTTGGTCCTACAGCTACTCTCCACAAAGAGCCAGCCACTCAAGGAGGCCGGTGAGTCATCACATAGCACAGGTGAAGACGACGACTCCAACAATCCAGTCATTGAGAAGTTGACGTTCAGTAAGTATGATGGTAAGATGGATGCTTCGTGCCTTAGCTGTCTAGAGGCTGATGTAGTATCGCCAGGTACTAGTTATGAGGCTACCACGGGATGGCCAGATGGGTTGACGAAAAGACAGCAAATGGATGGCTGTGGTAGGGCAGCAAAAAAGCAAGTGCAAGTATCACAGCCATCCATTTGCTGCCTTCTCGTCAACCCTTATCACTTAATAACCATGAGATTTATTAATAAAAGCGGAGTAGTTGTTGCGTACAGCTTACTAGTAAACAACAAACCAAGCAACACAAAAACTTTAGCAGTTTCAAAAGGAATGCATACAGTGTCAGCCTCAATAGGTCGTCCAAAGGGCATGAACAAGTTCTCTATAAAACTCTTTCGCAATGTCACAGAAGTGTATGCCTCTTGCACCTGTGAAAATTTGGTATCTTTAAAGTCAGTTATCATGATTGAAACAGAGAGAGCAAGAGAAGCAGCAAGGGCCAGGTAGGGAGATGTACCTGTCTCTTAATCCTTTCTTTAAGTGAAGGTAAATATTCACTAATGCACCTGTTTCCAATTTGGAGAAAAAAATTGGCTCTTGGAGTGATACAGAAGGTACCAGATCGACCTTGACAGGTTATAACAAGACCTACATTTCATCAGGCCAAGTTGGCAGTTTGACATCCTCTACATCAAACACGTCCCTTACTGTTGGAGGAGCAAAGAGCTTCAGCTGAGGAGCAGAAAGATTCCAGGACTGCCCTATCTTCACAGGAAAAATGACCTGCAAGCCTACCATGAGTTTCGACATGGGCAAACATATCCAGTAAAAAAAAACATCACATCCAACTTACCTGTAAATGGATAACTTCTTGGTGCCTCACTTTTCCAAGTTCACAATCTACTTGAAGCAAAGGAACCGCAAATTTGACTTCATAGGGCTGCCTTCATTTATCAGACTAGAGCTTAGCATCATCAACCAAAACTCCAACAATGCACTTACATGACTAGAATTTCATCGAGTTATAAGCCCACCTTGTCAGCTACCACGACCAAGCACATCTCCAACCCCTATTGATGCAAGAAAGGGCAGTTATTCATTACAGGGAATTTTATAACATCCAATTGTAAGAGACGAGGAAAGGATGGGTTCAAGTACAGGCATACTACTCAAGGTCCCAATCTCAAACCGTACTCTCGGGTCATCAACCTGCTCCACTAACCTCCGCTGGTACTGCATATATAGTGACCTAGAAGGCAACGTTTAACATTGAATAAAACACCGCAGCAACTGACCTTCAAGAATCTGCAATCGATTTATACAAAGAGGCAGGACTTTCATCGTGAACTAAAACACATTGAACGTGAATCCCTTGATTACAAAATTTGAATTCTCCTACAGACTTGGAATAGCTGCAAGAATTGTAAGCAAGTCTAAGTATGTCATTGTAATGCCTTCACGACTAGAGAACATTGAATCTGCTTTCAGTGATTAAAAATCATCACAACTCAATATTCATTCCTCAAAGAGATTTTGTTCACTCCATATTATGTTTTGGTTCTCTCATTTGTTTTCTCTATTCTTTTTTTTACGCAGCTTTAACTTGTGCTGTTGTCTTTTTCATTATGTTCAGATTAAATATAAAAATTGAACTAGTCTTTACTTAATCATCTTTCGCAGTTTTAGCAGCAGTTCCAGAATGGAGGACTTGGCTTCTCTGCCTCAAATGAACTCTCTCTCTCTCTCTCTCTCTCTCTCTCTCTCTCTCTCTCTCTCTCTCTCTCTCAAGTGTGGTAGATTGGTTATGTCATTTACCTCTTGAATAACAGGTCTTGAGTTCAACTCTCCTCATTGAATAGATCTTTAAGGTCTCTCGGAATAGTTTCCTACGATGTTAAAATTCTCTTCTTCTTGGGTGTGTGTGGGTGGGTGTGTGTGTGCGTGCTAATAAGAAGAGGAAAATGGTATAACCTTTCTATCACCCAAGTGTGGTAGATTGGTTATGCCATTTCCCTCTTGAATAACAGGTCTTGAGTTCAACTCTCCTCGTCTGATAGATCTTTTAAGGTCTCTTCAGATAGTTTCCTACGACGTTAAAATTCTCTTCTTTTTCTTCTTCTTCTTCTTCTTCTTCTCTCTCTCTCTCTCTCTCTCTCTCTCTCTCTCTCTCTCTCTCTCTCTCTCTCAAAATAAAAGTGGGGTTTTGACCCTTTGCATTACATAAAATCCACCATATGTCCATATACAAGAAATTGGGAAACCCCTAAAAGGTATACAAGGAGATCATGGGGAAAAATCCCAAATCAAACCACAAGAAATATCTAGGGTTAAAATTACTCTAATCAGGTGGTGAAGACTAGCTATCCGGATAGCTCTATCCACCTCATGCCATGGAGCAAAAACCACAAATTCCAATGTTGGGTACCTTACTAGTATAAAGCATCCGCTGTAAAAACCTCTTGCAGCAACTCACAAAAGCCAAGGGACTATAGCAGCTCATTAGGCCGACGATGTACAATCATTTGATGTCTATAAAGGCACCAAAGGACTTTAAAGACATAGGCCAAAGTTTGAACACTTTTTCAAGGCCTCGAGATGAGAGCAAAGCTTTGTCTTTTGTTTAGCAGAGTGATGCCGCATTTTCCGAAGGCAACTTTACCAAAGTTTGAAAAGTAGCTTTATTTGTAAAGAGGAATGCACAAACTTGGCATCCAATCCAAGAATTTTGATGTGACCATCAATCTAGTTTGTCCCATCCAAGCCAGAACTCTTGATGCATTAGACTTAATTAAATTGTAATGTGCATTAGAACTCTTGATGCATTAGACTTAATTAAATTGTAATGTGCATTGGAAGTGACTGATGGTGTATGCTCAGGATGAGTGCTTAGTGCATACTCAAGGTTCCTTTTACTGAATGAGATAGTTCCTTTTAGTTCGTGAGAGATGTGCAAAGACTAGAGAGAGAAAGAAGAGAGTGATACTGTGAGTGAAGGTTCTTTAAGTAATAGAGAGAGAGAGAGAGAGAGAAGACTGACACCAGATGGGGTCCCAAAACCCCCTCCAAGAGCACTCCTCTCTCTCGCTAGAGAGGTATTTGCTTTAGATTGCACAAATGCTAATACAATGGTCATAGATGTTGAGATGCTAACGGGACCTTGTGGTAAATGCTTGGATCTGCGAGGCTAAGGACAGAAAACGCAGAACGCTAGGGATTCTCGTTAGGGTTTGCAACTTTGCAATGCAGCTATGGGCTGATCTGCTATTGCCGATGTCGGCGAGATGAGCTGAAAACTGAAAACGCTGGCTGACTTGAGGACTGAATCTAAAAACGCTGGCTGATCTTATGTCTTGGGCTGAAAACTGAAAACATTGGCTGATCTGGTACAATGGGCTGAATTATGAAAACTGAAAACGCTTGCTGGTCCTGGCTGATTTGGCGCCGGAAACTGCAAACGCTAGGCTTGATCTGCTACTGAAAACGCTGGGCTGATCTCCAATTGATTTTCCCTCAACTGCTATGTCACACACAACATTGTTTTTTTCATCAAGTAGCCATCCGGTATGCAATATCCTGGCACTATCTCCCCATTCTGCATCCAAGTAAAAACATCGATAAAATCCGGATCGTTGGCGTACTGGTCAACCATATCCTCGAAGCTTCTATGATGGATCGCGAAAATAGCCAAGACGAGGGGCTTCCGATATAATGCATCTGCCACTAAGTTTTTTTGTCCCTGAACATGGACAATCTGGAAGTGAAACCGTGACAAGATGTTTAGCCCACCGCATATGCTTTTCCGAAAGCTGCTTCTGTGACAAAAAGTAGCGTAGACTCAATTGATCAATAAAACCCGTGAAATCGGCTCCGAGTAGATAATGTCGCCACTGAGTAAAAGCATGGATCACTGCCAATAGCTCTTTCTCATAAATCTGTGCTACCAATTCTGGCCTTGAAAACATTCTGCTTTCATAAGCAATCACATGGCCTTCTTGCATCAAGACCGCTCCCAGACTACGACCACAAGCATCACAATAAACTTGGAATGGCTTTTGCAAGTCTGGCAAAGCCAACACTGGTCCAGTAGTCAATTTTTCCTAAAGTGTCTGAAAAGCAGTCACCTCTATCGGTCCCCACGAGAAAGGGACTCATTTCTGAGTCAATAAGTGCAAAGGCGAAGCTATCTCTGCAAACTTCCACATGAACTGCCGTGATAGTAAGAACACAAGCCCAAAAAGCTTCTAGCTTCATGAACATTCTTCAAGTCAAACCAATCGCGGATAGTCTCAATTTTGGCCGGGTCCATCTGTACTCTTGCTGTTGAGACGATGTGTCCCAAGAAATTTATCTTCGGCAGAAAAACTCGCTCTTTTTGGTATTGATAAACAATCTGTGATCACGCAATGCTTGAAAGACTTGTAGCAAATGGTCTCGATGCTCTACTTCATCCTTGGAGAAAACTATAATATCATCAAAAAAAGTGCCCACAAAAGATCAATGCTCTCGGAAAATCATATCCATCATTCAGTTGAAAGTTGCTGGAGCATTGGTAAGTCCAAAAGGCATCACCAAAAATTCGTATAAACCAAAGCTGGTCCGAAAGGCTGTCTTGTAGACAACTTGTCACAAATTGTTAACGTGTCAAGTCACTGAAAGAGCCAACCTTCATATCACAGCCGAGGGGCCTAAACCCTAAGAAGAACAAGCAACAGCAGAAGAAGAAGTCCTACCAATTTATGGGACCCCATCCGATGGGGCCCAAGTGACATAAAGGAATCAAAATAAAGCTGGACCCTCTCACACACACAAAAGACAACGTGGAAGCTGATGACATCGTAGCAATACGGATTTCCGAATTTTGCTTTGACTGCTGACGTGGCAGCCTGTACGGTTTTCCATTTGAGTTTGACTGCTTTTCAAGGCCAAGGGCCTTTAAATAAGTGCAGAGGGCTCAGTCTCTTGCACGCTTCAATGAGCACCTGCAGAGCGCGAGTACCGGCATTGTACTAAGTTCAAGTAATATAAATAAATACCAAAAGGGGTGCCAAGGTCGGGGGCCAATACTCTTTGGGGTGGAATTCCGTCACTCCGTGTCGCGTGTCGTCTCTCTTTCACTTTCAGTTATTAATTAAGTGCTAAAGTCTGTTCAGTCTGTTCTTTCACTTTGCCACATGCGCGGCAAAGTTCTGTACTTTCATCCATCTTGCTTGGGTCCGTTCCCATCCAATCTGGTAGCAGTCCTGCTTTCATCTTGTCTTTTTTGCCACGTTCCTCCGCTGTTCTAGAACTCTCTGGCCTGTCTTCAATATGTCCTCGTTGTGCTTTTTTGGGCACTTTGAGGAGATATGCCCTTGTTCCCCGCAACCAAAACACTTCCCCCTTTAAGATAGTCAGCTCTCTTCTGCAGTCAATCGGGGTCTGCATCTTTCTTTCTTTGGGGATTCTTTTTCTTTCTATTTTCATTGATCGAGGTCTGTATGGTCTTCTAAGTCAAAACTTCATCAGTGGGGGTAGGTCAAATTCTCTAAATGTATCAAGAATCCCCGTTTCGCATGTCCCATCAATTGTTGTATAGACTCAAACTTTTGTTCAAGACAGTAATCTCGGATCTCTATAGGGAGTCCGCAACAAAACTGCTCAATCTGTTCGTTAAAAGTAACCTTTTTAAACGAAGAGGTTGGTAGGAAAGAATCCCAAAACCTCTCACAATATGCATCCAAAGTGTCACCCTTGGTCATCCAAAGATGGTTCCAAGCAGTTCTCACATCTCATTCGTACTCCTGGATCAACCACGAAGAAATAAAGAGTTGTTTGAACTTCAACCAGTTTGTCGGAGCTTCTTTCCTTAGAAGAAGAGTGGACCACCATGTTCGAGCATTTCCCTTTAAAAACGATGTTGCCCTCCTGATCTTGGAGTGCTCTGAGTAATGCCTTCCAGAGAGGCTATGTCAAACTGTTGAATGAAAGCCAAAGCCCTCGGAGCATCTCGGAATCCATAAAATTTTTCAAAATTTTATTCACAGTCCACCCTCTTTAAATTCCTTTGTCTTCTTGCTCTTATCTTCGAGAAAATCATATTGGTTCCCTCTGTAAAAATGTTTCTTCTTTGCATAAAACATGTGGTCGTCGGAGTCCAAACTGTTAGAGGATGACTCCTCCATAGAACTATCGAAACCTGGTCAGAATCTGATCTTCTTTGACTTTTTCTTGTTCTTTCCAAATCTTTGTTTCTTTCTTCGCTTCTTGCCCTTTCTGTCCTCGCTCGAGTCGGAAGAGGAAGAGCTAGAAGAATTGTCGGAAGAAGAGAAGAAGAACTAGGTAGTCCTTCAAAATGCACATGCTTCTCTTCTGTTTTCGTGCAGATGCAACAAAAGATTGACGGCCCAAGTAACCGGAGTAGTCAGTCCCCTTCTTGCGCTTCTTCAATTGCTTCTTCGATGGCTTTTTCGTGTCCAGAAGCTGACTGGTTTGGGTCTGGACCACATCATGAAGTTCTTCTTCAGTGAATATCCTTGGAGTAGGAGGCTTCTTGATTGGTGGCTCGGTGGCTTTCTGCCACTGGGTATGCACTTCAGCCCATTGACTGTTGGGTCAAAAGTTTTGCATATTGGGGATCCTTAGCAAACTGAAGCATTCGTCAACCTACTGTCAACGTTCATTCTGTGTAGGCCGGGGTGGCCCGTACTGAGTCTCTGCTAAGTCGCTGGAATTTTTCGTAATGCCTCCTCCCACCTCAGCGGTGGCAGAAGAGGTAGATTCATTCTTTTCGGGATCCATAGGTGCCGCGAGAAGAAAGATCGAATTTCCCGGTAGAGGAGAAATCGGCCGTGCTCTGATACCAGTGTAACAAACTTGGACACCCCAAGTCTAGATTCTGTCGCGCCACAAAAAAGATTCACTTCAAAATACTTAACAATTCAAGAGTCGACACGGCCCGCCGTAGTTCCGTGCCAAGAGAGATTGGCCCCAAAGACAGGTGCCCCTTTCGGTATTTCTTTTCTATTAATCTTTGAGCAAAAAACAACTCCAGCAAGTGCTCACTCTCAGACTCTGCGTTCAGATGCTCTGAGAAGTGACACCCCCCTTGGGTTAATTTATTCTTCCAAGGGATGCCAAAAGCAGAGCCCCAAAAGCATGTAAACTTAAAAGCAAAAGGCCCAAAAGCAGCCAACGCTGCTTGCGGAAATCCGTACAGTAATGCCACATCAGCAGTGTGAATCGCGGACGTCCGTACAACTTGCCACGTCAGCAGCGTGAATCGCAAGCGTCCATACAACAACCATGTTAGCATTCTTTACGCATTATTTTAATGCTAGGTGTCCCTTCGGCCCCTCGGAAGTTATCCATAAGTTGGAACTTCTTATTGGTCATGCCACGTCATCAGTTTGTGACAGCCGGAAAAAGGTGAACAATGGCACTCTGTCAAAACCTTTTCCCTCAAAGGTTGTACCCCTCCCGTATGGAATAGCCTAAAACTATCTCTCCACTCTGTATCCGGTGAAAGAAATCTGCAAAATCAGATAACTGGAATACAAATCTACCATATCCTCGAAGCTTTGATGATGTAAAGAGTAAATAGCTAGAATCAAGGGCTTTCTAGACAACGCATCTATCACTAAATTCTTATGTCCACGAACATGGACTATCTGGAAATGAAATTGTGACAAGATGTTAGCCCACCGCATCTACTTTTCCAAAAGCTGCTTTTGCGCCAAGAAGTAGCATAAACTTTGGTGATCTGTAAAGACTGTAAAGTCGGCTCCGAGAAGATAGTGTCACCATTGCGTAAGAGCATGGATAACTGCCAAAAGCTCTTTCTCATAAATCTGTGCAACAATTTCAAGACGTAAAAACATCCTGCTCTCATAAGCCATTACATGGTCTTCTTGTCTCAAGCCTGCTCCCAAACTGTGACCAGAAGAATCACAGTAAACTTCAAATGGCTTTTGCAAGTCTAGTAAGGCCAACACTGGTCCCGTAGTCAACTTTTCCTTCAGAGTCTGAAAGGCTACAATCTCTATCGGTCCCCAAGTAAAAGGAACTCCTTTCTAAGTCAGCATATGCAAAGGAGAAGCTATCTCTGCAAATTTCCAAACGAACTGACGATAATATGAGCACAAGCCCAGATAAGCTTCGAACCTCATGGACATTCTTCAAATCAAACCAATCATGAATAGTCGCAACTTTGGCCGGATCCCTCTTTCTCCTTCTGCTGAGACAATGTGCCCCAAGAAGTGTATCTCAGGCAAGAAAAAAAAATTCGCTCTTTTGGCGTTGATAACAAATCTATGTTTCCGCAATGCCTAGAAGACTTCAAATAGGTGGTCTTGTTCTGCTTCATTCTTGGAGAAGACGATGATGTCGTCATAGAAAGTGCCCACAAATGGTCGGTACTCCCTAAAAATTATGTCCATCATACAGTTGAATGTAGCCGCATTGGTAAGGCCAAATGGCATTACCAAATATTCGTACTACAAACCAAAGGTTGCCCTGAAAGTTGTCTTGTAGAAGTGTCCAGGAGCAATTCGTATCTGATGATGACCACTCTTCAGATCAAGTGGGCAAGTAGAACCCTAAAGTGTAACAGACTTGGACACTCCAAGTCGAGAATCTACCGCGACACCACAAACAATCACTTCAAAACAATTCACAGTTCACAATTGATTCGACACTAGCCCGGCGAAGTTCCGTGCCTAGAGATATTGGCCCCAAAGATTGGCGCCCCTTTCGGTATTTCTTTTTGTATTAATCTATGTTCAAAGTACAAGAGTGTAGGCAGGCGCTCACACTCAAAACTCTGCGTCCAGATGCCCTGAGTTGTGAGTGGCCTACCCGCTTATTTAAAGATTACATGGGATACTAAAGGCAGAGCCCCAAAAGCTTCAAAAGCTGTCCATAAAAAGCTGCCCCTAAAATAAAGCAACTTTCAATTTTCCCTCTCAAACCCTCTTAAGGTATTAAAGGAAGGCCTAAAAGCGCTCTCCAATTTGCGTGGAATAAAGAAGCAAAAACTGCGCAAAACTCTGTCCCAAAAGCTGCCGTAGGATAGTCCGCCAAAAGCGCCGCAAAATCCGGGTATGCCACGTCAGCTGTCAATCCGTACCGCAGGCCACATCAGCCTTTGCGGGGCTGTTTTCAGCAGTAGGCAGCCACATCATCATTTCTGCAATCCTTTTCCAGGTGTGTGTGTGTGTGTACTGGGCAGCCACGTCACCAAGTTGTGACATACCCCCCCTCCCCTCTTGAAAGCATTGTAATCGCCCTCGATTACGCCTGCAAAACAGAAAGAAGCCATAAACTGTCCTAGCAGACACTGACTGTTAGTACCGACGCACTAGGAACACACATCTAGCACATGTACCAATTGACAGTCACATCACACGACATCACAGGACATCACATGACAAATCACTGTAACAGATACCACTGTAACAGACTTGGACACTCCAAGTCGAGAATCTACCGCGACACCACAAACAATCACTTCAAAACGGTTCACACTTCACAATTGATACGACATTGCCGGTGGAGTTCTATGCCTAGAGATATTGACTCCAAAGACTGGCGCCCCTTTCGGTATTTCTTTTTGTATAAATCTGTGTTCAAAGTACAAGAGTGTAGGCAGGCGCTCACACTCAGACTCTGCATCCAGATGCCCTGAGTTGTGAGTGGCCTACCCGCTTATTTAAAGATTACATGGGATGCTAAAGGCAGAGCCCCAAAGCTTCAAAGCTGTCCATAAAAAGTTGCCCCTAAAATAAAGCAATTTTCAATTTTCCCTCTCAAACACTCTTAAGGTATTAAAGCAAGGCCTAAAAGCTCTCTCCAATTTGTGTGGACAGCAAAAACTGTGCAAAACTTTGCCCCAAAAGCTGCCATAGGACAGTCCGCCAAAAGCGTCGCAAAATCCAGGTATGCCACGTCAACAGTCAATCTGTACCGCAAGCCACGTCAACATTTGCGAGGCTGTTTTCAGCCAGCAGGCAACCACGTCATCGTTTCTGCAATCCTTTTCTGGAAGGTGTGTGTGTGTACTGGGCAGCCCCGTCACCAAGTTGTGACATAAAGTCTGTCGAGTATATCATCGATCTATTCTGGTTCATTATTTCTTCATTTTGGGCTTGGCTAACTTTGTAAGGTGGCGGATTCCGTGGTGTACTACCGGGAATCAATCATGTGATCTTCAGGACGTAAGGAAGGCAACTTGCCTGGTAAGCCCTCAGAGAAACAGTCAACTTGAGCTTGCCAAAAATCTTGTCGTTCTTTTTCGAGGTCTGACATATTCAACCTTTGATCATCATTCAGTTCTTTCAAGAAAATCGGGCAAACCAAAAAACTAGATTTCATCAAGTGGGACGGACTCGCCTTTCAGTTTTCCATAAGTACAATCTCTTTGCCTTTCTCATTCTTCAAGATGGCTTTCCTTGCCCTATAATCGACCCCATTTCCTTGGGCGAAATTCCAAATCGAGCTGCCAATTTGGTTGAAGTTGGCCTTGGCTTCTCCATCAAAGAACATAAGGGTTTCCTGGTCTCACACTTTGCCCCATGCTGTGCAAAGTTCGGTATTTTCGTTTATCTGATCAAGGTCGGCGGTCCCCACAAAATCTGGTAGCAGTCCTGCTTTCATCTTTCATTTTCTTCCGCGCTCGGCTACTGCTCTGTAACTCTCTGGCTTATCTTCTGGTGGTCCTCTGGTTCATCTTCTTTTCAAGAATTCTGTCCAGCTCTTTCTGCGAGTATAGGTTCCGCTTGTCTGCACTTGTCCGGGTAATTCTTCAGGTGTTTCGCAAATCTCGGGTCTCTCGACTCTCGAGTACTTGCTCAATCTTTTCACACATATGTCAACCTACATTTGACGTTTGTACTCCATTCTGGCAAACTTTTCTGCCAAGAATTTATCCAATCTTCATTCCTTTCTTCACTTTCCACACCGAATTTCGACTTTTCTTTGCCTACCCACTAAGAAGTGTTATCTCTGTCAAGTTCTCCGTGAGAACCCATGTATAATCTGGGGCTCTTTATGGCTTATGCCCTGTAAGACAGAGGGATGAAGACAGGAGCGCGCCCACTACGCGACGTACGAAGGGTTGGAATGGCTGATAAGTCTCGTCAGGACACGAAGATTCTTTCACAAAAAACTGCGTGTGCTGCAAAAAAAATCGATCCTTCGTAGAAGAAGAATCTTTCTGAGCTCTAATACCACTCTAACAGGCTTGGGCACTTGTAACAGACTTGGACACTCCAAGTCAAGAATCTACCACAACAACACCAAATAACCACTTCAAAACAGTTCACAGTTCACAGTTCACAATTTATTTAACACTGTCCCGGCGGAGTTCCGTGCCTAGAGATATTGGCCCCAAAGACTGGCCCTCTTTCGGTATTTCTTTTTGTATTAATTTGTGTTCAAAGTACAAGAGTGTGGGTAGGCGCTCACACTCAGACTCTGCGTCCATATGCTCTGAGTTGTGAGAGGCCAGCCCCTTTATTTAAAGGTTACAAGGGATGCCAAAAGCAGAGCCCAAAAGCTTTTAACTTTTCTCTCACACGCTCTCTTGAGCCTTAAAATAAAGCAAATTAAAAGTTTTGTCTCTCTCCCTTTAAGTCCTTACGTAAGAATCCACGCAGTCAAAACTTTACGTAAAATAAAGCAATATCGAAAGCTGCGCCAGGCTAAAAAGCGAACTGCCACAAATGTCCTGCTTTTCCGTACGCTCAGCCAGCGTGAATCGCGGAAGGTGCCGTACAGCATGCCACATCATCTTTTTGCGCAAAATGAAGCTGCTGACAAAATTCCTCACGCCAGGGCTGTCCATGCCACAAAAGGATGTATGTACGGGGCAGCCCCCCCTATCCTTGCCCGAGAGGATGTGTGTGTATGTGTACTAGGCACGCCACGTCACTAGGTTGTGACATACCCCCCTCTTGAAAGCATTGTAATCACCCTCGATTACACCTGCAAAACAGACAGAAGCCATAAACTGTCTTAGCAGACACTGACTGTTAGTACCTACGTACTAGGAATATCCATCTAGCACATGTGCCAATCGACAGTCACATCACACGACGTCACAGGACATCCCTAGACATCACATGACAAATCACATTCAACATTCATTCGGATCTTAGACCATGATTTATCGGCAATGTAGCTAGCAATTGCATCTAGATCCAGTCGGGACCTCATCGATGCCCAATTGACTAACCCCTATTGCAACCATGTCTATTTGAAATCATTTAGACCAAAATGCTGCAGTCATTTCGTCTATTAGTTCCTGCACTTAATAACAAGTCAAGAACAAATCAATTTCATATTCAAGAATTCCATTTCATAGTCATACAACAGAATACTATTAGCTCTCAGTATCCCTGAAGCTCAAAGAGACATCAATGACTCTAGTATTCAAAAAAATCAAGGCATCTGTTGACAAAGGAGCGGAGTAACTCCACTCTTGTGCATCCCACTGCACCAGATCTACGGCCAAGCTGAATTATGGGTTCCATTTGGAATAGACTATGCTAAACCAAAAGCTTCAAGGTAAAGTTTCACAATCTGAGGAGTATCTGCTAGGTCCTCCTCCTCCATCCACTTTGCATCCAATGAAGGATAGTTCTTGAATTTAACCAAGAACCGCCTTCTTACTTTACCCTTATTCTTTGTGTCCTTATGTGCCAAAATCTGTTCAAGAACAAGGATCTCCTCGTTTTCCTCCACTTCGGGTTGCTCATCGGGCTCCCCATCTTTAGGCACATCACCTTTAAAAGGTTTCAAGAGACTCTGTTAGGTGCAGCGGAATGAATGTTGTATTTTCTCAAGATTGGTGATCTTTATTGCTCAAGGTTCCTTTTAGTTCTTAGGGAAAGAGAGAGCTTTCCGTCTTGTAGAGTGTTGTGGTCACGAACAAAGTGGGTGGATGTTGTGCGTGCAAATGAATGAGAGTGAGAGAAGGAGAGAGAAGAGATACGACACCGAGAGGTTTGTAAAACCCTCCTCCGAAGGCCCCACTCTCGTCGGCGAGAGTGGTCTACTTTGATTGCACAAAGGTGTACAATGCGAATGCAATGGGACTATGCCGATGACGACGACGACTTGACGGCTGAAATCTGTGGTCTTCTAATCGCTGAATTCGGGGACTGTTTCGGTGGCTGAAAATGACTGTTTTGGCTGCGTTTTCTTGGGCTAAACTTGGGGGATCACTTGCAACTGAATGGGGGCTGATCTGCTACTGTTCCTTGGCTAAGAATCTGCGTTTGTAAGGGCTAAAATCTGCGTTTCTACAATGGCTGAAATCTGTGTTTTCTTCTATGCTGAACTGCAGATTTGCTAGCGTTTTTGATGGACTGAAAAACGCTGGGAAGAGCTGAGGTCTGATGGCGTTTTTGCTTCAAAAACGCTGGCTGAAAGTGAGGTTTCTTGGCGATGAAAACGCTGGGCTGAATGCCTGTAGGAAGTCGCTACCAATGCCAATCGACGGCGAGGCTGATGCTGTGGGGAAAACGCCAAGGGGGAGATGGGAGGTATGGCGATGGGGGGTCATGAGGGGGGGTACTGCTGAGAAGTTGCCTGTTGAGCGGTGTCGTGCCATGGCACGTTCATCATGTGAAATTAAAGTATCTACCTCAGTCTTAATGTTTATGATGTGTGGGACCAAATGCTACAATGTACATAGTGTGATATATGCGAAAATGAATGTCACGGTTGCAGTCGTGTACATACCTTGCCGGGCGGGCGAGGCCCTACACGTGGCGCCATGGAATGCTTTTTCACATAAATATATGCCTAATTTTCTTTAGGAATGTACAAATGTCAAGTGTTTTGAAGTGGCACGTTCATTTTGCCTAGAAAGTTCAATGCGGGCAATCTCGGCCAATAATAGCAGGTTTCATGCGCTGGCGTGAAAGACGTGTCCAAAGTGCTTACCAAGTGGTAAAATGAGGTTCAACATGAAATTTGAGCCCAATATGATTTTTCCACAATTTTAGGGATTTTTCCCAGCTCGTTTGGGCTTTTTACAGACAAAAAGTGACATTTTTGGGCTAAAAATGACCTAAAAATGACCTAAAAATGGTCAAAAATAGCCTTAAAAATACCCAAAATAGCTCAAAATGCCACATCAACGACGCTGGAGTTGTTGCTCAAGTTGTGTGGGAATTTTTAGAGCCAAGAATGAGCTCATTTGGGCACATGAGCAAGGAGATACAGCCATTCCTCTACAGGGTGCTAGTGCAGTCCCGTGCTACTTCCACTACATGGTTGAGGCTGTGAGGCCTCCAATTAGGGTTTCCCCTCCTCAAATAACTACTTGGGCTTCTCCAATGAAGTACTGAAGCTTCCATGAAATGGTCACGACGAAGAATCGAAGCGTAAATTTAGGGTTTTTAACAGGTCGAATGAGCACTACATCTGTGCAATTGGGAGCGAGGCTACACCTAATCTTCACACACACAAGAGTTTTGAGTTAGTATTGGTTCTTTTTCAAAGTGGAGCTTTCATAGCTGGAGTTTTGTTCTTTTTTAGTGTGTTTTTGGCTTCAAATCGTCTACGCCTTGCTTAATTTTGCTACGAATCCTCATAGTCAGAGGCCCGATGCTTTCCTAGTCGCACTACGCACTTCCTGACACGTTTTTGGTGAACCCGATGCGAAGTAGGCTAGGGTGAGGGTTCAAAAGCTTCATTGAAGGTCTCAAAAGAAAGGTTTAAAGCTATGGAGCAACAAGAGCAACAGGGGGTTCGGTTTGATCCAGTCATAATGCAAATGTTTCAAGCTTTTGCAGTGTTTATGCAGCAACAGCAAGCTGCAGAAAGGAGAGCAAGCTGCAGAAAGGAGGGAGCTCTCCTCAACCAAAGCGCTTCAATCTGTGGTGAAGAAATTGGACCAATTTAAAGGTAAAGATGTAACAAAGTATCTTTGTGGATATGTAAAGGAGATGGAGCTTCATCCAGTGCCCGAAGCAGAGATGGTGCAAAGTTTTGAACTTGCTGTGGTTCCCGAGATCAGAGAGCATGTAAGGGGAATTAGAAATGAGCATGGGGCAACTTGGGAAGCATTCAAATTAGCCTTGAAGGAAGATTATTTCATGGAGGACTCCGAAAGGGTAACAAAGAGGACTTTCTTAGAGTGGGTAGTTCGGCCAAAAGAGGGGCTCTCACCTACCGAGCTGCTAAGGGAATTCGAACGCCGTTATGATCAACTGTCAAGGACTGAAAAGGCTACGCTAAACTCAGAGAAGACAGAGCTCTTTTTGCAGGCATCAGGTAAAGAGATTCAAGAGAAGTTAGAGCTACTACTTGAGGATAAGAATGCAGAACAGGGTTTGAAGACCGATTGAAATAAGGTCGAAGATGCCATTTCACTGCTAGCTAAGCGACGACGACGAAGAGACAAGATGATAGTCAACCCTACTCAATCCCCACGTGTTCCTGAGAGTCCTATAAAGCCTGTGATTGTGGTTCCAAAGAGTGACAAATCCATTCTAGATGATATTGTCAAGGGAATGCAAGAGCTCAAGTTAAAGCTTACAAGGCTAGAAGAAAAGGGGCAACCATCAAGTCAATCTACAGGGCAACGACCGCAAACCAGAGAAGGCTTTGTCAATAGATGCATATGGTGTGATAGTACTGACCATGGAAGGAGGGATTGTGAAAGTTTTAAAGATGCTTTGACAAAGGAGCTTGTTTTCTTTAAAGATGGAAAAATTCACTTAAGTGAAACAGGTAAGCTCTTGGGAACGAACTTTGGCAAAGGCGGGATGAAGAAACTAGTTGAGGACATGGCTACTAGCCATGCCATCTCAATGGTTGAGGCAACCGCCTATGGGTTGAAGGTGGATCCTATTAAGAAAAAAGGATCAGTCAAGGTTGGAGAAGAGGAATCTAATGGTATTGGAGAGCTATGGCCATGCGCTATAGAGTCTGCTATGAAGGGTAAAATGCCTACAGAGGTTTTACATGAAGCTGGAGATTGCATTCGGCTTGAAACAGGTTGGAATGACCCTGTGGACTCTTTGTCAGTGCATGCATATATTGCCAAATGTCAAGCAAATGAGGCCATTGTTGAAGAGAAACGTAGGCACCAGAATGGGGATGAAGGGCCTTCAAAGCGAGCAACGAGGAGTGGAGGTAGAAATGACACAGTGCCTCCTAGATCACCTTCCCCGCAACAAATGCCTGTCCCCGAAGTGCCTATGCAAGAAGCCTCTAAAGACAAGAAGAAGGATGCAACAAAATCCAAAGCAAAGGGTCCGGCCTACAAACTCCAATCCGATATAGAGGCAGCAACGGATCTCAAAAAGGTTTTGGAAGAGAGGATTCTAAACAATAAGGTGGAATTTACCTTGGGTGAGGTCCTTGGTATAGCAAAGCAGGAATTTCACGAAGAAATAATTGATATCATAAAGAGGAAGCGGCAGTCTCTTACTGAATCTATCCTTGTACAGGGTGAAGAAGAGACTTTAAATGCACAGGGTGTACACGTCTATGGCAAACAAGGTGATGAAACTATTGTTGGGTACAAGTCTAGGGGAGGAGTAAAACACGTTCGCTTCTTGGATGATGAAGATGAATTGGAGACCACTCACAAGAGCTACTACTTGAATAGTCACTGGGCAAGAGGAACTACCGAGACGCTGGTAAAAGTGGGAGACTTGGAAGAGCCATACATTGCGTTGATAGATCATGGGTCAGAAATTAACCTCATGTCACAGAGTCTTTATCAAAAAGGAAAATGGCCAATTGATATAAATCATGGATGGATGATTCGTGCAGCAAACAACTCATCAGGGGAGCTGTACGGAGCTTGTCCAAATGTAAAGGTGACTATTGGGGATGTGAAAGATGACCAAAATTTCTTTGTACAGGAGATATCTACATATCCTCTTATCCTTGGGCAGCCGTACATCACTGCTACTCGCATGGAAACCAAGGTGATGGATGATGGGTCAGCTTATGCAAGAATAAGGAGCGGGGATGGAAAGCGTGCAGTACACTTCCTTACTGTTTGTGTAGACCATGAAAGGAACCGTGAAAGTCTTAGAGAGCAACCCTTGCCAAAGACGAACAAAGAATTCAAGGACTACAGGGATATGAGGGGTTTTGGCCATGTACCATTGTAGAGCGGGATTGCAGTGGTACAAGAAGAGAAAGATTCTCGCATGATGTATATGCAAAGGATACATTTTCTACAGGTTTTGTAGGATAATCAGACTATGGATCTATTGCTTTTACAGAGTGTGAGGACTTAAAGCGGCGTGAACGACAACATGTAAATAGTGTACAAAGACGTTTGAAGATGAATGGTTTGCTAGAAGATGAAGAATGCATTGCAGGTGTGTTTGATGAGTGTTCTTTTGTGGATACTATGCAAGATTTGGAGTCTTTAGTGGATTGCAATTTGCGTATGGGAAGTGAGGTTGTGAAAGTATGCTCAATAGAAATGTACAAGGCCATTGAGGATTTCAAAAATGCTCAAAGTGTTGATGTACGAGTGGAGACTAAGTATAAGTCCGTGGCAAAGAAAGTGAAACCAGTAGCATTACCTCTACCAAAAGACTGCACAAATAAGATGGAACAAGCTGCTTTGCAACCTAGCCTTCGTGACCCAAGCAAGATTGGACACAAGTTCACAAAGGATTCTTTGAAAGAGTTAAAGGTTGGTTGCGAGGATAGTTTGACAAAAGCTGAAAAGATATGCTTTGAAGCCATGCTTGCCAAACACGGAAAAGCTTTTGCATTTGAGCCTTATGAGATAGGGTGTGTTGATCCATCCATTGTTGCTCCTATGGTGATCTTCACTATCCCTCATGTACCTTGGAACTTGAGGCCTATTCCTGTTCCAAAGGCTCATTTGCCAAAGCTCATTGAGTTGCTTAATGAAAAGATCAAGATGGGTATCTTGGAGCCTTCTTGTGCTCCGTATTCAAATAGGTGGTTCACACTTCCGAAGAAAAATGGTTCTTTACGCTTTATTCAGGATATGCAACCTGTAAATAAGGTGACAATCAGAAATGTGGGTATAGGGCCAATTGTCGATGAGTTTGCAGAGGCATTTGCAGGAAGGGCAATATATTCTATGGGAGATTTGTACTCAGGGTATGATCAGTTCCAACTAGCAATGAAAAGCAGGGACTTGACTACCATGAGGACACCCTTGGGTTTAGTAAGGATGTGCATCTTACCTCAGGGGGCAACGAATTCAGTTGCACACATGAGGAATGGTATGAACAAAGTCCTACGTGACTTCATACCGCAAACTACAATGCCTTTCCTTGATGATCTGCCAATCAAAGGATGTGATGTAAGTGATAAAGATGTGGCTCTAGACTCAAGGGGGTGCCGAAAGTATGTGGCAAACCATATCAACGATTGTGATAATATCCTGTCAAGGTTGGAAGAGGTGAACCTTACCTTGTCTTGCCAAAAGTCAGTGTTTGGAGTGAATGAAGTTCTTACTATGGGACATATGTGCAGGCCATATGGTAGAAGGCCTTGTCCTGCAAAGATTGATGTAATCCAAAGAATGAAAGAGAAATGTACAAATGTCACTGAGGTTCGAAGGTTCTTGGGTGCATGCGTGTTTTATGTTATTTGGATTCCGCATTATGCACATGTAGCAGAGCCTTTGTATCAACTTTTGAGAAAGAACCAAAGGTTTCAATGGGAAGAAGTACATACACATGCCATGAGGAAATTAAAGAAGTTGCTGCTTATGTCTCCAACTTTGAGGAAAGCAAACTATGAATGTGGAAGATATATAATTGTGATAGTGGATACTAGCCCCACAGGAATTGGATGGGCGATTGGGCAAGATGATAATGATGGCAAGCGATATGTGGTGAGGTTTGGAGCAAAAGTCCTAAGTGCTCGTCAACGCAACTATCCACAGGTAAAAAGAGAGTTATGGGGAGTAGTCACAGCTTTGAAATGTGACAAAGAGTATTTGATAGGAGCAAATGTAATAGTGGAGACTGATTGTCTACCCCTTCTTGGAATGATAACAAGTTGCTCAACTCCCGACATTGCTATGTTGAGATGGATTGCCTACATAAAGTCCTTGAATCCAGAATTTAAGCATATTGCAGGGAAAGATGATCCAGTTGCGGATATGCTTTCACGAGCAAGGTATGAAAAAGAAGAAGACATGGTTGTCGAGGGCGATGATGTAGGCACACAGTTCTATAGTATCTCTCATGCCAAAGGTGATCATGTTTGCTTGTCAAATGCACTTGAGTTGTTTACAAAGGACCTGTATCAAGGTGACTAGTTGCTCATTGGACGCTATCTGAGCACTTTGACAAGGCAAGAAGGGGTGACTGATCAAGAGTTCAAAAGAATACGGAGAAAAGCCTATGGATACTTTTTGAAAGATGGGTACTTATGGAAGAGTCCAAACAAAGAAATGGAATGCCCATGAGAGTGGTGAATGATAAGGACAATCAAAATGAGCTTATGAAAAAGTTTCATGAGAGTCTTTATGCTGGACACAGAGGTGTAATGGGCACCTTTACTAAAATAAAAGAGAGGTATTGGTGGAAAGGTATGTATAAAGATGTATCTCACTTTGTGGACTTGTCAAATGTATTCAAATATACGTCATCGTGATGGGTTGCACCCTACTTACCTGTTGGCCATGCATTACAAGTGGGTAGTAGATCTGGTTACAATGCCATTGGGCTTATGGCAAATGAGATACATAGTGCTTGCACGGGAAGATTTAACCAACCAAGTTGAAGGTCGTGCTCTAAGAACGAAAAGCACAGAAGGGGTATGTAAGTTCCTCTTGGATGATGTAATTAGCCGTTATGGTTGTGTTGGGAAAATAACAGCGGACAGGGGTGAGTTGGATGCTGACAAAGCAAGGGAGTTTTTCTCTAGATTGGGCATTAAACTTGCTCTCACTACTACATATAATTCTGAGGGAAATGGAAAAGTGAGCATCCTCCTATCATTAAAGCTTTGGCTAAGGCCTGCAAAGGTAAAATGGGAGAGTGGCCTAGGTTATTGCCTTATGCTTTATGGGCTGATCGTACAACTCACAGCTCGGTTACTGGTTATATGCCTTTTGAGTTGATGTATGGTCAGAAACCTATAATGCCAATTGAGGATGTAATTCCCACATGGAATGTATTACCTTGGGAAGATGGAATGAGTAGGGAAGACCTTCTTGCTTTGCGCATACAACAGTTAGAAAGAAGGCCCCAAGATATTGAGATTGCAGTAGCACGATTAAAAGATGCAAGGTTAAAGAATAAGGACAGATTCGACAAGAGGCATAGGCTCAGACCTAAAGCTATTGAGGAAGGTGATTGGGTGCTGGTGTATGACAGTAGTCTTGAAAACCAACTTTCAACAATAAGAAAGCTTTCAAAGAGAATGGTTTGGTCCTTATGTCGTTCAGCATGTACATGGGAATGCAACTTATACCTTGCATGAATTAGATGGGACAAAAATGAAGATTCCCATTGCAGGGAAAAGAATCAAGTTATTCAAAAGAAGAGGTGATACAGATCCCTTTGATTCACAAGAAGGTCAAAATGAAGGCTCTGATGAAAATGGTATGGAGAACAAGAGGATGATGCGTTAGATTTTGTTGCAAGCGATGATGAAATCGACATGTATGTTGACTTAAATGAAGACTGAACCTGCAAAAGATATTTGTGGCACATGTCGGAGGATGTGCAGATCTAGAGGGGGTGGATGTCGTGCCATGGCACGTTCATAATGTGAAATTAAAGTATCTACCTCACTCTTAATGTTTATGATGTGTGGGACCAAATGCTACAATGTACATAGGGTGATATATGCGAAAATGAATGTCACGGTTGCAGTCGTGTACATACCTTGCCGGGCGGGCGAGGCCCTACACATGGCGCCATGGAATGCTTTTTCACATAAATATATGCCTAATTTTCTTTAGGAATATACAAATGTCAAGTGTTTTGAAGTGGCACGCTCATTTTGCCTAAAAAGTTCAATGCGGGCAATCTCGGCCAAAAATTGCATACGGACAAAAAGTGACATTTTTGGGCTAAAAATGACCTAAAAATAGTCAAAAATAGCCTTAAAAATACCCAAAATAACTCAAAATGCCACATCAACGACGCTGGCGTTGTTGCTCAAGTTGTGTGGGAATTTTTAGAGCCAAGAATGAGCTCATTTGGGCACATGAGCAAGGAGATACAGCCATTCCTCTACAGGGTGCTAGTGCAGTCCCGTGCTGCTTCCACTACATGGTTAAGGCTGTGAGGCCTCCAATTAGGGTTTCCCATCCTCAAATAACTACTTGGGCTTCTCCAATGAAGTACTGAAGCTTCCATGAAATGGTCACGACGAAGAATCGAAGCGTAAATTTAGGGTTTTTAACAGGTCGAATGAGCACTGCATCTATGCAATTGGGAGCGAGGCTACACCTAATCTTCACACACACGAGAGTTTTGAGCTAGTATTGGTTCTTTTTCAAAGTGGAGCTTTCATGGCTGGAGTTTTGTTCTTTTTTAGTGTGTTTTTGGCTTCAAATCGTCTACGCCTTGCTTAATTTTGCTACGAATCCTCACAGTCAGAGGCCCGGCGCTTTCCTAGTCGCACTATGCACTTCCTGACAGCGGGAAGCTCCTGCTGCCTCTTCTGCTAGAAAGTGTGAACTTTGGTTTGCTTATATAATAACTTAGCGAAATTGCCCTACCTACTTTTGTTGGAAAGTCGCTTAAAAATAATAAGTGAAAATCCCAATAAATAGGAAAATAGGCTAAATGCACTGGAAAATTCCCCTAACTGATGCTAATGGATTCTGATGGGAATTCAGATGATCATGCTGTGTGTAACCGGAGGATATGCATCTATGCTAAGTGACGGGGCATGCACGGTCTACGAATAGACTCACAAAAGTGCCAGATCACTGCTAATCTAGACTTGATCGGACTGACTGAACCCTGTTGTGGTGTAGCTTGTCCACGGACACATAGGGTTGGGATGTGTCACGTGATAGACTCACATGAAATGCATTGTACATCATCCAAGTGTCAGGCAGTTTCAGTTGAAAGGAGACATCATTGATCTTTTCGGAGATCTGGAAAGGTCCATAGTATCACATACTAAGCTTTGGAAAAAACCTCTCCTTTCCCTTTTTCTTTCTCAGTCGTGCCTTCTCAAAATGTAAGAGCACCCAATCATCCTCCCTCAATTTCAAATCGCTTGGCGATCCGCTGCCTTTTTCTATCGTTCTTGAGATTTTTGCAAAGCCTCGCAAACCTTGGCAAAAGCCGTGTCTAAGTTGCGCGTATACTCATCAGCTTCACAAATCTTATCTTTCGTGCTTAGGGAGGGTGGAACCTTCACAGCACCTTCAACAATCTCAAATGGTGTCTTCCCCGTCGAAGAGTGTATTGTGTTATTGTAGGCAAATTCCACCAAAAGTAGATACTCTTCCCATTGAGTCTTCTGATCCGAGATATAAGACTTCAATAAATCTAAAACCATTGAATTGGCAATCTCAGATTGCTCGTCAGTCTACGGGTGGAAAGATGACGAGAACTGCAACCGCGTGCCAATGTTCTCCCAAATTGCCTTCCAAAACAAACTCGTAAATCTGGGGTCCTTGTTGGAGACAATCGTCTCAGGCATGCCATGTAATCTCAAAATCTGGGGCACAAACAGTCTCGCTAAGTGATCCGGCTACTGTTTTTTTCACTGGAATGAAATGAGCTTGTTTGCTAAATCTGTCAATAACAGTCCAGATACCATCGTGACCACTGTGTTCTCGGGAGATCAAAAACGAAATCCATTGCAATACTTTCCCAGGGGCGGGTGGGTATGAGAAAAGGCTGTAACAATCCCTGTGCTTTATGCCTGTCAAACTTGACCTTCTAGCATACCAAGCAATTGCGCACAAACTCGTTCGTATCCTTCTTGAGTCTCAGCCAAAAGAAGTATCTCTTTACCCCTTTCATGGTGGTAGCAATGCCGTGGTGGCCCGTAAAAGGCGGACAGTGGCATTCAATCATAATCTTTTCCCTCAACGGCTGTGTAACGCATGACATGGTTTTCCTCATCAAGTAGCCATCCCGAATGGAATATCCCGCTACTGTCTCCCCATCCGTATCCGTGTGAAAACGTATGCAAAATCCTGATTTGTGGCATACTGGCCAACCATATCCTCGAAGCTCCTATCATGTATCGCGGAAATAGCCAGAACCAACGGCTTTCGAACAAAGCATTTGCCACCAAATTCTTATGTCCCTCAACATGGACAATCTGGAAGTGAAACTGTGACAAGACGTTCGCCCATTGCATCTGCTTTTCCGATAGCTGCTTCTGTGACAAGAAGTAGCATAAACTCTGATGGTCTAAAAAGACAATAAAGTCCGCTCCGAGTAGGTAGTGCCACCACTAAGTAAGAGCATGGATAACCGCCAAAAGCTCTTTCTCATAAATTTGTGCTATCAATTCTGGCCTTGAGAACACTTGGCTCTCGTAAAGCAATGACATGGCCTTCTTGCATTAAGACCGCACCCAAACTACGACCACAAGCATCACAATATACTTCAAATGACTTCTGCAAGTTCGGGAAAGTCAAAACTGGTCCCGTAGTCAATTTCTCTTTCAAAGTCTGGAAGGCAGTCACCTCTGTGGGTCCCCACGAGAAAGGGACTTTTTTGTGTCAAGATATACAAAGGGGAAGCAACCTCTGCAAACTTTCGAATGAACCGCCTATAGTACGAACACAATCCCAAGAAGCTTCTAACTTCATGGACATTCTTCAGATCGGGCATTTAGATCAGAAGAGAAAGATTCGATCTCATTGTTTGCATGTCTTGAATGAATGGGTTGGCACTCCGTCTATTTGTTCATCTACATCGCATGCACAATCTTTAGAAAAGACGAGATTTTTTCCAGTCACTTTCCATGGAATAGGTATGTTCATGTTTTTGTGTTGGAAGTGGTTTCAGAAATTTTCAGCCATGGAGATTCTAGAAGAAGAAAGAAGCATGACTCTTGACGAAGTTGAAGCATCGAAGGAGCCTCAGAAGACTGTCGCCTTCGGCACGGCCCAAAGAAGCAAGCGTTGCAGACCTTTATGAAGTTCAAGTACCGCATGACCCACACATCAGCGTGGGCCGGCGAAGAGTCCCTTCCAGGATTCCGGATGCTATTGGCGATCTCCCTCGACGCCATACATTTCGGTACCAGTACCTCACTTTGAAAAGGAGGGGATGTCACATGACACATCCAACCCTATGTGTCCGTGGACAAGCTACAGCACAACAAGGGTTCAGTCAGTCCAGTCAGTCTAGATTTAGAAGTGTTCTGGCACTTTTGTGAGTCTGTTCGCAGACCGTGCATGCCCAGTCAGTCCAGATTTAGAAGTGTTCTGGCACTTAGTGTAGATGCATATCCTCTGGTTGCACACAGCATGATCATAAGCATTCCCATCAGAATCCTTCAGGGGAATTTTCCAATGTATTTGACCTATTTTCCCTATTTTTGACATTTTTCACTTATTATATTTTGAGTTTCTTTTGTTGGGAACTGAGTAGGGCAAATTGGGTAACATAATATATAAGCAAACCAAGGCTAGCACTATTTGGCAGAAGAAGAAGGAGAGCATCAAGCATTTACGTGCAACAGGCCCTTCGGAGACACTTCTCAGCAAGACCAACCCTTGGCGATTTCGGCCCCTGGCGTTTTCCCTCCAAGCAAGTCCCTCTCAGCCCTAGCGTTTTTCATCATAGCTTCATCACAAGACAACCTGAGCCCTAGCGTTTCCAGAAACCTCAAATCGCCCCCCTTTGCATGGCGTTTTCAGCAGATAAAGCATCAGCAGAATTTCAACCTTTGACAGCCTAAGAACCAACAGATTTCAGCCAGCAAAGACCAGCCCACAGCAGCAGATCGGCATTAGATTTCAGCCAATAGCGTGTTTGGACAGCAATAAGTTTGCATCAGTTTTCAGCCCTTAGATCGGTCTCGTCATCCCCGTCGTCGTCATCGATCTAGCCTACACTTGCATCAGTCACATGCATCCACTTTGTACCAATTTGTGCAATCAATCATAGACCACTCTCGTTAACGAGAGTGGGGCCTTCGGAGGAGGGTTTTACGTCGTCTCTGGTGTTGTATTCTCTTCTCTCTCTATCTCTCAGTCTCATACACTTGCACGCACAGTGTCCATTCACTTCGTTCGTGATCATTGCACTCTCTCGTTAAGAACGGAAGGCTCTCCCTTCCATAAGAATAAAAAGGAACCTTGAGCACAGTTCGGAGCACTCATCTTGAGCAAAGTTCAAACATTCATTCCGCTACACCTAACAAGTGCAGGCAGGCGCTCACACTCAGACTCTGCGTCCAGATGCTCTAAGTTGTGAGAGGCCTACCCACTTATTTATAGATTACAAGGGGTGCTAAAAGAAGAACCCAAAAGCTGAAAATCAAAAGCCTAAAAATAAAGCAAAGGCTCTTTCTCTCTCTTGCTTGTAAAAATAATGCAAGTCCCAAAAAGCTGTCCCTTTTAAAATAAAGCAGAAAAGCTCTCTTGTTTAATCCAATAAAGCAAAGATGCTTTCTATATTAAAATAAAGCGTTCTCTCTCTCTCTCTCTCTCTCTCTCTCTCTCTCTCTCTCTCTCTCTCTCTCTCTCTCTCTCTCTCTCTGCTTTTCCCAACGTAGAATGAAGCAAAAAGCCTAGCTGCTTTTTTTCCGTGAAACGCGGGGATCCGTACAGCTCTGCCACGTGTCAACGCGCTATGTCAACAAATCAGGGTTAGGGTTAGGGTGGTTTCTGATTTTAGGATTAGGGTTTCAACAGAATTAGGGTTTAGGACAAAATTAGGGTTTCTGATTTTAAAGTTAGGGTTTCAACAAAAATAGGGTTTCGGGCAGCCACGTCATCACTTTATGAGCACTTCACGGAGATATGTCCTAGTTTCCCCGCATCCAAAGCACTTCCCTTCCCTGATGTAGCGAGCCCGCTCCTGAGGAGTAAGCTTAGGTCGTGCATCTTTCTTTTCTGGGTTGCTCTTTTTTTTTCTACTTTCATTTGTCGAAGTCTATTCCGCTCCTTGTGTCATGATCTCATCGGTGGGGTAGGTCAGACTGCCAGAGTGAATGGCAAAACCCCGTTTCACATGACTCATCTGTTGAATAGAAGTTTACTTTTGTTCCAAGCAGTGATCTCAGATCTTTGTAGGTAGACCCAAGGTAAACCGCTCAATCTGTTCCTTGAACGAGATCTTCTTAAATGAAAAGGCGGGTGGAAAAGAGCTCCAGAATCTCTCGCAATAAGCGTCCACTGTATTCTTCTTGGTCATCCGAAGATGGTTCCAAGCAGTTCGTATATCACGTTCATACTCTCGAGTCAGCCAAGAAGAAATAAAAAGCCTCTTGAATTTCAGTCATTTCACTAGCGCAGTCTTGCTTAAAAGAAGCCTGGACCACCAAGTTCGAGCATTCCCCTTCGAATAAGAGGCAGCTCTCCGAATCTTGAGTGCTCTGAGTAACACCCTCCCGCGAAAGCGATGTCAAACTACTGTACAAAAGACAAAGCCTTCGAAGCATCTCTATAACCAGAGAAAGTGTCAAATTTAATTGACTGTCCACCTTCCTTAAACTCTCTGACTTTTTTGCTTTTCTCTTCCAGAAAATCATATTGGTTGGCTTTATAAAAATTCTTCTTCTTTGCATAAAAGTTGTTGTCGTCAAGTATGAACGTCTGTAGACGCATCCTCTGTAGAACTGTCACTCACGGGGCGAGATTTAGACTTCTTTGTCTTTTTCTTGCCCTTTCCGAAGCGTTGCTTCTTTCTTGCTTCGCTTTTTGCCTTTTCGGTCTTCTTCGCTCGAGTCAGATGAGCTAGAAGAACTGTTAGAAGGAGGAGAAGAAGAAGAAGAACTGGGTACTCCTTCAAATCGAACACGCTTCTTCTGCTTTCTTGCTTTTTCAAGTAGACTGACGACCCAAATAACCCAGGAAGTCAACGCCTTTCTTCTGCTTTTTGTCGTGCTTTTTAGCTTTATTCTGCGCGTTAAAAACCTGTGCAATTCGCGCATCAACCACCTCTTCTAATTCTTTCTCTGTATACTTCTTGGAAGTAGGAGGTTTCTTGAGAGCAGGTTTTCGGAGTGGTTCTGTGGTTTTATGCCACTGCGTGTGCACCTCCTCCAAAGAGGTCTTGCTCATATATTTTGCCATTTTTGGGTCCTTGGCAAAATTAAGCATCATCTTTGTTGCGTCGCCGATCAATCGTTGACGCTCCATCTCTCGACGCTCCGCTTGAGGAGGCCAAGGCGGGCCATACTCCTTGCCAGAATCTTCGTTGTGATCCCTTCCCGCATCTCTGAATGCAGAGGGAGTCGACTGATCTTTACCTAAAGCCATAGGTGCCACGGAAAAAAATTGGGATCGGATTTCCCGTAGAAGAGAAATCGGCCGTGCTCTGTTACCACTATAACAGACTTGGACACTCCAAGTCAAGAATCTACCACGACAGCACCAAATAACCACTTCAAAACAGTTCACAGTTCACAATTTATTGGACACTGGAGCGGTGGAGTTCCATGCCTAGAGATATTGGCCCCAAAGACTGGCGCCCCTTCCGGTATTTCTTTTTGTATTAATCTGTGTTCAGAGTACAAGAGTACGGGCAGGCGCGCTCACACTCAGACTTTGCATCCAGATGCTCTGAGTTGTGAGAGGCCAGCCCGTTTATTTAAAGGTTACAAGGGATGCCAAAAGCAGAGCCCAAAAGCTGAAAATCAAAAGCTTTTAACTTTTCTCTCACAAGCTCTCTTGAGCCTTAAAATAAAGCAAATTAAAAGTTCTCTCTCTCTCCCTTTAAGTCCTTGCGTAGAATCCACGCAGCCAAAACTTTACGTAAAATAAAGCAATATCGAAAGCTGCACCAAGCTAAAAAGAGAACTGCCGCAAATGTCCTGCTTTTTCGTACGATCAGCCAGCGTCAATCGCGGAAGGTGCCGTACAGCATGCCACGTCATCTTTTTGCGCAAAATGAAGCTGCTGACAAAATTCCTCACGTCAGGGCTGTCCATGCCACAAAAGGGTGTATGTACGGGGCAACCCCCCCTATCCTTGCCCGAGAGGGTGTGTGTGTATGTGTATTGGGCACGCCACGTCATTGGGTTGTGACAGCACTCCAAGCGTGAAATCAATAGCAACACACGAACAGAAACTTCAAAATCATTGAACTTTAATAGAGAGAGAGAGAGAGTCGACATGGCCCGGCGGAGTTCCACACCCAGAGGTATTGGCCCCTAAGTCTGGCGCCCCTTCATATTTCTTTATCGTTAATCACTGCAAAGTACAACTCCCGAGGGACCTCTGCTTCAGACCCTGCGGAGTGAGGCCCCAAGGGCTCCTATAAACTTACAAGGGATGCCCCAAAAGCAGTAAACTCAAAAGCAAATTGTCCCAAAAGCATCTGGTTCCAAAATCCGCCATTAAAAAACAGCCAGCGCAAATTACGGAATTCCGTACAGCCTGCCACGCCATCAATTGTCACCGCATAACGCGAAAATCCGTACTATTTGCCACGTCAGCCTGTCAGCGCAAATCCCGGGCCTGTCTGTTCAGCCTGCTCTGCTGCCGCGTCAGCTTTCCTCTGTCTCGGGCAGTACTGTCACGTCATCATTTTGTGACATGATGCCACATCATCACTTTGTACATCAAGTGGGCCTAGACTTAACTTGAGCAGCAGATAGCTTCCCTCCCTTTGAGCATTTGAGAAGTTTTACATAAGAGCTCGGTGCACCTCAAGGATTGTGGTGGTCAACCACGTGCTCCTAGCGACGATGTGATACACCACTTTCTTTTGAATCTATTCAAGTTCCTGTAAAGACCGGCTTCAACCGCTTTTCAAGAACTTTCTTTGGTCCAACATGGATGGACAGGCTACGCATACCAAGGTGGCCTGGGCAGTCATCACGCTACTCACTTTGCAGAGTGGTCTTGGGCTCATCAATCTTTCTTTTCAGAGTCACGCCCTACTAGGGAAACTCATCGTAAGGCTCTTTAAAAGGTTCACCATGAAAAGGTTTGAGCAAATTCACATGGAAGGCAATATGGATCCACCAATGTTGAGGGAGACCAAATCTAGTAGCTACTTCATTATCCGATTATAATTGCTTCCAAGCCTCACCCCTAGGAAAAAACCTCTAACAATGAGCTTGAAAAGCAAGGCATGGAGCTCTCTCTCTCTCTCTCTCTCTCTCTCTCTCTCTCTCTCTCTCTCTCTCTCTCTCTCTCTCTCTCTCTAAAAAAACACACAAATGCACAAATAATCCTGCAATTCTTACCTTAGATCAGCAATCAAAGTAAACAGCTTTGAAGAGTCTCTAACATTCCAATCTTGCAAATTGCTCCACACAACATGAGCATTGACAAGATTCTCATCATCAAGCAATGCTGCTTGGAATTTCTCATCCTCGGGTGAAAATATGATATCGGGAGCATGCAATGGGTGCTCAATGTTGAAGACTATGTCCCCTGATAACCAAAAAGGTCAAGGGGAAAAAAAAATTAATTTGGATAAAAAAAATTATGATCACATATTTCATGGAGATTGTAGAGCTCACATTTTACGTAATCAAGGCAGCAGGGTACTAAAACAGAGTACCGATCAGCAAAACGGGCTCCTGGTAACCCTTTGCGTACATTCTCCACCTATTTTCCAAAACAGAAAGACTGACTCTCTCTCTCTCTCTCTCTCTCTCTCTCTCTCTCCACACAAAAACAAGCACCTGAAACTGCAGCGATCCGGACCCGTTCAGAAGCACCTGCGTTTGTGTGGCGTGCAACGGAGACAAGTCCTTTAGAAGAGTCGCGGCCTCCATGATGTACACGGAGTCTACTTGAGCCAGCTTCTATTTAAACAAGTGATGAAGCCACGAGAGCTGCCCCATAAATGCCACGCCCCAAAGTCGAAGGATCTACGGTGGAGGTTTAATCCACCGTTGATCCCATCCCCATGTCATAAAAAATAAGAACTCCCCACGATGGCGATTGTGCCTCGAATCCTAGACCTCCCCACGCCCTATCCAACCCACCTATCGCGCTTGGTTGCAAGCATCATGACTCCATAACTATAAAACCCTGTCCCCTCCCTGCTGCGTTGATCCGACGGCCCAAAGCCCCCTCGCTCCGCCGATCACGCTCTTCGTAGATCCCTCGACTCCCATCCCGTGGCATTTATAGACGAGGGGAGAACTCAGCATGTAGTGTTTTCCAGAACTACAGAGGTCATTGGATGGAGTCCATGTTTTACTTTTGTTGTTTTTTTTTATTGTCGAGGGAGTGAATTGGCTTGTGGGACAAGGAATCCCATGCGAACATGCGGCTAGTGTGTTGTGCTTCCAACAAGAGGTCTTGGCTTCAAATTACAAGCAGGTGCCATGTGGATCAAAGTTCTGGGCACCATCAATCGCACTATCCTGGGGTTATTAAGACCCCGTGCATACAGTGTTCAAGAGAGCTATCTAATTCCATTACTTCCCATGTTGACATGGAGCTAAGCAAAAACAAGTAGAGGTCTCACAATGGCGTCTCTTGAGGAGGGGGCGGGGGGGGGGGAGAGAGAGAGAGAGAGAGAAAGAGAGAGAGATTGTTGTCTTGTAGGATAATAACAAAGCTATCTTCTTTAGCATGATTTTCTAAGACCATTTTTTTGAACAGTGTCACCCAAACATTCCACGTCAATGAGAGTTTTAATAGCAACGGAAAACGATAGCGCTACTATTAAAAGTAGGAAAACAAAGCAAAGCAGCACTGCTAGTCACATAAACATGATCGACATGAGAGAAGGTATGAAAGACGAAGAGACCATGATAAAGAGGATGAATATAGAAGGGATCTTAGCGAAGGGATGGTGATTGAAGGACTCACAAAGAGCATGATGATTGGAGGGACAAATACAATTAATATCTCACAGTGATGAGGATGATAAATGTAGAGACCAGAGCATGGGGGGTCGGATTGATAGAAACCTACATTTGGCAAGCAATCAAAGCTATCAATATAGGAGCCGAGACAAAGTCCTCCCATTTGCAATCTTATGAATGTTGCAACAAGAGGATTCCATGTCAGAGGGTGTATTTGAACGTTCCGCGTGAGAGGAGAGTTTTTAATAGGAGTAAAAAATAGCAATATTGTTATTGAAAGTAAGAAAATAAAGCAAAGCAACACTATTGGGTGGCGAGGAGACATAATCAACAAGAGACAAGATATGAAAGATGAAGAGATCGTGGCAGATTGGATGATTATAGAAGGGATTGTAGCAGCAAGGATGGTGATCAAAGGGCTCACAAAGAGTATGATGATCGCAAGGACAGATACAGTCGATATGATGACAGTGACCACAGTGATGAACGTAGACACCGAAGCAAGGGGGTTGGGCCAACAATCAAAGCTATCAATACATGAGAAAATAGAAAGTCTTCCCATTTATAAGCTAAAAGCTTAGCTAATCCATGAGAAGGAAATTTTAGTTGGGTTGAGGGAAAACCAACACGGAAGGAAGATTGCTTGCCACAACCTTTGTCAAGCCAAGGGTAGTCGGGCGGGCAGGGCCCAATGGGAACATGCACGAGGGCTCGACCCTATAAGTAGGGAAGATACTGGATGGGAGGAGCGGGTGAGGCATTGTACGCTGCAAATGCATTGGAGAGAGAGAGAGAGAGAGAGAGAGAGAGAGAGAGAGAGAGAGAGAGAGAGAGAGAGAGTCCATACATCATCCACATTTGAGATTTGGTGGTAGACTGCTGAGGAGCTTATATGGCCACTCATGGGAAATCGCACAAGTGTTACTTGTGACAACTTCCTTTGTTGGATAACGGACAGATAAATGGAGGGACTCACTACAATTTTCACACTAAAGGGCTCTATTTGTTGAGCACTTGGAAGCTTGGAGTTGTTGCAATGAGGACTTTGGAACTATACCTATTGATTGTTGGCAAGGACTTTGGTACCAGTGCTGCAGAGTGAGCGAGTGTGGAGCGCGAGGGAGTGTTGCACATGTGATTGTAGTTTTGCAAGGCTTGGCAAGGATGGGTAGACTACATCTCTTCCATTTACGTCCTTCGCTCCCTATCCATCTATTGTTGCTATACATCGGTAAGACCACTGACGCTTGTTTCAACCCATCCTACAAATCTACTCTCACTATTGTACCTGCAGTCTCATTCCTGAAACTACTTGGAAAGATAATCCGCAAAAGTTCGCATTGAAGTGGGGCCAGTATGAGGAGTTTTTACTAGTACCTGTCCCATTTTGCCTGACAAGAAAACAATAGGCACATATAGAATCCACACACACTTATCAATTTGCGGCTAGAATTGTTTCTGCAAAACAAAATCCTTGGCTCTTCACATGTATAGGCAATTGATACTTCTTTATTCTACATCATAAAGGGCATGCGATTGAGTGCACGCCATAGCTATGTTCTCTTTCCCTTCACACTCTCGGTTTGTGGGTGTGAGCTTTCCATCACGCTTTACCTCGAGACAAGTGATGAAAACTAGCCTAGTAACAATTGGTAATATCACGTTTGAGTCTCCTTTCCATGATTATATTTCCTTGTCTTTGTAATGACTATCCCTATCTCCTCGAACCAAAATTGTCCCTTTTTAAAACAATAACCTCTCCTTTTTCATTAGCAAAAAGGGGAGGCATCACTAAGGCCTTACCCTTTTGGGGCAAGTATTAGCGGGTTGCCAGGACCGACGTCTGCAGCATAGCTTTTTGGTACTAACATAATGTCAACACTCAGGGAAGTGACTCGGATGGGGCACAGAGACTCTTTGAGATCGTCATTCTTAAGAAGTGAACCTTAACAAGCAAGTGAACCAACCCAACAAGAAGTGAACCTTAACAAGCAAACACACCAACCCAACAAGCAAACCAACACTCAATGATCAGGGAAATCTGCTTATGTCCTTTCTCACAAATGTAGGTCATCACACCATTTTGGCACTCGAACGGACTCGAAATGCAATGAAACTTTACGAGGAGGTCTAGGACACCTAGAGGCACTATCCTAGCAAGGCTGGTCGCAATCCGACAAGGTACCAAAATCACGATCCATCATGAAATCCTAAAAATTTCAACAGATCATGCCAAAAATGTCATCCTATGGTCTAAGAACACTCTCCTATGGTCAAAACGATTATAAACAATGATTTAAGCACTCAAATCTGCATTTACAGCTCACATACGCGTAGTCGCAAACCTCAACAAAACTGACAATGCTTACACTTGAATTAAAGAGCAAAAGAGTGGAACACAATGCAAGTTTCTGAATCGAAAACGGATTATCAAATCATTAGCTGCGATGATTACAAGTTTGGAGCAGCTCGTAGCTTGAGGGTACGTTTTCAGAGCTCCGTTCTCCTTCCAAAGATAAGCCTCCTTTTCACATTAAGGTTATTGACCTTTATACCTAGGGCATTCTAAATGGCCAGTGGCCGGCTCACACGGACCTTTACAAATATCACTACAGCATTACAACTCAAGGAATTGACCTGCTACTCTAGAATTAGGATTTACATAGAGTATCACTACACTAGCTTGGCAAAATAATTGACTACAAATGAGGTGTTCGGCTATGTGTCCGGCCAGTTGGGGATGCTCGTTCGATCTGTTCTCAAACATTCTCCCCTTCCTAATTCGTGTTGTCCCTTGACATGACCTTTGTGGAATCTTGTCATAGGGTTGTCTTTAGCTTTGTCTTGAAGGTCGGTCTTCAGCCAGCTTTGTCTTGAAGGTTGGTCTTCAGCTTGGAAAGTGTGTTTTCATTGATGACGCTCCCCCCTTCCTTGAGTGACTCATATCTGGCATGTTGTTGATATGTGACTTAATCTTTGATTATCGAGACAACTTTTCTTCTCATTGCGCAGTCTTCTCTTTGTTGCCAATCTTGGCCACCATGAAGAAGGATTTTAATAGTTTTGAGTTAATAGAACCAATCCTCTTTGTGGCGTGACTTTATGATGGGTATGCTTTCCATGTCGACTGTAATTTGAGTTGTTTGCACAATAGGTCACCAATGTTGATGCACTGTGTGAGCTTTTTTTGATTGTTGTTGATGACTCTCTTGCGGAATTTGTCATTGCTTGTTGTTGTAGGCCATTCTTTGACTTGCGATTGTTTGATGGAGCTTTGTTGTTGATTTTGGAGATAAAAGATGCTCTTGATAAGCATATGGAGACCTGCAGTGTTTGCTCCAAGTCAGTTAGAAAAGTTTCTGTCCAAAAATTTCTTAGGGGTACATGGACCGCGATCCATGTTCCACCACTTTTGAATCTGAATTTTTGGTATGTTGATAGCTTGTGATGTTTGTAGCTTGCTCCACAAATCTTTTTGAATTTGGATCAGTTTTGCCCTACCAAAATTGTCTGCTGTGACAATTTTAACAATGTTCAGTTTTTGGCTCTTTTGACCACTTTTTACAACTTTTTTGCATTTGGTTCTTTTGGAAAAAGTGTTTTTCTATGTCTCAGCTACCTATTGCTCAAATCTCAGCCAAATTTTTTTTTATTTTTTTTCATGAGATACATGGATCGTGATCCATGTTTGGAAGCCAAAATGACATTTCTTGGTACCATCAGGATCAACGTGTTTACTAGATGCTATGGTATCAAAATTTTTGGATTTGGATTAGTTTTTGTCATTCAAAAGCAAGTTTTTCTGTATGTCCTACGGTTTCTGACTAGTTTCTATGTTTGGCTATTTTGACCAACTTTTTTTAAATTTTTGACATGGTCCCTTTTGGCAAAGTTGTTCCACTAGTTATAAGGAATGTACTTGTCAAATATTAGCCCCAAATGTAAAAAAGGTACATGGATCGCGATCCATGTTTGGCATCATTTTTTCATGATTTTTGTTCTGGTGGTTCTCTATGCCTTGTAGAAGCCAAATCTTACCCTTTTTTGAATTTGGATCCCAAAATCTCAAGGTTTGCCCAATTTTGTGTCTGAATCCCTATTTTGTTGTTTTTGCCCTAACATCCAATTCTGAAGTGATTTTTGAGTTTTTCTTTCAAGCAAACTTGATCAGAGCAGTTTCCCAATGATGTACACTGTAACTGGTCACTTTTCACCAAAAATGGTTTTTGGGATTACATGGATCGCGATCCATGTTCCTCCAAAGAATCTAGTCAAACTTCTCAGATTGATTCTAGAGAGTCTGCTGATGCCCTTGATCCACAAATTTTTGAATTTGGATTACTTTTGAGGTCTTTACCATCAAATTCTCAAAATTTCAGAGTTATGGCCATTTTTGCCAAAATATGGTTTTCACCATTTTCTCCCTTTGATGGTGGTAGTTCCTACTTACCCTACTCTCAAGTACTAAAATGAAACATGAAAGAAAAACAAACAAAATGGTACAAAATAAATTCAAAATGGAAAACGGTACAGCATTCTGAAAGCATTAAAAAATCGGAGAATGAAATGCTTTTGGCTATCTCACTTACAACCCTTTTTACTTCTCAAGAATAGATCTAGCAAGTCCTCAACTTCTAGACTCTACCAAGCACTAAACCTCGTGTTTAGTTGCTTCACTGCTAAGGTGTAAATGGAATGAAGAGACAAATCAATGCTCTAAATACGCACTAGGTCACTCACAATCTAAGGATCATATCCTCGACAACGACGCTAATGTTAGCGGGTCGTCGCGATGGACGTCTGCAGCATAGCTTTTTGGTACTAACATAATGTCAATACTCAGGAAAGTGACTCGGATGGGGTACATAGATTCTTTGAGATCGTCAATCTCAAGAAGTGAACCTAAACAAGCAAACATGACAACTCTACAAGCAAACCAACACTCAATGATCAGGGAAATCTGCCTATGTCCTTTCTCACAACTCTAGGTCATCACACCATTTCGGCACTCAAACGTACTCGAAATGCAATGAAACTTTAGGAGGAGGTCTAGGACACCTAGGGGCACAATCCTACCAAGTCTGGTCTCAATCCGACAAGGTACCAAATTCACAATCCATCATGTAAAAGGTCCTAAAAACTGCAACAGATCAGTCCAGAAAGGTCGCCCTATGGTCTAAGAACACTCTCTATAGTCAAAATGACTAAAAACAGTGTTTTAAGCACTCAAATCTGCAATTATAGCTCACAGACGCATAATTGCAAACCACAACAAAACTAACAATGCTTACACTTAATTGAAAGAGCAAAGAGAGAGGAACACAATGCAAGTTTCCCAATCAAAAACGGATTACCAAATCATTAGGTGCGATGATTACAAGTTTGGAGCAGCTTGTAGCTTGAGCGTATGTTTTCAGATCTCCCTTCCTCTTCTCTAAAGATAAGCCTCCTTTCACATTAAAGTTATTGACCTTTATACCTAGGGCTACTAGGATTCCGTATCCAAACCTGATAATTTCCGTTGTAAGAGCCTTGCTTTTGTAGCTGAAGACAAGGTATCCATCTAGAGTTCTTAGCACTATCAGTGGTGACTGGCTGTTGGCTCTTCCTATTGATTGTGTGCCTTTGGGTGGAGCCTTGTGCTTCTTGATTTCTCTTGGTTGTTCCAGATTGAGCTTCAACTTTTGGTAACCATATTTGAGTGTTACCTTCATAAAGTCCTTGTGCTTCGAGTAGCTTGACTGGAATTTGCCGCTGCTTCACCTGTTTGTGTTAGGTAGCTTCATTGAAGTTTGACTTTGGAGCCCAAACTTGTCACATTTCTTGCTTGGAAGGTCTTTTCTTTTGCCTTTTGTGGTTTTTTTTTCTCCTATTTGAGTTGTTTGTCTTCCGTTGATAGCTCGGTTTGCTCTTTGTAGAACTTCTTTCTCGAGGTGAGTAGAACCAGGCTGTTACTTTAGGCTTTTTGGCCCAAAATTTAGCATTTCCTTGGAAGTAGCCTTGAGCAATGATTGACCCATTTGATGCTACCCACCTTGTCACCTTTTGTTGTTCATGTTGAACTTGTGCTTCATGTATCCAAACTGGGTCTTTGACTTTGATGTGTTCTTTGGATACCAACACTTGGTTGACATTCTGTGGCTTCTTCTGGATGCTTCATGTGATGGAAACTTTGGTTGATAGACTTTTTGTTTCGGTTTCCATTGCGTTGTTGATGGTTTGGCTCTTGATGTAGAGGCTTCATGGGAGGTTTGATGGAGGCTCGTTGAAGGTAAATTTGTCTTGCGAGGTTGATCTTCTTCAGCATTTACTTTTGCTTTACCCTTTTTCGCGATGGTCGGCAATTCTTTCTCCGCATGGATTTGAGAAGCTTCATGAACTCTTACAATTTTTGTTGTTGAAGCTTTTGATTGTTGTCGAAAGAAGATGCTCCTCCAGCTTTCTGTCAGAACCAGACTCTCTTTGATGTGATGGGAGTCAATTATGTGGAAAGTATCTTTATACTCCCTGGTACTCAACTGGAGTACAGCTTCTGCCACTTCGAAGCTAGGAATCGGCATTTTTGAACTTGTGTACACGATCTCCTCTAGCTCTGTGATTGGTGGATTTCCCATCATGATCCAAGTTCCATATGTCATTAGATTCTTTGTTGCTTCTGGATCTATCACAACTGAACATGTAATTTTGAGTCCTGTTTCTCCGCATATGCTGAATTTGATTGTCGTAGGAGATAGTCAATCTTGTTCCTTATTCTTTTTCGTGTCTTGATCTTGAATTTGTTGAAGATTTTCCGTTGAAGTTGGAAACCTTTCTCCTTCATCTGCTTTCATTTGTGCTTTTTGTGGAGTCGACTTCTTTGAAATAGCTTTTGTCGATTCTTCAGGTATGTCAATGATGACATATTCTCGTGGTTGCTCTGCTTCCTTTGTTTGCACCTTGGAACCATGCTCCATGATGTAGCTATCTGTCTCACATTTTCTACTTTCACACTCACAAACTTCATTAGCTTCTTTCAACACCTTATTGTAAATAAGGGAGTTATATCATACCCATCTTCATCGCAAAATGTAGTCAGGGTCACCTCATTCACACACACATAAAGAGTGTCCAGTATTTGATCCCATCCAAAGGGTTCAAATAACTCCTCTGGGGATGGCTCTGGTACATATGCCTTGTCTTGTATTGACCTATCATGAATGCAATCTTCGTTTTTCAAACTGCCACCCTCAGAAGCTCCACATGTCCAATGGTGAGCTTTGTTTTGCAGCCAAGCAGGTATTTCTCCTTCTTGGTCAGTTGTGGAGTTTAATTCCTCTCTAGGGGTTCGCTCTACATCTCTATAACTATGATCTTTAACACTAATTTTTGTAGTGACCTCTTTGTGTCTCAAGTAGATATAGTCATAGCCCTAGTCTTGTACCATTTTGAGCTAACGCATGAATGGTTTGCCCAATATGATATAAAAGTTGATGCTCTTGTCAAAATCCAGTATGGCAAATGTGTGTTCGTACTCTATGCCACACGAGGATACAATGATTTGTTCTAATATTCCTATTGGTCTTCCACGTATCCATCCGCTAATTGCAGTTTCATTCAAGTTTTTGTAAGAGCAGGTTTTTCACATTTTTTCCATATCTCTTTGGTTGCAATGGCAATTCCTACCCCACTATCTAATATAACAACCGTATTTACTCCTTTGTACTCAAGTAGTAAGGTGGTGTTTCCTTCTTCTCCTTCACAATTGTCACCCACCTTATTTACTGGTACTAACTTTGTCTGTGGCTTCTTAGGCAAAGTGTCGTCCATGTTTTTGTCCACAAGCTGGTCACGTGAAGTGATTTTCAAGCCCATCTTTTCGAGGTTTTTGCCCCTTTGGCCCCATAGACGTGTCTAATTTTGGTAGCTCTGAGAGATAAAGTTTGCATTGTATAGGAGAATGTTCTAGAGCTAATTTTACTCCCAGTTTATTGCGCCCTTCATGCACAACAAGTTGGAGACATGAATGCAAAGCAAGACACTTGAGCAACAAGGTTGTAGCCACACATACAAAACATAAGAAAGACCTAGATGCTCTAAGTTGTTTTCTTTTGATGCGGAGTAAGGTCTTCTCTCTAGATGGATACACACAGTTTTCTTCATGAGCTTACTGTTTCAAATAATGTCTATGGTTTTCTTTGGATCAATGAGGTCTTGTATCCAGATGGATGCAAATGAATGTGTAAAATGTTATTGCTGAGCTTTTCTATTCTGAAAACGGTCTCTCACAATGCATGTCGTGATCTTGTGTAATTGAAGCAAATCAAGGAATCAATGATGATTTCTTGATACTCTTGCTTTCCAAAGGCTATGCTATGTTTGGAGAAATTAGCAAAGGATTGAAATTGTTCCATGATGCGACTGTGATGCAGGGTAGAGCAAGGTATTTTTTACCATATATGCAGTAGTGATGTGTGTGAACACACTTAGGACCATCTGGGCACTTTTTCCCTCACTAGGAGATTTTCTGCCCATGCTTTGTACATGGTCCTAAGTATGAACACACTTAGGACCACCAGGGCACTTTTTCCCTCACTAGGAGGTTTTTTGCCCATGCTTTGTGCATACATCCATCACTCTAGGACTATTTTATCCTTCTATTTGTGCACTAAGCAATAGACTCTTTGTTGAGCTTCTTCAGCTTCTCCAAGCTATGCGTGCATCCCTACAACTATAATTCCTACAATTGGTATCATAGCAGGTCATGTACTCCTAATACTGTTTCCTTAAATTTTTATAATCTTTGGAAAGTGTAGGAAGTCAACTAACACTTAGGACTCAAATTTTTCATTCAAGCTCATTTTCGCCTCCATTTCCATTATAGGCAGTAGTGCACAAGCAATTTCATCCTTTTGTGTAGAATTTTTGTCAGTGATTTTTTTTGCAAAACGGGTCCCTTACAATCCTCTTTGGGTTGTTTTATATAGCAGGTGTTAGTCCTACTTTGTTTCTCCTCTTTCAAAGCAGTTTTCACATCGGGTGTAGACACTCACCATGGATGACAACAAAACAAATTTTTTCAAGATGTTTGATGAGATGAGGAAAAATGCATGGGGATAACTACCCAATGTGGGCTTACATGATGACATATGTTCTTGTGTCAAAGGGTGTTTAATACATTGTGCAGGGCATTGTTGTACGTCTACCTTATGTGGATATAGGCTCTATTGAAGATGTTGCAGGTTCTAGCAGATATGTTTCTGCTAGAGTTGTTTTGCCTACGGCTAAGCAATCACCTTGGGATGTAAGAGAATCATCACCTGCAGCCTTGCTTCATCTACGACTTGTCTTCTCCATTCACCACTCATAAGCTACTTGGCTCGTGCTTCAATGTCCATTGGCCCATGCAATCAATGGCATTTGGTTGGTTTTGTTCATAAGACATCATCCCCATACAAAGAACTCCAAGGCGTATTCTCCCGGTAAGAGTGCTTTCACACCAACCAAAGGGAATTCACAAACCAATAAGGGCTTCACATTGGTTGAGCACAAAGCCTTTCAACCATTTGCTTTGATTCTAGATAGTAGTTTTTTCTGTGACATTGAATGACATTGTACAAGTGTGAACACTATTTTCTATCAAAATCCTACACATCATCACACAAGTAAAACCACACAATGTATGTTTATGTGCATTGTTGTTGAAATGTATGCAATTTTATGTACAAAAGCACAATGAGCACGTGACTAGACATTGCCAAATACGGTAAGACCTTCCTAACGCGTGCACACACAAGCACACAAAATGTAACATATGTGTGCTCTTTACCATTAGCCAAGAAAGGTGCATCCTTGAAATTTGGTACCAATGAAAGAAGAAGATGACAACGACATGAAGATCAAGACAAAGATCAACAATGAAGGGGACCACATCGACAGACCTTCACTTATGAATTAAAACCCATGACATGAATGATATAAAAAGCCCTAGGTCACTAATAGACATACTAAGTCCGACTTTTGAACCGTAACGATGAATCCAGTAGAGAACCGCTAGATGTATCCTGGGACATTGAACCATGGTTGTTGAATCCGTTGAGAATTGCCATGATGTATCCAATTGAGAATCGTGAAGTGTTAAATCCAGTGAGAACTGCCATGATGTATCAGATAGATGAAACATGTAAGCCTATGAGTACACCATGACATAAACATATGAACCCAAAAAAACATGAAGTATTTGTAAATCCCCAAGTTTGGCAAGCCCAACATGTGGCAACTTATGGGCAAGCCTTTTAGCCACCTAGGAAAAAGATGGATGATGACATGGTCCAATAGCAAGAGGGTGCAAACCTCTCCAGACAATGATTGCACAGCACTGAGCCTATTTGAGAGGCTCTTTTCTAATGAATAATTGCAATTTTAGTTTACTATCATTATGACTATGCTTTAGCTAATACTTTTTCTCTAAGCACTAAACTAGCCCTAATTATAATTACTCTAACCTTTAATAAGACACCATGGTGAACTTGAGGCTTCACCCTCCATAGCCGAGCTCACATTGTGGCGTTTAGGGTAGAGCACCCATTCTTACATTACATAGACTGATTGGCACAACCACATACATGAAATCTCCCCATTCAGTAATGAATGTTGTTTTTCCTCAATCTTTTGGTGTTACCTTGAATTGATTATACCCATTGTACCCATCCATAAAATTGTACATTTCATGTCCAACCATCTAATCTGACATCATGTATGTGAAGGGTAATGGAAATGGTGTTTTAATTGTCTGAGCATTAAGTTTTTTGTAATCAAAACATACCCTACATTTTCCATTCTTCTTTGAAACTACCACAATGGGAAATAACATCACTGCTTGCCACTTCAGTGGGTGACGAACCCTATCTTTAGTAGGCTATCAATTTCTTCCTTAACCTTTTTTTGCATAATATGGATTCATTCTGTACCTCTAGATTTGTACTAATCATGCATTTGGTTTCAATGGTGTACAATGCTAGCACAACTCTGGGCCGACACCTTTCAGATATGTATGTTCCCAAGCAAAGATATCTTGATATTTCTAAACTAGTTGCATGGCTTTCTCTTTGATCTCTGATTTTAAATGCTTATTGATCTTTATTACCTTAAAATTCGACTCTGAACCCAAATTCCATTCTTCTATTTCTTAATCATTTGGTAATAACCAGTTTGATATTCCACCCCCTTTTTGTCCGGGTAATGATTTAGCTTCTTTTTCTGTGTGTATGCTTGCTGCATATTCATTGGAAGGGTATAACTGCATCCTCCTCTCGTTCAACTAGCACCCTATTGTGTTCGTGTATGTGAAATCTATCCTTTCATCGAGTTATTGTTGTGCAAATAGCTTCTTGTACACCTTTAGAATATGCTAATGCCGCTATAGGCACTCTACCCAAGAGGGTAAGGTCGAAAACTCTCCACCTAGCCTTGAGAGAATGAGGACTTTGGCTCATCCCCACACACACTTTATATGTGTGGCATGTCTTCTACATTAGTCCGGACCACCCAGGCACTACAACCATGTGGTGTCCCCCTAAACCCTGCCTTCTCGGCTCTATGGCCAAAAGGCAGTCGACCTAGTCATGACCGCCATTATAGGCTACATGACATTATCCCCACTTCTAAAGAATTTTCATCCTCAAAAATACAATGGGGAAATCTTTTGGCAATCTCACTACGACGTTCCCAAGTTTTTGCTTCCTTGTCTAACTTCTAATAAGTCTATCCACTTAATTAGTACCTCCTGGTACACCTTATGGACTGGTTTGTCTATCTTGATATCCTGAGATCCTTTTGGGTTCGTGCGTTATCTTTGATGTCTCTATCAAATCAACCAAAATATCTAAAGAAACTACATTCTCCAACCCATGAACTGACTTCTTTATCTTACTAATGTTAAGAACTTTAAAGAGACCATAATATCCATGAGAGAGTTTGTCACAATTTTCCATTTTCATGGTCTCTAACTTCATAGGAACCTTTAGGAATAAAAAATCACCTTCTACAAAGGTAACTTTTCTTCCTCCTTTATCATCATATGCTTTAGTACGATCTTGTGCACTATTGGTGCTTTATTTTGACGCCTTCTGTATATCATTCATATCTTCAAGGAAACCCTTGACATATTGAATATTCTCCTTCTCTAAGCTTACAACCATAGGAGATTTTCACTGGAAACCATACATCAATATGAATGATGTAAATCGACTTGTTGAATATTTGAAACTATTGTAAGAAAATTCCAAAATGGGTAAATACTCTTCCAAATTAGACTGCCTTTTATTTACATAAGAATGCAACATGTCCTCTAGGATTTGGTTAACTCTTTTGATTTGACCATCAGACTATAGATGATCCACTATACTCATGCTTAAGAGTAGTATCCACCAGCTTTTTGAAGACGTCCCTCCAAAAATGACTATTGAACTTCCTATCTCTATTTGAAACTATATCTATGGGCATGCCATATAGCTTGTAGAGATGTTTAGTAAAGAGTTTTTCTACCTCTGCCATTTTAACCATTTTCTTCATGGCAATAAACTTTTCCATTTTGGTTAACATGTCCACTACCACCCACACTAAGTCATTCCCTCGACTAGTCTTGGGTAAATTGGTAATGAAGTCCATGGAAATGCTTTCTCTAAAGGATGGACTAGTCCCCCAACCTTGAGATGCTCATGTTTATCGACCTAAGACTTATTGCATAAGTTTGGGCATCCTTTAATAGGCTAGGCCAATAAAATTGTCTTTCAACTAGTGCATAGGTCATTTGAATTCTAGGATGACCTGCACTTGGACTACTGTGACTTTCTTTAAAAATGCATGCTCAAAAGTTGTTGATAGTTGGTACACACACTTTATCCTTGTAGATTAAGTACCTTTCGTCAATGGAGTAGTTAGCATACTTCTTCCCCCGATAAAGTTTATCACCACCCCTTCAAGCCGTAGTAGCTGTCAAAGGTGATGAAGGATCTACATCAAATCTCTCCAGTTCTGAACTACCTGGAAGTCTCAATTAGTCTCTTTGATCTAACTCTTGCTTCCCTACTTGTTGCACCTATGACTAGTCTCTCCAGATTAGTATTACGTGCCCACAATAAAAGTGGTCACATTTGTGAGATGGTGCAATCGTGCACAACACGCCAAACCTCTATAAAAGATGGATCATGCTCACATAAACCACATAGTGACTCCAAGACATTGTTCTTGAATAATGTGAAGCTTAATTCATTAATTTGTAGCATGCAACTAAGTCCATCCAACACTGCATCATATTTACCTCTTTGATAACGTACTTAAAGGTCAAACTTCTGTAGGATCTCCGCCCATCGAGCTTTTCTTCCCTTCAATTCATTCTGACTTTAAAGCCATTTTAAACTTTCATGGTCCATCCAGACCTCAAAAGTGGCACCATATAAAATAGTGTCTCCACTTTTTAATTGCACGTACTATAGCTAGTAACTCTCGCTCATAGGTCGAGTAGTCACGCAGGGCATGATATAAATTTTTACTTTCAAATGCAATGGGGCATTCTATTTGTATACGTTTGGCTCCAATAGCCTCATTACTTGCATTTGTCTCCATGAAAAATGACTCATTCAAATCCATTATAGTCAATATAGGTGTTACTGCTATAGCCACCTTCAGCTTTTCAAAGATTTTTTGTTGGGCTCCTCCCCAAACTTATACTTTTACTTTTTGACCTCGTCTGTTAATGGGACTGTAATCTTTGTGTAGTCCTTCACATGTTGTCAGTAAAACCTCAACATACCAAGAAAAAGCTCTAGTTTTTCAATATTTCTTGGCACTGGCCTCCTGAGAATAGCTTCCACTTTCTCTAGTTCCATCTGCATTCCCTCTGCGGATGTAATGTGACCAAGATAATTAATCTCAATCTTAAGAAATCACATTTTCTTTCCTTCGCAAATAGTTTATGTTTTCTCAATAACTCAAACACTACTCATAAATGTTGTAAGTGCTCTTTTTGAGATATACTATAAACTAGTATATCATCTGCGAAAACTACTATGAATTTGTCTGAGTATATATGAAAAATGCTCCCCATCAATGTCATAAATGTTATTGGTGTATTGGTTAGCCCAAATGGAATAACCAAAAATTTAAAATGCCCAAAACGGGCCGTAAATGTTGTCTTCTCAGCATCTTCTAGTCTAATTCTAACATAATGAGGATAACTAGATCTCAGGTCTATCTTTGAAAAATGCTTTGACCCAAAGAGTTGATCAAATAACTCATCCATACGCGAGATCAGATACTTGTTCTTAATCATTATGTGATTAAGGGCCCTATAATCTATGCACATCTGCGTAGATCGATCCTCTTTCTTTACCAAAAGAATAAGTGATGCCCACAACTAAGCCTAATAAAGCCTTTGTTCAAGTCTTCCGTTAACTCTTTTTCCACTTCTTCTGCCTCAAAGTGGCTTAATCTATAAGTAAGTTCACTTATAGGTTTGAACTTGGCATAACATCAATGCCATGATCTACTTTTTGAGATGGCGATAATCCATACAATAAATCACCAACAAATACATCATGAAACTCCTCTAATAAATTCATTAAAGCATCTACATCCTTTTTCTTAAGTGTCTCTTTTGCCTTGGATAAAAAAAAAAAAAACACAGAATCGCATTCATGACAAACAAGGTTCTCAAATAGTGGATCTCGTCCAAGGCCCTCTTTTTTATTGTTCTTTCTATGCAAACATTACTTAAAGTTTCAATTACCGAAACATTTTTATTATTTTCATTTGTAACAACACAATTTAAAAGAGAGTAATAAGAAAATACCTCTACTATCTGGCCTATGTGGACTGCTCTTTGTAGCTCCATGGACACAATGAGAGGGTTACGAGGGGACATTATGGTCATCCTGTAGGGTGATGAACCTACCACCATACTCAAATTGTAGTGTGTTATGCAAATAACTCCTAAATAGACTAGGGCCCATGCCATATAGCCAGTCCCTACCTAGGTACACATTTTCTCTAGCCAAGTGCATGACCTAAAAGTCAAGTGAAGCTTTGTCATCCTCAATGGCTAGAGAATATCTAAAGACTATGGTATTCTATATTGTCTTATCATAATCGTTGGCTAACCCAACAATATGCTCATGATCGCTCAGGGTCTCGATCAACCTTAACTTCTCAGCCGATGATTGGTTTAAGAAGTTATCCATCATCTATGAAAACATTGACTCTATGACCAGATATGGTGCCATACATGCACACCATGTCATAATGACTTACGCTAGGCTGTCACATAGCCAATGTCAATGAATAAGCATACTGCTCATCAGAGTGGCACATAGTCACCTCCTTGAACTCTTTGAAACCGAGAGGAAGTCGTTGCATTGTATGAAACTGCTTAAAGGATTTACCATCTCTCTTGGGTTTATTGCCACTAGTGCTAGCTTTGAGTAAATTTGGGCATTTGACCTTGCTGTGTCCTACCTCATTGCAGCTAAAGCAACAATTTTTCTTTTGCACTTTAGTATAATTCTCTTTTTTTTTGGGATTTTGGGACTGTCTTTTCTTTTTGAATGGTCATGATTTTTTATTACAATGACCACCCTGACTTCCTTGGTTTGTCCTCTCCGCATTAGGGAAAATATGAACCTCAAAAGGCCCTTTAGGGTCAAAGATGCTTTTGGAATATACTCTCTACATAAATGAGAATGGGCATGTGACCACGGTCCCACCAATTTTTGCATTTTTTTGAATGGCCATAACTTGAACATTTAACTTAAAATTTGTTGTACAATAGTGTAATGGAAATGGCATATGAACTTTGAGAGTAGCGGAATTAGGAAATTAGGTGAAGTACTTTTGTGAGATTACTTTGGAGCATAGCGGGTGAACTTGATTGATGGTAGCAACATAAACATGCTACTTAGTTAACTTCGCATGAACAATACTTTTGCAAGAGAGAGAGTTTAGAGAACATGACAATAGTTGAGGACCGGATTCATACGGAGTGGTCCCCTCCAATAGGCATCTGTATTATAGTTTCTCCCATCAAGAGAGACTTGATAAAATACAATCTTAGTGTTCCTTGTGACCTAGGTGATGCAATGAAGATGGAAAGCTTCATGCATCACAAGCATAGCATAAACTTTGTAGAAAGCATTAACTATCCCAAGCCTCAGTCCCAAGGCCTCAAACACCTTCGAAGGTGGAGAGAGCTAGCGGGGAATGAGGATAGGGAAGAGGAAGAAGAAACATTCCATAGAAGAAAGAAATAGTTCTCACTTATCATCACTCTTCTTGCTAGCATACATAATAGCATAGTAATGAAGATGGAGAAGATGGCAAGCTTAAGCATTGAAGCATGGCTCTTGGTTGGATTTGAATTCCATAGCCAAGAGTGTTGGTGTAGGCTCTCACTTCTCACAAGCTTGGAGAAGGAGGTGGAGTTCCTCAACTTTTACCAAGTGAGAATGAATCCCAAAATGAGTGTGTGTGTGTGTGGTGTATATCCCCCCAACATCCCCCTTGCTTGCTTGCGGTGAGTTGTAGCTATAGCTGCTTCTTGGAAACCTTCACATACTAAGTACTATGATCGTGGGGCTTTCTACCGCCTTGGGCATGATCACAGAAACAAACCCTATAAAAGATGAGGGTGCTTTGGCCCTCATTTATTAGTCAGTGGTGTATTTCTCTTTGCGTATGTTTCTGAAAGAGAGGTGTAAGGGCTTTGAACACATACTGTGCAGTCATGGAGGTGGTTGAACTACTGTCTCAGGTCGGTGTTTTTTCTGTTGATAGAATCTTGATAACATACTGTGAAGGTTTCTTTACATTGCTCAAGATTGAAATAATCTAGGAACTTTGACTGATTAAGCATTTCTTTGAAAGCCTTGTATAAGCATTCCACTGCATAGGGTATGTTATCGATTGGTTTACTTAGAAAAAATCCTCACTTAAAAAAAAGGGGGGGTACTGCCTGGCTTAACTTGGGAAGGGTGGGGTTCTTGCCTTGATTACATACTACTCATAAGAGTGATTGATAACCACAATAGAAAGATTTGGATTAATGGTGTTACTCTGTACAAAAGAGGTATGCATGGTGTTTCCTCGGACTTGTGGCAGGTTGTGCTGAGGCTTATTTAATTGGCTATCTCGGATTTGATTACCATATTAGGAAGTTTTATATTATGGCTATCTCGGATTTGATTACCATATTAGTAAGTTATGGGATTTTTTTAATAAAATGTACTACTTCTTGGTTTGATGGAGTAAACACCTCTGCGTTAACTGTTTATTGATAAAACCAGTGGTAGGACAACAACTTTCGCGCATTGTTTGCTGGCTACTGTAATGATTCTGATAGATGTCTTCCATATGCACTACACTACCTATGATTGTTTCTTTTGAAGAAAGATGGGGTAATACAATACACCCTTGGCACTTACATTTAAGGGAATGATATATAGGGTAAAACTAGCCCCAAAAGTGATTGTTCTTTATTCATCGAGAACTAATTACTGCTTACCTTGGAGAAACCTACATTCTGGTTGGTAACGATTTTATATCAGTCTACCAACATAAAAAAGAGGGTGGTACTTTTTGACTGATCATTGGGGCACATATGCTTTTTAACTTTGGTAAAACTAAGATGTTGTCAATTAGTGTGTTCTCTTCTCATTTGGCATACAAGCTGAGAGATGATGATTTTGTAAGCCCAAGTGAGCTTGTGTAATGTAGTTTTTGCTTAAATAACTTAGCTGAATTTGATACCCTTACTATCAAATGAAAGTGTTTTTGGGATATATATGAAGCTTTTTAATTTGAGTTACTTTATGGCATCATGGTACTTACAATGCTAGAAGAATTCGAGCATTGACAAATTTGGCAAAATAATATTAAAAAGACTAATAAGATGGTATAGGATTAAAAAGGGTGGTGGTCTCCTGGTCAAAATAATATGTATGCTATTATCTATTTAAGGTCTAATAAAAAATAGGAATATCTAGAAACCATACTTATAGATATGGTTTTCTTTAAAAAAAGAAAAGAGAGAAATCTTTGGGATAATAAAACTTTTTACAAAAAATCTGGAATACATGAACACTTTGGACAATGGTTTTTAGCTTTAAAAAGTTGTAAGTTGGACCTGGATAACAACTGATATAGTCCTTTGACACCTGTAAAACACATCCAAGGCTAACATATCGGTTGACTTGTTTGGAAGGATGTAGGTGAGGACTCTATCCTTTCTTAGAATTTCTTTTGGCTTAAAGCTATTATCGGTCCATGATTACATTGGCCCCTTCTACTTGGGAAGTACTTCTTTATCCGGTCACTACCATTGTATACTTGAATGAGGCGTCATTCTCATAAGCCATGTACAAAGATAATTCTAAGACTGAGTTGTTTTTGTCACTACCATTGTATACTTGAATGAGGCGTCATTCTCATAAGCCATGTACAAAGATAATTCTAAGACTGAGTTGTTTATCGGGTCACTACCATTGTATACTTGAATGAGGCGTCATTCTCATAAGCCATGTACAAAGATAATTCTAAGACTGAGTTGGTTTTGTACTAATTATTGCCTTTTCTCTGAAGCCAACTGTCTTTTGAGTGTAAAAGTTCATTTATGTCTTATTATTTAAGTAAAAACAACTACACACACACACATGCAGTTACTGCATCATATATTGTTCAAAGCGTGTTGTGTGAACCTGTAGCATTATTTGTCCTAAACTATTCACACATAAACACACAACCTCATAGTTGGTGAGGAAACAGAATTTGGAGAAAAGAGGATCTGACCTGAACTCACTAAATAATGCCTGATGAGTGATAACATACGCCTGCAAAAAATTGCATATAGCAGTAGGTAGCGGAACAATTTTTTTTTGGCTTGTTATTCTCCTTCTCTCTTTCGCTCGAACACACACACACACACACACACAAAATAGCATGAGGTCTTTCTTCTGACTCTTCTATTACAAGGGACAAAAAGAAGCAGGACCGATAAGTATTTTGAGAGCACCTCATCTACATCTCTATTAAACCGCCCATTATGTGATCACACAAACAGCTATCGCAGTAAAAGCAGGTGTTTGGACGCTCTGCTAAAGGCAAGCCAAGACTAACCCATACTCCCGGGTACGTGGAGTACAATTAAAATACCCTCTTAATTGATGACCATAACTACGATACAAAAAGATCTTTTGAGATGGAAGGAATTGGGCTAGTAGGTATAACCGCTCTGAAAAACCTGGCTTCATTGAATGTTCTATGTAATAATACTGTGGCCCTAGGCCCAGAGCCTCTGTAACCATCGCCAATCTGATATTGTTCCTAAAATGCTCTCGACCCCAAAGGGTTACATGAGTCACTCGATTTTGGTATGACCACCATTTAGTCTGGGAAACAGAGGTTCCTAATTGCGGGAATAGATATAGTTCATAACGGAGTAATGTAGCTCTCCATGTAGAGTCACCTGATTGATAAAGGTGTGCTTTTGCTATGGAAAAAACCAGTTCTTGATTGTAGGCCATTTCTTAACACACCTGAGGAGCAAATATAAGTATATGTATATTACTTGAGTACAGTTACTCCCTACTGTTACCTTGGATTGGTTTATATATTAGTGTCTTCTGGCTTTTATAGACTCACATTTTGACTTTGAGTCAGAATTGGAAGTAATAATTAATCACAAAAAAGTGTTGTTGTTATGCAGTGAATCGTACACGGTTAAGATCCTTGCTTGTATACTGTACCCCAGTTGATGGGTGCATGACTTAAGCCGAGTATAAGGGTTAGTTGATTTTGTAATGGGATGTGTGGGATAAACCTGAGCCAGGTTCAAAAAGCTCGATAGTTGATTCGAACCGGGTATCGACGGCATTTGTTTTTCTAGTTGGTGTACATTATGAGGCTAGATATTTTTTGACTTGACCTTGCTTTAAGGTAAATAACATCTCTCTCTCTCTATATATACACTCAGTAGAGTATTTTTTAATTACTTCTCTGTTGTGTCGGGTTGCCTGCAACACGCTTTTGCCTGCGCTAGGGTTGAGGTGGCAGGTGAGTGTAGTAGCAAATGATGGGGTGAGTTAATCATGGTCTGACCGGATCTTTAGCTGGGATAATCCCTGAGTATCTGGCCCGTATGAAAGTCGTCTAATGCTGTAGCTGGTCCGAGTCAGAGGTGGATCTGCTCCCGATTTGCTTCAGCAAAGTATAAATGCCCCTTTAAAATGTGAGTACCCTTACTCACTTGGCATCGTGCTGTATTCACTTGTGTGCATTCTATACTGTGTGGGTTAGTAGATATTTTCTACTGTGTGCTCAATCATGCCGAAAAAGAATGGGAAGGAGACTGTGGACACTTCGTCGTCTCCCAATCTACAGGTTAAACAAAATTTCTGTCTTGCTTTATAGAATCTCTATAAATTATTGTGTAGCTTTGCTGAGACTGATTTTTGGAAATTTTTTTAATAATAAACCAGGTAATTTGTTTCCGGTTACTAAACCTTTCTTGTGTAAAAGGTGTAAGAGGAAATGTAAGACTGGTCTGTGTCTCCTAATCTACAGGTCAAACATATAATATCTCTTACTCTAGAGACTGGCAAGTGTTATTCTGAAGCTGTGCTTAAAAAAAGATTTAAAAGGCTCTAAAAAAACCAGTAATATTGGTTTAGGTATAATGGAAAATTGTTCCGGAAACTGTACGTACAGGATTATGGGAGTAATTTGAGTGGGAGTACATGTCTGCTCTGTGACAGTTTGGAATTTGTATACCTTTGTGACTAATGATGGTTGTTTTCGTAAAATAAACAAAAAAAAGAGTTATAACCTGGTTCTGGAAACTGAGTGAATGGCTCAGTTAAACTAAGAACTGCCTGGATTTTTTTGAATGATGGTAGTAGTATGTCTGGTTGCCGTATAAAGTGCTGTAAAACTGGTTTTCTGAGGAAAAGTCTGTGTTTGTTTAAAAGAATAGGGAAACTGCTAGGTATGAGGGAGTTTTGCTACTGAGGAAAGAGTACTGTATGGTACTTATAAGAAAGGAATTGTATATTGGGGTGATGATGTTATGATTCGGTTAAAAAACTGCTCAATAGATGTAATGAACTCTGAAAAAAGAAAAAAACCAGAAATTCACAAAAAAAAAAAGCTGTAATGATCTTATAATTTGGTTTATGGTAACACTACTTTACTGAGGTCCTTTGTGTAAGATGACAGTCCCTTGTATGATATACTCTCTAGTTCTGGTACCTTTTCTATTAGATCAGCTGTAGATTTTTTTGAGGGCACTTAATACTAGTTTCGGAAAAGGTGTCCTGCCTTCTGATATTTGGTTGGTAGTATGTATTATCTCATAACCACGTGTAGGAGTAAATTTTTGGTTTTGCAAATTGAATTAACCTTGTTTACCATATTACATCTCCTACTTGTAAGATCGAATTTGTTTTTTAGAGCTGATGGTTATCTCACCGAATCGGCTAAAAGCTATTTTTACTTAGTACTAGCTTCTGTTATGTTGCTCTTTCTCTTATTCGTTATAATGCTTAGAGTTGCAACACAGACGGTATGGATTAAGAGTGGCAACACCTACCGGATTGTCTATGGAGCTAAAGTGTGGCAACACATACCGGATTGATTAAGCTGGTTCCAAGATACTTGGTTTTTTTTTTACTATGATGTTTAATGATAGTGTTCAGTGACTTACCATTACTTTAACATGGTGATTGAGTTTTGAAGGGCTTGGCTGGTTTTGAACCTCGACTATTCTATAAAATTTACTGGTCTTCATTTGCTGGATTCCTAATTTCACTCAAAAATATATATGAACTGACTCTTACCTAGCATCTTGCAGTATATACAAAAAAAAGCTTCTAGAAGTTGGTTTTAAAGGCCTTAGTATTATAAGGAAAGTCAGATAATTCCCTTTAAACTGATCTTTGCTGGTTAATCGTTTGTCGTATCTTTCTCAGACCAGGTCTGAGTTTGATCGAAGGACTGACTCATCTAAGGGCTTTATGTTTAAAAAAAAAACAGTTTATATCTGGCTTGGGATACAGTATGACAGACATGACATGATAAGCATTGTTATATCTTGAGAAATAAAGTTTTTTTATATAAAAAATATATATTAATCCTATTTAAAAAAAAGGGGGAGTGTACTCAGGTTTATAAATTTGTAAAATCTTCGATGATCTTTTTTGATGATATCTCAGGGTGATTATAAAATGGGTTCTTATAGTAGGATTTGTTAAAAAAGATTGTTTTTTTTTATATATATACTTCAAACCACAAGGATGAGGTTGTCCTTAATCGAGCAGGGTTTTGGCTTGAGATTAACCTTGCCTACCGATATTGAGTGAATTTCTCTCTAATCAGATTAAAAAAGAAGTTTTTCTTTTTACCTAAAAACTTAAGTGTAGCAAAGAATGTTTTTTTTTTTTAAAGAGAGATATATATATATAAAATTGAGGAATAAACAGATACATAGTTGCTTTATGGGTGTTCACTTTCCTTTATCAGATTGGCAAAAATGCCAAAGAATGGTTTTTTCAAAAATAAACAAAATACTAGTCAAGAACTATGTGTTTTTTTAAAGGTGACATGGATAACAATTGGGATGCCCTGCATCACCTGCGTACACTCACGTGCTAACGAATAGTTTTCTTGTGGCTATGGGTGCAGGTGAGGGCTACCTTCCTTGATTAAAATGTCCAGTTCTTAACAAATGGAGGTTCTCTTAGTGTGACGCAAATTATCCCAGACTTTGGGTTTATGGATTCTTGAACTATATCTTGTTATCTTCATTACCTTGTACAAAATTTATTTTCAACTGCAAATAAATTATTGTGCAATGCCACTGTACTTTTCTAGAATTGTTAGTCTGTGAACAATTAGTGTTCGTTTGCATATATTTATATAGATTTAAAACTATTCTACACACAATAAACGCAAAAGGGAGATGGACTTGTCTGTTGGTCTCTCTCAGACTATGACTCTAGAAACTTTCGCCTATGATAGTATAATGATTATACTCTTATGGTCTGGGGTGCTATCACACAGTCTCTGTGTTTTTTTAAACCTGACGGGTGTTAAGGCTGCTAGCACTACCATACCACTTTATATTTATTTTTCACACTTTACTTTAGATACTATCATTTACTTTATTTATTACTTCTGTTTACCAGGTCGTGGGAAAGCTCACTGCAAGAATGAAAGTCTGCTCTGACCCTGAAAAAAGAGCTATGATTTTAGAGAAACTTCGTCTAGCTAAAGATATAGAAAAGACCTTCCCTTGTGTCTCATATAGGGCTAGGCCCTATCTACATAGGGCTGTAAAATTCAAAAAGATGTAACTCTTTGTTTTTGATCCTCAGGTCTAGACTCCTCTTCCTAGAATATGGAATTCTAACTTATGATATTTTTGTAGATTGTTTCCCTTTCACAAGGACTTGCTCTTCCTGTGGAACCTCTCTCCCTTGCCTCTCTTCATGTGCTAAAATGTATCCAAGATAAAGAAGCTTTTGCCCTAATTTATGATGCTTCGAAGGAATCTAGTCTATCTCTTGTCCAGCTGATTTCATTTGACCTATGGGTTAAAGTTCTAGCTCTCCTTGTAAAAAACAAATCCGATGGTATCAACCTTTTGATTGATTTTCTTCGAATCTAGCCGGGCTTTCCAAAGCTCATATTCAAGACTTAGCTTCTTTTTCTTCTAAAGGTTCTGAACTGTCCAATCTTCTTAGAAAGTTTTGTGGCCTTAGTCCGATCTTTGTTACAGCTCCCTCTACTCCTATTGTCCCTCCACCGAATAGCCTCTTCTGTAGAGATGCAGCCGCCTTAGAAGCAGTTAAAGAATTTCAGAAAGACCTTTGTTCACTCAGTGAAGATTCTCTTTTGGACATGGTACCAAAAGTTTCTAGGGCCTTTCCTTTTTTACCGTCACGGCAAGTTGAGGTAGAATCCTTGGGTGTTGAGCACAAGCTGTGGATGTTTCCAAATAAAGGATTTCTTGCACCCATTTCCATGGAAACCTGGGTCTTCCTTGCCAACTTGGCCCCTGCTACTATTGAGGAATGTAACCTTAAAGTGTTGAAAGGAATCCAACTCTTGGACAAAGGGGATCTTATTAAAGCCCCTTTCAATATGTGTTTCCTTGATGATAAAAAATGTAGTTCGAATACTGGGTTATATGCAAGAACTAAAGGAGTTATGACCTTCAGTAAAAGCAATGCTGATTACTACACCGAGACAGTGTGGAATGTGTTCAGGCCTTACCTTAAGTGTGCTTGCAGATTCTTAGACCCTAAAGCTTCCTGCAAGTCAAGCATAATTTGGTTTGACCATGCTATTTGGTATGCCCTCAACAATCTGCCTAGTATCTTTCCTGATAAAGCAGAAGAATTTCAACTTTCCCTCTTTTGCTCATGGCTCGGTGGACAAGCGAAGGATCTGGTCATAGCCCAAATTGCCTTTATTCAGTATAGATCAATTATGCGTGACACTCTTGAAGAGCTTGGATCTGATGGATGTGGGACTCTACTAACCACTTATGGCGGCTTTAAAGGTATCAAAAGTATAGTTGGCCAAATTAAACCAAATATTGAAGAGGATGAATCTCAAGTTTCCAAACGTCCTAATACTCTTATCTCTCCGACGGCTTCTTACACTTCTTTCTTAACTCCCTCCTCGAGTGATTCAGTGTTTGGGAGAGGGAAAGGTAGAAGTTATGTGAGAGGTAGGGGAAGAAACCTACCAGTCAGAAACCTTTTGGATATGTAAAATGCAGGATCGAAGGATGGCTTGCGGAAGACGTTACCTACCTCCAAATGATGAAGCGTGTAATAGGATTTTCTCACATTGCTTGTTTACAAGCAAAATTTTGGATTTCTTTACTCCCCAAGCTGTCTTTTCAGAATGTTTTGGACATATTTTTGGGTCGAATTTATTACTAAAGGATGTGACGTTTGGTTGGAAATACTCGCCAGCCCTTAAGAATCTATTTTATTCCAATGAGTTTCTCCATAATAATGAGGTACCTATTTGCTCTTGTCATCTATTTCAAAAATTCTGTAAACACTTCATTGATTTTGGTTTACACGTTTGTGCATCTAACTTAGAAATCATCTCGAATCCTCATGTAAGGAGTCTCTTGAGTAATGTCTTGAACCATATTCCTCCTTTTCCACTAAATCCTCAATGTGCTTTATCAGCACTACTTGAATGCCTGGCCGACTTGGCCTTAAAACTCCAATTGGAGGAGGAAGTTCACTTCCAACTTACATCAACACTCAAAAGTATTTTTTGGAAAAAGATTAGTCTTTTGCCACAAACGTGGCTTAGCACTGATACTACTTGGCTTACGCATAAAATAAAGTCCTCTATCTATGATATTAAAAAGAAATGGCTCATTATTGGCCTAAATAAAGCATCAAACACTGCTTCCTTTATATGTAAAAAATTGGCATTTGAGGCTTCCAGTTCAAGACTTAATAGTAATGACTTTCTTAAACTTGATTACTCTCCTCTTTGCGTAGCTACAACATTAAACAATGAATTATCAGGACTCGGTTATAGTCCTACATGTCAAAAAATTCCAGTACTCTTCCCAACGTACAAGATGCATAAGCATAAATTCAGATGGATTTCTGACGCTTCAAATAGCTTGTTCTCCTGTGTTACGAATTATATCACCCACTGCTTAAACTTTGTCCTACTAGAAATCGAAAATATCTGTGCCATCAAACACAAAGATATAAAGAGATTTAGAAATGTAGTTTATTGCCCTTTTTGGGTCATAAAAAACGCAGCTGAGTTATTTATCAACCTCCCAGATTCCATTTACTCTATCTTCACTGCAGACATAACTCAATGCTATGAAAATATCCCTTTAGATGGGCCATTTGGGCTTTTTTATACCTTATCGTGTCTTATAAAGATTGCCTTTGCCCACAGAAAGGAACTTGGGTATACTTGTATCTCACAAAAAGGGAATAAAGGATGGGTTAAAAAATCGAATAAATCTGCACCTTTCATCTTTAAAGAGGAAGATCTATATAAGTATATCTTGTGGCTACTGAATAACAGCTGTATCCAATTAGGTAATACCTGCTACAAACAAACTCTAGGGATACCAATGGGTTTTGCATGCTCTCTGATTATGTGTAATCTTTATCTTTGTTACTTCGAATATCATTGGCTCCTTAAAATATTAACTATACCTGCAAGTAATTCATTACTCACACACTTTGCACATTCATTCAGATTTATGGATGACCTTTGTAGCATCAACAACCCCATATTTGAAACTACACTTAAAGATATTTATCCACCTTGCTTAAGTATTGAACCTACATTCTCTGAGAGAGTACTATGGCAGGATAAATGGATCGTTTCTAGAACACACTTTCTGAATATTGAGTTTACTTTAATTCCCCCTTTTTTGGGAAACTTTTATACTCGTTTTTTTTGGAAAAGAGATAAGCTTAAGCTTATGTCTTCTGAATTTACGAAGAAAAAAAGCAATAGACCGTACAAAAATTCGCTACACACTTGTCTAGGAATGCTTTTCCTTATAATGTATGCCTCTTTCGATTGTTTTAGAGCATATGAAGAGATTGATACTTTGATTACCGAGTTCATTAAGAACGGGTTTACAAAAAAAGACCTGGTTGCATGCATCTGCAACTCCTTAGAAAAACACAACTAGACCTACCTTAAATTTGATTTACAAAATGTGATTAGTCTACTTAAATCAGACTAAATCTAACCTCAGCACAACCTGGTGCATAATAATACAAATAATTCTCGAGGTTGTAGGCCCCTATTCTATGGGGTCTACTACCTCATAGGATTTGGTGCCTGGGAATGGGTGGGCACACACACACACACACTCACACAAAATAGCATGAGGTCTTTCTTCTCACTCTTCTATTACAAGGGACAAAAAGAAGCAGGGCCGATAAGTATTTTGAGAGCACCTCATCTACATCTCTATTAAACCAATTTACGTGATCACACAAACAGCTATCGCAGTAAAAGCAGGTGTTTGGACGCTCTGCTAAAGGCAAGATACGAGTCGCCAAGACTAACCCATACTCCCGGGTGCGTGGAGTACAGTTAAAATACCCTCTTAATTGATGACCATAACTACGATACAAAAAGATCTTTTGAGATGGAAGGAATTGGGCTAGTAGGTATAACCGCTCTGAAAAACCTGGCTTCATTGAATGTTCTATGTAATAATACTGTGGCCCTAGGCCCAGAGCCTCTGTAACCATCGCCAATCTGATATTGTTCCTAAAATGCTCTCGACCCCAAAGGGTTACACGAGTCACTTGATTTTGGTATGACCACCATTTAGTCTAGGAAACAGAGGTTCCTAATTGCGGGAATAGATATAGTTCATAACGGAGTAATGTAGCTCTCCGTGTAGAGTCACCTGATTGATAAAGGTGTGCTTTTGCTATGGAAAAAACCAGTTCTTGATTGTAGGCCATTTTTTAACACAGCTGAGGAGCAAATATAAGGATATGTATATTACTTGAGTACAGTTACTCCCTACTGTTACCTTGGATTGGTTTATATATTAGTGTCTTCTGACTTTTATAGACTCACATTTTGACTTTGAGTCGGAATTGGAAGTAATAATTAATCACAAAAAAGTGTTGTTGTTATGCAGTGAATCGTACACGGTTAAGATACTTGCTGGTATACTGTACCCCAGTTGATGGGTGCATGACTTAAGCCGAGTATAAGGGTTAGTTGATTTTGTAATGGGATGTGTGGGATAAACCTGAGCCAGGTTCAAAAATCTCGATAGTTGATTCGAACCGGGTATCGACGGCATTTGTTTTTCTAGTTGGTATACATTATGAGGCTAGATATTTTTTGACTTGACCTTGCTTTAAGGTAAATAACATCTCTCTCTCTCTCTATATACACTCAGTAGCGTATTTTTTAATTACTTCTCTGTTGTGTCGGGCTGCCTGCAACACGCTTTTGCCTGCGCTAGGGTTGAGGTGGCAGGTGAGTGTAGTAGCAAATGCTGGGGTGAGTTAATCATGGTCTGACCGGATCTTTAGCTGGGATAATCCCTGAGTATCTGGCCCGTATGGGAGTCATCTAACACTGTAGCTGGTCCGAGTCAGAGGTGGATCTGCTCCCGATTTGCTTCAGCAAAGTATAAATGCCCCTTTAAAATGTGAGTACCCTTACTCACTTGGCATCGTGCTGTATTCACTTGTGTGCATTCTATACTGTGTGGGTTAGTAGATATTTTCTACTGTGTGCTCAATCATGCCGAAAAAGAATGGGAAGGAGACCGTGGACGCTTCGTCTTCTCCCAATCTACAGGTTAAACAAAATTTCTGTCTTGCTTTATAGAATCTCTATAAATTACTGTGTAGCTTTGCTGAGACTGGTTTTTGGAATTTTTTTAAATAATAAACCAGGTAATTTGTTTTCGGTTACTAAACCTTTCTTGTGTAAAAGGTGTAAGAGGAAATGTAAGACTGGTATGTGTCTCCTAATCTATAGGTCAAACATATAATATCTCTTACTCTAGAGACTGGCAAGTGTTATTCTGAAGCTGTGCTTAAAAAAAGATTTGAAAGGCTCTAAAAAAACCAGTAATATTGGTTTAGGTATAATGGAAAATTGTTCCGGAAACTGTACATACAGGATTATGGGAGTAATTTGAGTGGGAGTACATGTCTGCTCTGTGACAGTTTGGAATTTGTATACCTCTGTGACTAATGATGGTTGTTTTCGTAAAATAAACAAAAAAAAGAGTTATAACCTGGTTCTGGAAACTGAGTGAATGGCTCAGTTAAACTAAGAACTGCCTGGATTTTTTTGAATGATGGTAGTAGTATGTCTGGTTGCCGTATAAAGTGCTGTAAAACTGGTTTTCTGAGGAAAAGTCTGTGTTTGTTTAAAAGAATAGGGAAACTGCTAGGTATGAGGGAGTTTTGCTACTGAGGAAAGAGTACTGTATGGTACTTATAAGAAAGGAATTGTATATTGGGGTGATGATGTTATGATTCGGTTAAAAAACTGCTCAATAGATGTAATGAACTCTGAAAAAAGAAAAACCCAGAAATTCACAAAAAAAAAAAGCTGTAATGATCTTATAATTTGGTTTATGGTAACACTACTTTACTGAGGTCCTTTGTGTAAGATGACAGTCCCTTGTATGATATACTCTCTAGTTCTGGTACCTTTTCTATTAGATCAGCTGTAGATTTTTTTGAGGGCACTTAATACTAGTTTCGGAAAAGGTGTCCTGACTTCTGATATTTGGTTGGTAGTATGTATTATCTCATAACCACGTGTAGGAGTAAATTTTTGGTTTTGCAAATTGAATTAACCTTGTTTACCATATTACATCTCCTACTTGTAAGATCGAATTTGTTTTTTAGAGCTGATGGTTATCTCACCGAATCGGCTAAAAGCTATTTTTACTTAGTACTAGCTTTTGTTATGTTGCTCTTTCTCTTATTCGTTATAATGCTTAGAGTTGCAACACAGACGGTATGGAAGTTTTTCTTTTTACCTAAAAACTTAAGTGTAGCAAAGAATGTTTAAAAAAAAAAAAGAGAGATATACATATATAAAATTGAGGAAGAAACAGATACATAGTTGCTTTATGGGTGTTCACTTTCCTTTATCAGATTGGCAAAAATGCCAAAGAATGGTTTTTTCAAAAATAAACAAAATACTAGTCAAGAACTATGTGTTTTTTTAAAGGTGACATGGATAACAATTGGGATGCCCTGCATCACCTGCGTACAGTCAGGTGCTAATGAATAGTTTTCTTGTGGCTATGGGTGCAGGTGAGGGCTACCTTCCTTGATGAAAATGTCCAGTTCTTAACAAATGGAGGTTCTCTTAGTGTGACGCAAATTATCCGAGACTTTGGGTTTATGGATTCTTGAACTATATCTTGTTATCTTCATTACCTTGTACAAAATTTATTTTCAACTGCAAATAAATTATTGTGCAATGCCACTGTACTTTTCTAGAATTGTTAGTCTGTGAACAATTAGTGTTCGTTTGCGTATATTTATATAGATTTAAAACTGCTACACAGACACACACACACACACACACACACACACAGACAAGAAGGTGACTCCCAGGAAGAACAAGTACATCGTGATGGCTACTTGTTATGTTACCAAGTGAGTTGAAGCTAAGGCTCTTCTTGACAACACAGCCAAGTTAACTGCAAGATTTTTGTTTGAGAATATTGTCTGCCGATATGGATGTCCAGTGGAAATTGTGACCGATCAAGGGACACATTTCATCAATGATACTATGGAAATCCTATTGGATATGCTTTTAGTCAAGCATCGGAAATCTACTCCTTACTATCCCAGATGCAATGGACAGGCTGAAAGTAGCAATAAGACAAGTAAGACTATTCTCACTAAGGTGGTACAAAAGAAAGCAGACCAGTGGGATTTGAAGCTTCAGACTACTCTCTGGGCTTGTAGGACAACTTATAAGGTAACTACTGGAATGACACCATTCAGAATGGTGTATGGAATTGAAGCTGTGGTTCCTATGGATTTTATAATCCCTAGTCTGAGAATGGTTGTAAAGTATGGACTAGACTTCAACCATAATCTTAAGAAAAGACTGGATGAACTGATGCAGTTAGATGAACTCAGGCAAAGAGCTATATTGGAACAGGAAATTGTTCAACAAAGAAGGAAGCACTGGCATGATCACCGAATTAGAGTCCGAGAATTCCAGAAAGGAGACTTAGTGCTTCTATATCAGTCAAGACTGGGTCCAAGGAAGCCGAATTTGAAGATTGCCTGGGCAGGACTTTTTGAGGTTGATTGGGTCTTCTCCAATGGCACAGTGAGATTAAAAGACTTATCGGGACTGATGTTGCCGGGAGTATATAATGGAGCAAAGATCAAACTTTATTACTCAGAGACCAGAGAAACTGGGTTAGAAGAAGTCACTAAGGAACTGGAGGTTGTTGATCAAGAGATACCAGAATCAGATATTTTTGGTCTTTTCCATGTGCAACCAGTTCCAGCTTTAGAACCAGTACCTGAAGAATCAGATCAGGCTGATTTAAGAACCAGTACCAGTATGGTCCAGCCAGAGTGGGAATCAGTTCAGAACCAGTATGAACACATTTTCCAAATTTTAAGTGGCCAACGATCAAATGGTATGCCAGTGATAATTATTACAAGGATGGGTTGCAGTCTTGTCCAATGCATGTTTGCCACGTCAGCAACGACACACACAAGTCTAGGTGCGGCGAGTGGTGGAGCTTTTATGGCGCGAACACGTATAACAGTCAGGAGAGTTAGCGTTTTTCCTCATAAATCTCCTGCGCGACATTTTCCTCCTGTCAACCATTTGCCATCGCCAAGCTCCGAGGTTTCTTCACTACAGCCGCAAACTTCAACCTCTGACGAGACAGCCGACTGTCAGACAACCTTACCAGCGACACCAGGCAACGACTTTAACACAAGTAAGTCCTCTTCGCCTTCGCCTGTTTCATTGTCGTCAACCTCACAGTGTATGGGTAGAAGGAAACGTTCAGAGAAGATGCAGGAAACTCTTGAAGAAACCCAGGCTATCGTTGCAGAGGCAAAGGCAAGCCTTCTTGTTCTTCCATACAGTAAAATCCAACGATATGTCTTTACTGATCATGCAATGACTCTGCTACAACTCTGGGATCTGCGAGTTATATTGCAAGCGCCAAGGATTGCTTTTGATGCAGGGATCATCAAGCAAGTTCTTGATTCCTTTGATGCAGAAAACAACAGTGCTATGATAAATAATAGGAGGGTGTCAGTGATACCAGAAGCCATTGCATTTGCATTTCGGGTGCCCAATGAGCCTAAACCATCGGTGGCAACTGCGCAGCAAATAAGTATTGCTCTAAAGAAGGATGAAGCAGCTCGAAAGAAGCGCAAGGCAAGTGCTCAAGGAGTTCCAGTAGCAGGACTGGAAGCCTCCGCTGCTTACAGGTTTGTAGCCAAAGCAGTCAGTCTTAAGAATAACCCAACTTATGTGTCAGAAAAATTATTTGCTATGCTGTTGGCCAAGATAATGGATCCACAAGTCCATATCAACCCGTGTCAAATACTCTCGCATAATGTACTTCAACAGACTGCCAAGTTGAAATCTCAAACTGTTTTCAAGGCATGGTATGTCTGGCAATTTCTGTATTGGGCTACTGCTGCAGATGTTAATGAGCAGGTAAAGCTGGATTGGAGTGAACAGCCTATTTCTGAACCTAAGAAATTTGAACTGTCCTCAGACGACGAGGAAACGGACAGTCAAACGATTTCCAATGACCTGAAAAGGAAAGCCACTGCAGAGGAAGCTGGCAGTTCAAAGAAGCCAAGAATTACACTTACAAAAAGCAGTGAGTTTCTGAAGCAAATAGAAAGCCAGGTTAAGGCAGTGAGCATTGAGAAAGCTGAGAGAAGTGAAACGGAGCAGCATATTGTTCAACAAACTATGCCTGATCAGTTAGTTGGTGCTACTGGGAAAGATCAGAAAAAGCCACTCACTGAGGCAAAGGTACCAGACCAGTCAGGGGACAAAGCCAAGAATCAACTGGATAAGGAGAAAGGTCCAACGTCCTCAACTATGTCTGAAACAGTTCCTGTCATTTCTCAAAACCCTCAGCAACTGGTTAAAAAGGATAAGTTACAGCAAATGCAAACTCAGAAATTAAGAGGGCATCTCTTACTCACCAAAACTGATTATGCATCTCTACCTTATGTGGCTCCTGTGGCAATATATGAACCAGTTGATTCTGATCCAACAACGGTCAAAGACAGATGTTCAGTACTGATACAGTCCTCTTGGAATACCATTGTCAGCTGTATGGGACAATTGGTGGAGGCTGATGGATCAGAAGATGAAGTTAAAAAGCTTAAAGCTGACTTGGCAGAATCACAGCATCAGATTGCCACACTCCAGAAAGCCCAGGAAGTGCAGAACATACAACACAGGGTATTGGAAGCTCAATCAGAAAGAGCTCAGGAGTTGTTGAACAAAAAGTTAGCTAAAGTTGAGTCTGAAATTATGATCATAAAGAGTCAAAGGAATGAAGCATCGAGAGCTGCCGAGCGAGCTGAAATGGGGCTCAAAACAAAGCGGGCAGAATTTAGAAAGCTGCTATTACACCATACAGCTATGAAGCGTTTGCTGACGGACGGATACATCTACAATAGCTTGTCTGAAATTTTGAACCCCGCAGGCAATGCTGTTTTTGATTTAGAAAATTTAAAGTCCTTGATGGAAAGTCTGCAAAGTGATTTGCAGGACAAGGTGAGTGAGTTCAACAATGCTCTGATGAACCAAGCCATCATGGATTATATTGAGCAGCAGACATCCCCAGAGGAGGATGAAGAAGAAGAAGAAGATGAAGCTGATAAGGAGGAGGATGATCAAGAAGCCGGGCATACACAGGATGATGATGATGCCCCACCACCATCTCCATCCCCAGGACCTGGTACTGGTGGGACAGGGCCAGATGAAGGAGGCCAGTCACAGCCAGACCAACCAGACCAGATTGAGGAACAACAGGAAAGACAGGAATCAGAACAACAGCCGGGTCATCATTAGACTGAAGAACAGCAGCCCAGTAACACTGGAGATGAGCCAACTAATCAGTCCCATCACAATAGAGAGGCTAAAGGGAAAATGAAGGTTAAGGATGAAGGACCAGTGAATGATCATCAGCATTCACTGTGGCTCATTACCTTGAATAAGCAGCTGAGACATCAATAAGCCTCCATCACCAGACAATATCTGGAGGATGATGCTCTATGGATTGATTTAGAAAGGTTCCAAAGATTATATGTGGGAGCCAGGGAAATGGTGGAACATTGGAAATCTGCTGCTTTCCATGATAAAGAAGCCTGCAGACTACCTACGCCTCCCAGTACAGTTCAGCTTTTGTGAGAATGTAAAGTCAAAGACTTTCCTTTTTTAATTAGTAGAAAGTGTTTTAGTAATAGAAAGTCAAAGACTTTCTATACATAGAATAAAGTATTCGTTTAAATGCACATAACAAAAAAGAGATAAATTTAGTGAAATTTTTATTATTTAATGAGAATCAAATTTTTGAAGATATATTTAGCTTTATCTTTCCAAGCAGTTTTTTTAAGACCAATATTGATATTTTTTTAATAAAAAAGTTTGTATTTTTGTATAGAGATTGAAAAAAAGAAAGAAACTCATGTGGTGTCGGCTTGGGTTGTTTTGCTTTGAGAAAATGCATGCAAATGAAGTAGTTATTGACCATGTGTGTGTGTGTGTGTATGAGAGAGAGAGAGAGAGAGAGAGAGAGAGAGAGAGAGAGAGAGAGAGAGAGAGAGAGAGAGAGAGAGACCATCGCACTGCCGTTGCATTGCCTGTGTGTGTGTGTGCACGTGCACATGAGAGAGATAGATAGATAGATAGATAGATGTCATTATAGTCCTCAGAGGTCAAATTTGACCTATGGGACCAAAGTTACTTGTGATGTAGTATGTGTATGGTTCATGAGTGACTCTCGATGCTCCAAAATTATGGTGATGAGAGTCACAAATGGAGAGCCCACACTGTGGTTGGGAGAGGAAAGTGTGTAGGTCTAAGTCACGGCTGAAAATGTAAGAGAAGCAAGTTCGGATGTGACCAAAAGTTGAGCACTCTAGCAGTGTGTGGTACTCAGACTCTCGAACTTGCAATGAGCATAATGTGCACATTTGATTTGACTCTTCTCCATTGTCCCAATGCACTATCTCTCATCAAAGAGAATGGGAGCTAAGCCGGATGGCTACAACAGTGCGTATCACCAACAAGGGGAAGGCTGAAGCATGTAAGTGTGAGTACGGTTTCCTCTTTCAGCAAAGAACATGTTTTTGTAGTTGGGGCAATATGGATGGGGTAATGTATGAAGCATGACCCACCAGATTTTTCCCAAGCCGTAATACATTGGCATTGTAGAAAAGCTTCATTCACTTGGGAGTCAATTGAAGCATCATGTAGCAAGTGTAATGCATCTCATCTCCCAAACCACTTCTTTATGTCTTGCATCCATCCCGTGCTTAAGATCTTGCCTTTTATGCATCTTTTGAAAATTTTTGCTTTCTTCCCATGCAATTGTAGGAAGGCGATGTGAGGGGTTTTGACGCATTTTTATCATGTACTCCACAACCCTTTCAATGCCCATAACCTCAATTGGAAGAGATCCTGACTCAAGAAGTAGGAGCATATATGGTGTTTGTGTCTTAACTTGGAGAAAGTTCATAAGAAAACACTTTGGACATTCTCAAACTCTTTCTAAGTAGACTTTGAGATGCTCCCGCCTCACACTTCAACTCCATAAAGAAGAACCGGTGTCATCAATGCATCAACAAGCTACTTCTTGAGAACCCAACACTTGATGTTTCCTACATTACACATGTTCTCAAATGCATAATATGCTCTCTTTCCCGCTTCCAAATGACACATAGCACATTCATGCCACTTGTGATTGGACGGAACCTCAAGGCCAAGGTACTTAAAGCTCTCAACAACTTCAAGTGTCTCATTGTTGTACACAGTGCATGGCTTCTCCTTATGGTTGGTTTTCACAAGCATAACCTTTGTTTTGGATTCATTCACAATCAGCCCACTATGCAAGCAAAAGTTCTCAAGGACAACCATAAGCTTTTGTGCATCTTCTAAAGTGTGTGCTAGAAGCACTACATCATCCACATACAAAAAAATCATGATTTCATCATTGCAAATAGTGACCTTTTCAATACCTTCTTCTTGCATAAAGTCCAGTACCATAATTTGTTCCAACTGATCGATGCATAGACAAAGAGAGTTGGTGACAACGAAAATCCTTGTTTAGCCCCAATAGTGCCTACAATTTTTTTTGAAATTCCTCTTCCCATGCACAATTGACACATCACCTTCTCATAGATTCGAGAAACTGCAAGCATTAACTTACTTGAAACTTGGAGTTCTTCCATCCTTCTCCACAAATTGTTACATGATATCAAAGGCTTTCTTAAAGTCCACAAAACAACAATACAATCGCTTGCCTTTCAATTGATTTTCCTCCATAAGAACACGAAGAGTGACAAGATGATCAATAGTGCTATGGCATGGACAAAAACCCGCTTTTCCTTTTGCACACTTGTCATTCTCTTCAACCTAATCACTCAATTTCATTTCCATTATGCACCCAAATAACTTTTTCATAAGAGACCCAATCATTATAGTAAGTAGTTGTTTACATTCTTTACATCCCCTCCTTTATGCAAAGGCTTAATCCAATTAGTACTCCAATCATAAGGCATATCATGTTGAAGTGCAAGGTTGAATATATCACACATCCACTCATGGATAAAATCTCATGTCCATTTGATCATCTTCGGCTTGATAACTTGAAGATCTCCCGCTTTACGAGTAGCCAACTTTTCAAGCCCACCGCATACATGCTCAATAGTAAAAAAAGAGGGCATACACGGGAGTGAACCATAAAATGGCTGTTTTCAGCATTTGGTTGCTCATATAATTGCCTACAATGTGTGTACATATCCACAAGACTCAAGTTACCAAAATTCTCTATCCGCTTGTCCCTCAAGTTTCTCCAAAATCTTCAACATGCACGTGCCTTTTCTTGGACTTCAAAAAGTTGTTGCTTTACTTCCCATCTTCTTCTCTTCTTTTGAATGCCTTGTATGTATGCAAATAACTTTGATAGTTGTCTTTGTCTATAGTTGTATCAAGCTTTATCAAGGACTTTCAAGAATCTTGATATTCTTTATCAAACCACCTTTTGTGTGATCTATCTTTCTTGATACCATGGAGATGCTTTATGGCAAAGTATCCTTCGTCGCAAGAACAAATAAATTTCTCGAAAGATTCCCATTTAATTTTCAATGGTGCGTCATATTGAAGCTTTGTCATCCATAACTTTTGCTCAACCATTTCAATGTACATTGGTGCCCGTTTGAAATCCATACATAGTGATAAGTTCTCTTCCCTTTGGCTGAGATTATCATGCTTAGTTGCTTCTTCACATGCAAGGTCAATACATAAGGTCCAATGGATTGATTCTGGGTTCCATTGGCCAAACATAAAACTCTTTATGTGATACATGATGGATTTGGAGAGTAGCATATAGTCAATCACACTGTCCCCGTTATATTTTCTACATGTAAATCCATTGGTTCCACTCAACAAAGATACACCATTGTCAATGATCATACCCATGGTATTACACATGTATAAAAGTAACTTTCCATAGTGATCCAGCTCTTTACTCATCCATTGAAGCATGATCATACAAGTGAACTTTCTCCAACTCCCTTGAAATGTATGGCATATCAAATTGTTGAGTATCATGTTGCAATGTTTTTGTGCGAGCATTCATATGCCCAAATACAATAACATCACCTTCGACTTTGAAATAAGCAATGTCCTTTTCTAAATAAAAAAATGGCTGATTTCTATCCATGCAAGCATAAAAAGGGGAATCGTGATGAGGAATGTAGCAACCGACTACAAAAATAGGTGTTTTTTGGGTGTCATAATTTTCAGCCATACATAACGTTTGCACTTGTCATCTTTCACAATTGATACAAAGTCTTCCAATCCTTTCTTAACCATACATGCTACCCCTCCTTGCCCTCTTCATTGCTTGAGATTATTTGACCATATCAATGAATTTACATTGTAATCATCCAAGCAGTTAATCCTTTGTGTATGCTCCCAAGTTTCAACAAGAAGAACAACATTGGCTTTGCTTGTTAGTTCATCAATGCCAACCCCGCATTCCATGGGTATCCATTGCATTTCCAAAATCATATTTTTGATTGTAACTAGGCCTCATAGGTCACATATCCCTATTTGCTCGAGGTACTTGCCTCCTCCTTGGGCACATTTTCTTTGTGAGAGTTCTCCTTGTTTTTCTTATTCTTTTCCTCATATGCCTTGCGACGCATATTTTGTTGCTTAATAGTGCAATCTTCACATATAAAACATTATGTCTCTCTCAAATAGATCCAACTATTATCAAGGATAATCTTTCGTTTGGTCTCATCCGGCATGGTACATACAATGGGTTGTTCTCCTGAGCGAGGAGCTCCTTGCTTACCCACTCTATGTGCTCCATACATCAGCCCAAGACTTGTTTGTGCATACATTTTTCATGTCGCATACATCTCGGTTCATGGTGTCAAATTTCTCCTCTTTCAATACATGGTCATGCTCTACTTTGCTCATGCGCTTCTTCAAAGTATTCAAGTCCACAAGAGAGCGTTTACATTCCTTGACTTCCTCTTCAAGTTGCATCAAACATGTTTTTTGCTCAATGACAAGTATCCTTAGCGTGCCATTCTCCATTGCAAGTGCCCGTAAGTCTTCGCCTTGTTGGTTTTCGGTCTCTTGCCAACGATACCAAGTATGCCATGATCATAGTTTTCAATGTCGTTGGTTGAGTGGTTGTGTTGCTGTCTCCACATCTGGGAGATTTTGGACCATTTTTCATAATGGTTGTGGACCTTGTTGAAGAAGAACCCATACAAGTGCCGGAAGACATTGTATGTAAAATAAGAGATGAGAGTCAACTTTCTTGAACCTGTTCACTTTAGAATGCTGCTACAAAAATGCCCTTCCATAAGTCTAAATTTTTCTGTCTTTACATCAATGCATAGAGGGCGTCGTGCTCTTCAATTAAGGCTATAGATCACCCAAATCAAAGTTTGGATAAAGAAGGTATGATCAAAAGAGTGAATTGTTGTCTACTAGGTCAAAAAACGGTTACACGAGAGAGAGAGAGAGAGAGAGAGAGAGAGAGAGAGAGAGAGAGAGAGAGAGAGAGAGAGAGAGAGAGAGAGAGAGAGATTTCTATCAAGGTCATAGAGTTTCGTTTCACCAAGGACACCCTTCAAGCCCTTCAAATTTCCAAGACATTATGGTTTTCTTGGAGATATACTATATTTTCAAAAGATCAGCTAACGTTTTTCACCCATAAAGAATAAATAAAATTCCCAACAAAAACCGCATTTCACATTGGCACCCAAATGGAAAGAGAGACTGGCCAATTGATGGACCTTTTACCAGTTCCTGGATATTTTGCCCTTTTCATTTTTAAGAGTTAAACCGTGGGCCATGCTAAGGAGTCGTTGTCCATGTTATTGACCATGAGAGAGAGAGAGAGAGAGAGAGAGAGAGAGAGAGAGAGAGAGAGAGAGAGAGAGAGAGAGAGAGACAGAGAGAGAGAGACCATCACATTACCTGTGTGTGTGTGTGTGTGTGCACATGCATGTGCACATGAGAGAGAGATATATATATTTCTATTGAGCTCATAGAGCTCCGTCTCATAAGGGCACCCTTCAAGCCCTGCAAATTTCCAAATGATGATGATGATAGTGATGATTGTGCATCCATGATACTTGAAGTTACACAATGCCAAAACCCCTAAGTGGGCAAGTCCATGCTTTTCCTCTTGGTCAGAATATATCTTTTTGTCCTCATAGTTTTTGTTCTTTCTATCCTTTACTGTTGCTCTTTACTATTGTTCTTTCTATCCTTTATTGTTGTTCTTTCTAGACAGTACAGTTCAAGTACCAAACAGACAATTTGGTACTTTGTAAGTACCAAAAGTTGGTACTGTGAGTACCAAATCAGGTACTGTGTAACACCCGGATACACACAGTACTGGTACCTACTGATACTATTGTATTAACACCAATGTCAAGGATCTTAAAAAGATGATTTTAGACTAGAAACTACTAGACAACACTAAAAAAAAAGACAGTACAGTTCAAGCACCAAACAGACAATTTGGTACTTTGTAAGTACCAAAAGTTGGTACTGTGAGTACCAAATGAGGTACTATGTAACACCAAGATACACACAATACTGGTGCTTACTGATACCATTGTATTAACACCAATATTAGGGATCTTAAAAAAGATGCTTTTAGACTAGAAACTACTAGACAACACCAAAAAAAAGATAGTACAGTTGAAGCTCCAAGACAGTGTACAAAAAAAGTGGGTTTCCATTATATATGTGCACGACACGATACAAATTTGGTTCAAGTACCGAAGTTCAGGAATCTCCATTACATTTTATGTGACATGATACACAAGTTCACCAAGTACAACACTTTAGGAATCTCCTAGGTCAGGGGGATCTAATCTATAAGAGTACCCCTCCATCTGAGTGAAGTAATCAGCAACGTATGGAGAGACATCATCTTGTGTGTCAAAAAAATTGGGTTTTTGTGAGTTATGCTGTTGGGTACCGATCTTTAATCCATCCTTGCAACCAGGGAAAAATACGGTTTATCAGGTAAAAAGGGTAATCTTTTTCAACCACCAGAGGTTCATATGATCTAATGGCAAGACAATTCTCATAGTCATTTTTCAGCGACTTGTATCTGCAGTTATCCACCAATATTGTGTTGCTAGCATCAAATTGGGGGTGCCTTGCCCACACTGTCTGTAGGTTCTTCAGAAAAACAGGCTTGCTGGCCACAACGTCGGGCACGTGCGGCACCTCCGCCATACTTTGTCGCCAGGTCTCACAGTCTTCTTGTGATAGTATATCTGCCATGCCATAAAGGAGGTTAGAAGTCTAAGTAGCTTAACATCTAGAACACTCAAGGCATTGTTATCTGCAAAATACTTCTGCCTCACATGCTGGGGGAAGCAAGCATTCAACATCTTTACCATTTTTGGCCTTCTATAGTAGGACCACACAATTATCTTGGCTTTCTTCTTACGAGTTCGTATGAACTCGTCAGCATTTGGCCTTACACAACAAACCAGCGAGCTATTGGGATGGGTGATCCGTGGTTGATGTTCATCCGCCAAAACCCAAAGGCCTTCTGGCAGTTCTTTGTAGCTTGTCAATAAGACCCCATTAAGGTCAAGCATAATCAATCGGCCAGGTTTAGCAGGTAGATCAGCCGCAAGTGTTGTGTTTGGTTGTGTCTCATCTTGCCACCAAGATCTTACTACAATACCAACAGTCCAAGTGAGTATGGGAAAATATACAATGCAAACATTATATAAAAAACAGAGCACCACTACGACACAAGAAGTACAAAATTTGATACTTTACTTTACAGAATTTGATATTGTATACGATACCAAAGTTGATACTATACAGTACCAAATTGGGTACTATACAGTATCATATTGTGGTACAATATTGCACAGTAGAAGTGTAACATTGGAAAACTGCATTGTACCAAACTGCAGTGTAGTACCAAATCATAACCATGAGCTACCAATTAGTACCAAAAATCCTAACAGCCACCAAAAAAGCGTTGTAAGAAGCTACCCTGAAACCCTAAAAGTACCAATACGAGAAAATTCAAAAAATCCACCTAGACCTAGCAATCTACCTAGAATATGCAACTGTCATACAGAAGCAAAACCACCAAACTCTGTCAAACTAGCAAAGCAGCATTTATAGATACTAAAAAGCTGCATGCACTACCAAAACCACTTTCTTAAGACATGATAGGAATTACTTGCTATAGATGAACCTCCTTCTCTAGCTTCAGCATGTCCTCACTGTTTGCAAGTCAACGAAGCATGCGTCGAATGGCTCCCAGATCAGCCTCAACCTCTTTGAGTTCCTCATCATTGAAAGGGTTTTCCTGCTTTAGTTTTGCAAGTTGCACTTCATAGTGCTCTATGTCATGCTTTATCCGCTTCACAACAGCATTGGAACCCTCAGCTCTCAATAGCAACAATACTTTCCAATGCTGTAACATAATCAGGCAACTCTACGTGAAGTTGTGGGGGGTCTAACTATGTACAGAGGTTACTACCACTTTGCGTAAGGCGGGGCTTCTTAATAGATGACCCTAAACCCCCGTGGGAGGCACCGTTTTCCCTTCGCCATGTTTCGACCTTCCGCTCCAACCCTCCCGGGTGGCTGGCACACATGTTCAGTACTGCCTCTCCAAACCTCGCCCAGGCGACTTTATGGCGCGCAGGGTCCTTTGTTGCCACATGGCATCTCTCAAAAGCATAGCAGCGCGCAAACTTTGCAGTGATTTTCCCACAAGATGGAGGGGCTTGATATACCTTGTGGAAGAGGAACCTGCAATCTTCAAGGAGTCTTGGGTGCACATGATTCAAGTAGATCTTTGCATTCTTTTGGTAGCTTTGCTTGAACACCGTCATCCACTCGTAGTGAGGGAGGTCTTCATCCCTAATATCCTTTGCAAGCACCCCCTCCATGTTGAGACCATACTCTTCGTGAAGCTCCTCGGCTGTATAACAGAACTTGGTCAAAATAAGGTATTCTTCCATTTTGTTTTTACCTGCAATGTGGAAACACAAAGCTCAAATCTTAGACATGCCCTCCATCTACCATCCAAAATACCTAAGCATGCTGCCTAAATGAACTTCTATTGGCAACATTTCAACAATGTCAAACAAAACCCTACACCCTAAACAGCCCTTCGGTCACACAGATGTTCTTTCCAGTGCACAATTTGGTACTGACCAAATTTGAGGCTATACAGAGTTATCATTGTACAGTACCAAATTTGGTACAGTAAAGTACCAAATTAGGTAGTGTATAGTACCATATTTTGTACTCTAAACTTCCTCATTTTCTTAGTAAACCCTCTTGTCCTACAGGATATGATAATAGGGATACAAGAAGACCCTTCTGCATAGATGCATAGATGAAACAATACATTCACAATTGTTGAAAAATCTCCTGAGATTGTGTTCGGCTGAAGGCACATATGCTTGAATCATGAATGCATGCAATGTGAAAAAAGGATAGAAATGCAAAGCTCCTGATCAAGAAACAAAACATTGACTTACATGCAATGCATAGATGTACACTCGTGCAATTGTTGAAATTTTCATGAAATTGTGTTCAGTTCAAGGCACATATGCTTTCATGAATGCATAATGCAAGGCTCTTGAGCAAGAAACAATACATAAACTTGCATGCAATGACCTTACAACCTTTGAAATAGATACCTCTCATGAAACAAAATCAAATCCTGTAATAGGACATGACAACGTAGAAACACCAACCTCTTGTTTTAGTTGAAGACCAATTCTCATCCTCGGCAAAAGGTGCTGCAGACTTTCATGATTTCTCCTTATATCAGGGTTTGGAGCTCATATAAGGATCTTGTCTTGATGTACAATAATAAGTGAGGAGTACTAATTTGACAAAGAATTGCATAGACAAAGTTGTGTACAGATAGACAAAACCAAGGACCCTGCAAGTTGGTAATCAGTTAAAATTTCAAAGTACTCTACCAGTCTGAAAAGCGACTTGGAAGAAAACGAGGACAAAGGAACAAATGTAGGTAGACTTCTAAGGTAATAGGTTTGGGTTGATAGTTGTTTGTATTAAGAATTTGATGAATTTGAGATCCGAAAGGTGTATTCAAAGAGAATAGAGAGTGGTCGGAGATTAGGTTAGCTTAGTGTTGACAGATTGGAGTGTAAACCAAGCAAGGAAATATTCCTTAGCACCTATCATAGAAGAGGGAATGATACAAACACCTATTTTGAAGGATCATATCAGTGGATGGCTAACCGACAACTTGGAGGCTTTGAGCAGCAAGGGACCATGGGGGGGTAGCACCTCTCAAAAACCCTTAAATATACCAAAATACACTACAATTTTTCTTAAGGGAACCAATGACCATGGGGCCCTAATGTATGTTGATGTTCGAGGACGTCAATGCATTTGTATTGAAGAACGAACAATGAGAGGATTAGCAGTAATCATGGTAATTGATGATGGTGATAGCCTTCAAAATGAGGAGTTGAACCACTATCTCATTGTCAAAGACCTTGAAAATTACAATCGATATGGAGACAAGGTAGCAAAAGGGAAGATGGTCATGAAGACTCGAGAGATACCTCCTAAACTCTCTTTTTCCGGAGACTGCTACATTCATGACAAGAGAATGGAGAGAATGGCAATGATTCATAAAAATATTGGGATTTACAAGCACGAGGAAGGAAGAGTCACCTCTTACTACCAATTCATGGAGCCCCATGTGAACGAGTTAAGCATGGAAAAAGTCCTATACTTGTTTTCATATGAATTGATAATAGGAAACCATATTATTTTTGTCAATAAGTTTGGATGAGAATATGAGCCAATTCACCCAGACGATGTAGGGAGAATGATAACGTGAGAACTCATGGCACAAGCTTCGATAGAGAAGCAAAAGCTCATAGAAACCCCAAGCAAAACTACAACTCCCTTCTTAGATGATTACGAAACCACAACACAATTGAATAAACAATCACTGCCTAACCCTCAAAACTCACAAGCATTGCCACTATCATTTCAAGCGCGGTTTGAATAATTTGCGACATTAGATGCGAACATGAAAGGGGGTGGATATTAATCGTGTCTCGGTTAGAAGAACCACCAAAACCCCAGTGCATCGGCAATACTAGGATGAGAGTAGGATAAGAACGCTAAATCCTATTAGGATGGAAGCACCACAATGAGAAAGAGAAGAAAGAAGCCAAGCAGAAGAACAAATACTTGCTAGACCCGTCAGGAACTATGGATTAGGAGCACCCCTAGGATAGGAACATGTACCATATCCCAGGTCAAAAAGGGCTTATAGAGGAGGAATAGAGGATCCTATGTTTAGAATGGTGGATCAGACCTTCTCAAGTCTAAAAATGGATTAACAAAAAATATTCAGGAAATAGGAATCCAAGGGACCACATGGCAGCCTTTGTGCATGTCATTAAGGCTAAGGAAATACTGAAATTTTCCACACAGTTCAAAAGATTTGGGTTAACCCTAGAGATAAGTTATACACTCTCAATTGTTTGCCTTGAGCTTCCTTCGTCTTCTCCAAGCTGTGTGGTTTTTTGCAACCCTAATTCCAACAATTGGTATCAGAGAAGGTTGCATCCTCCCGGGCTTAGTCGCCAACAGCTCCAACACACGCCTGCTCACTTTCTCCGATTTCAATGAGGTTTGGCGAGCATTTGTAGGTCAACAAAACTTTCAGAGAAGCTCAAAGAGCTTAGTTTGCTCAAATATTTGATTCGGGCTCATTTTGGCCTCTACAAGCAGCACTGCACAAGCTATATCGTCATTTTGTATAGAATTTCTGTCAATACCATTTCCACATAACACGTCCATTATAGTCTTCTACTATTTGTGCTATATAGCACGTGTTTTCCCCCCTTTGTTTCTCCTCTTTTTGGGTAGTTTTCACATCAGGTGCAGCATTTACCATGGCTGACAACAACACATATGTGTTCAAGATGTTTGCTGTTGAGGATAGATTCGATGGGGACAATTACCCTATGTGAGCTTACATGATGCAACATGTTCTTGTGTCAAAGGGCATCCGGAATATTGTGTAAGGCAATGATGTACGTCCCGGTTCTAAGGATACAGGTGATGTTGAGGATGTTGCAGGTCTTATTGCAAGGATTACTATTGTTAGAGTTGTTTTGCCTACAGCAGAACAAGCTCATTGGGATGTCAAATATGCATAGGCTCATGCATTGATTGCATTGTCTATGAAGTGCACTATTACTCCTTACATTTGTTCAATAAAATCTGCAAAACAGGCTTGGGATATTTTGGCTGGTCTTTGTCCAAGTTGCAATGAGGCTAAAATTGCATTGATGTGTAAAGAGTTGGAATCAAAGATTATGCATGAGGAAGATGATATGGGCACTTTCCTTGCTGGTGTTGAAAGATGGATTTGCAGGATAAACCCCAGTGGCCTCAACACAAGGACTAACGCATGACGACATCATCATGAAGGCAAACAATAGGGTACCACCTAGCTTGGAATGCGGCTAGGACGCAATGACAATACGATACAACACACCATGCACCATGTCACGCAGCTGAACATGTTATGAATTTTTATTTGAGGTGGCAGAGAAACACTGGCCCTTCTAGAGTTCTTCACTTGCATTGTGTAGTCAAACTCTTGCAGCCTTGTGAGCCATTTGGAAATCCTAGAAGAAACATCCATGTGCTGCATTACATAAGGAAATACTTCTTCCATTGTTAAGATTATTAATGGTCTAGAAAATAAATAAGAGCAAACTTTGGTGGTAGCAAACATTAATGCAAGCACCATGTGCTCCACTACTGTGTATTCCTTCTCTGATGGAGTCATCATGCTGTTAAGTATGGAGCCTGATTTACTCCTTGTAATTTTTTGTGTTAAAAATGCACATTTGTAAGGCCCCCATTATGAGGAGAAGCCATCGTGCGTGAAGAAAAATCTTTTGCCAGAAATAAAAATCACTCGGGGCAGAAACCAAAATTTTCACACCCAGTCTCAAGCCCAAGCTCGAGCCAATTTTCAACCGGAATATTCCTTTTCGTCGGAATATTATGGCTAGTCGGTGGCCGAAAAGTGTTCAAAAAAGGACCGGTCGGTTGGTCGACGGCCGAATTCAAAAAGGGACTTGTTTTCTGAAGGGCGGCCACACATGGGCGGATTGGAGGGTCCGATTTAAACTTATCTACACAAGGGTAGCTACACATGGTTCCCTCTCATGAGAGAGGGCAGCCCTTTTGGCCTATAAAAGGAGGCCATTTCTACATTTCATAGTGTGAAGTTGATGCAACAAGGTGGGTGTGAAGTGGTGAGAGTGAAGCAAGGCAGGAGCTCCAAAATGGTATAATCCCTTTGTAATCTACTTCTTGTTCTGAAGTACTAAAGCCATTGAGTGGCTGCTTTTCCGTGGACGTAGCCCACATTGGGTGAACCACGTATATCGTGTGTACTCTCTCTCTCTCTCTCTCTACTCTATAATCTCTTGTGTGTGTAAATTATCTCTCTCAATTAAGTAATCTACTCAATTATCTACTTAGCTATGTCATATTCCCTAACAACTGGTATCAGAGCAAGGTTTGCTCGTAGCTAAATTATCTCAAGGAAAAGATTCCTTGAATTGAGTGGGAGTAATGGTGGATGAAGGGAAGCTCAAGATCAGAAGTTCACCATAAAAACTACCAACATTGGAAGATGCAAATTGAAGACTATCTCTACCAAAAGGACCTCTATTTGCCACTAGGCGGTCTTGCAAAGAAGCCCACAATGATGGTAGATGAAGCATGGATTGTCCTTGATTGAAAGGCATTGGAAACAATCCGGTTAAGCTTGGCGTCAATGGTGGCCTTCAATGTTTTGGAGATGAAGACCACGGAGGATTTGATGAAGTCACTTGACGACTTCCATGAGAAACCATCGGCATCCAATAAGGTATTTCTCATGAAGCGCTTATTCAATCTAAAGATGAGAGAGAATGATTCATTTGCAGAACACCTAAATGACTTTAACACAAACATAAGTCAACTTTGATCAGTGAAAATCAATTTTGATGATGAAGTGCGAGCTCTCCTTATACTATCATCTCTATCGGATAGTTGGGACAGCCTTGTTATGGCTGTAAGTAATTCTATCTCTGGCACAAATACTCTTAAGTTTGATGATGTTGTGGGTGTTCTCCTATGCGAGGAAATGCAAAGGAGAAGCACAGGAGAATCATCAAGTGATGCACTGTCAGCGGAAACAAAAGGCCTAAGGAGAGGTTCAATAACCAAAAGGGTCGTGATCTCTCAAGACGGAGCAAGTCACTCACAAAGTCAGTTCTTGAATGTTGGAACTGCGGCAAGAAGGGCCACGTTAAGAAGGATTGTTGGTCCAAGAAGAAGAAGGAGTCGGAGTCTCAAGACAACAAGCCAACATCGGAGGCCAATGTGGCAGGTAAAGTAGAGCAGGATGCTCTAATTCTCTCATTAGACAATGTGTCTAATTCCTGGATAGTAGATTCCGGGGCTTCATTCCATGCGACACCACACAAGCAGCATTTCCAAGATTACACCAAAGGTAATTTTGGGTATGTATACTTGGGAGATGATGAAGCTTGTGAAATTGTCAGCAAAGGTACAGTTTGTGTCAAAACTGCTAACGAAAATGAATGGAAGCTTAAAGATGTTATGCATGTTCCTTCTCTTCGCAAAAATTTGATCTCTACAAGACAATTGGACGATGAAGGTCACAACATTGCATTTGGAAGCAAACAGTGGAAGATCTCAAAGGGATCTTTGGTGGTTGCCAAGGGAGAAAAGGTTGGTACACTTTACTTGTGTAATGTTAGCACGCAACCTTCAGCTTGTGCAACAACTGTAGAGGTCGATAGTGCGGTGTGGCACTATTGCCTTGGGCATATGAGTGCCAAAGGAATGCAAATCCTTCAAACAAAGAAGCTTCTACCAGGTTTGAAAGAAGTGGACTTAGAGTTCTGTGAAGGTTGTGTTTATGGTAAACAAAAGAGGGTAAAATTTCAAAAATCTAGAAATGAAAGAGAAAATAAAAAACTTAAGTTGGTTCATTCTGACGTTTGTGGTCCTACAAGTACACCATTATTTCAAAGGTGGAAAGCCTTTGTGGAGAATGAAACAAGTACTAAGGTTAAATGCCTTAGATCTGACAATGGAGGCGAATATTGCAGCCAAGCTTTTGAAAGCTTTTGTGCTAGCAATGGTATTCAGAGGCAAAGAACAACCCCAAGGACACCTCAACAAAATGGAAATTCCGAAAGGATGAATAGAACAATCATGGAGCGAGCATGAAGCAGGCGGCTACATGCAAGCCTACCACTTGAGCTTTGGGCGGAAGCTATAAGTATGTATGTGTACTTAATCAATTGGTCACCCTCAATGGCATTGGATGGGGGAGTTCCAAAAGATGCATGGACATGTAAACCGGTGAATTATGCATTTTTCAAAGTGTTTGGGTGTGAGGCTTTCATGCACATAGATAGAAGCCTAAGATCAAAGCTAGATGCAAAGTCCAAAAAGTGTTTCTTCATTGGCTATGGAGAAGGTGACTTTGGATATCGCCTGGTACAATCTTAAGGAGTAGGCATGTAATTTTTAACGAACAAAATATGTACAAAGATTACTTGGAAAGAAAACAAACAAAAGAAATAGGTGATGAGTACATGGAGCTTGAGGACGGTGAAGACTCAAGGACTACAAACGGTCACAATGTGCAACAACGTCAACCAAATGAGGAGCCTCAACCTATTCCCTGAAGATCTACAAGAGCAAGTACACCTCCAAAAAGGTTTGTTCCTTCCTTCAACCATCTCTTGATCTCAAATTCTGGAGAGCCGGAATCATACGAGGAAGCTATGCAACACGAATCCAAAGAAGAATGGATGAAGAGCATGCAAGTGGAGATGGAATCATTACATCGCAACCAAACATGGGAGTTGGTTGAGTTGCCTAAAGGTAAGCGGGCACTTCAAAACAAACGGGTGTACAAGCTGAAGGAAGAAGAAGGTGGGAAGAAAAGGTACAAGTCACAGGTTTGTGGTAAAAGGGTTTTCTCAAAAGAAAGGTATTGACTTCAATGAAATATTTTCTCCTGTTGTAAAAATGAACTCAATTAGGCTTGTCTTAAGCCTTGGGGCTTCTCATTATCTAAATACTGATCAAATGGATGTAAATACGGCATTCCCTCACGGTGACTTAGAAGAGAAAATTTACATGCTTCAACCAAAGGGGTATGAAGTAAAAGGTAAGGAGAAAATGGTTTGCAGATTAAAGAAGATCTTGTATGGTTTAAAGCAAGCATCAAGACAATGGTACTTGAAGTTGGATCGATGGATGTTGGATTTTGGATTCATAAGATGCAACTCAGATCATTACGTTTACACGAAGAATTTGGGAGATGGGAAGTTCATCATCCTAATGTTGTATGTTGATGACATGCTGATTGCAAGCGTTAACATGTAGGACATCAAAGACCTAAAAAAGGAGCTGTCTAAATCTTTTTCAATGAAAGATTTAGGTGCTGCAAAGAGGATAATTGGTATGAAGATATCAAGGGACAGGACGAAGAAGACAATAAAGGTATCTCAAGAGGATTACATCAAGAAGGTACTAGATAGGTTTGCAATGCAAAATGCAAAAACGGTTTCCACACCTTTGGATGGTCACTTTAAACTAACCAAGGATATGTGTCCAAAGACACAAGAGGAGATAGCCTATATGTCTAAAGTTTCATATGTTGCAGCGGTAGGTTCTCTTATGTATCCTATGTCTAAAGTTTCATATGTTGCAGCGGTAGGTTCTCTTATGTATGCTATGGTCTAGACAAGGCTATACATTGCACATGCAGTGGGAGTTGTAAGTAGGTTCATGGACAACCCAGGTAAAGAGCATTGGCAAGCTGTCAAGTGGATACTTAGGTATCTAAAAGGGACAACAACAAATGATTTGTATTTTGGAGGAACTGATATTTTTCTAGAAGGGTATACTGATACAAATATGGCAGGTGACAAAGATACTCAAAGGAGCACTACCTGCTATGTCTTCATGGTTGGTGGCACAGCAATAACCTTGGCTTCAAAGCTGCAGAAAGTGGTCTCACTTTCTACCACGGAAGCAGAGTACGTAGCAATAACGGAGGCAATCAAAGAAATTCTGTGGCTTCACAGATTCTTAGAAGAGCTTGGATTCAGACAAGATAATTATGTCTTGTAGAGTGATAGCCAAAGCGCTATCCATCTTGCAAAGAACTCAGTCTTTCATTCAAGGACAAAGCACATTGAGGTGAGATATCACTTCATACGCACTCTTTTGGAAGAGGGACAGCTAAAGCTAGGAAAGGTGCATACAAGTGAAAATCCTGCAGACATGTTTACAAAGGTGGTCAACAAGGATAAGTTGAGCTTTTTCTCATCTTCAATTGGCATTCAAGGATAAGAAGCCAGAATGGAAAGTAGTCACCGGTTTGTTTTGGAGATCAGTCTCCAAGTGGAAGATTGTTAAGTATGGAGCCTGATTTACCCCTTGTAATTTTTTGTGTTAAAAATGCACATTATAAGGCCCCCATTATGAGGAGAAGGCATTGTGCATGAAGAAAAATCACTCACCATAAATAAAAATCACTCAGTGGAAACCAAAATTTTCAGCCGGAATATTCCTTTTCGTCGGAATATTATGGCCGGACGGCGACCGAAAAGTGGGGTGGCCAAATTCAATGGCTAGTGGCCGAATTCAAAATCGGACTTGTCTTCTCAAGGGCGGCCACACATGAGCGTATTGGAGGGTCCGATTTGGACTTATCTACACAAGGGTGGGTACACATGGTTGCCTCTCATGAGAGAGGGCAGCCCTTTTGGCCTATAAAAGGAGGCCATTTCTACACACATTTCATAGTGTGAAGTTGATGCAACAAGGTGGGTGTGAGGTGGTGAGAGTGAAGCAAGGTGGGATCTCCAAAAGAGTATAATCCCTTTGTAATCTACTTCTTGTTTTGAAGTACTAAAGCCATTGAGTGGCTGCTTTCCCGTGGACCTAGCCCACATTGGGTGAACCACATATATCGTGTGTACTCTCTCTCTCTCTATCTACTCTATAATCTCTTGTGTGTGTAAATTATCTCTCTCCATTAAGTAATCTACTCAATTATCTACTTAGCTATGTCATATTTCCTAACACATGCCACTAGAGAAGTAGATAGGACGCATGAAAGAAGTTTGAGGATCCCTTTCCATCAATATCGCCCCAAGTGTGTCATTGCCCACACTAGGATTAACATAAAATGGCTCATCCCACTTTGGAGGTGAAATGGTGGGTAGTGAGGCTAAGATTTGTTTTACCTCATTGAACTATTGTTCATTTTCTTTACTCCAAGTAAAGATCTCTTGATGGGTAACTTGTTGTAAAGGGAGAACCACTTGTGCAAGCAGGTGAATGAACCTACTCAAATACCTCACCTTTTGAAGAAAATCAACCAACTTCTTGGTCATAGTGGGTGATGGTAAAGACACCAAGGATTGAACGTTGCTTGGGTCAGCTTCAATACCTTTGGTCGAGATTACGTGACTAAGAAGAGTAACCTTGCTTTCACCAATGTGGCATTTCTCCACATTGAGTTGGCCACCCAAATCTTACAACCTAGCTAGACCTTCATAAACTTTCTCCAAATGAAGAGATCAAGAGCTATAGATACAAAAGTCATCAATAAAAACACGGATTGGTTTTCTAAAGAATGGTTGAAAAACAAATGTCACATAGCACTGAAAAGTGGTTGGAGCATTGGTGAGATCAAAAGGCATAACTCTGTAAGCAAAACATCCCCATGGTGTGATGAAATTTGTCTTCTTTTGATCTTCTTCAGCAATACTAATTTGGAAGTATCCTGAGTAGCCATCACGTACCATGTGCTCATGTCATGCTACCTCATTGAGAAGTTCATCTTGGAAAGGGAGAGGGAAATGGTCCCTCTTTGTGGGTGCATTAAGGGGCTTGTAATCAACACAAACCCTCCACTTACCATTCTTCTTTGGTGTGACTACCACTGGAGAAACCCACTCCGAGTCTTCTACAGGATAGATAAAACTTGCTTCTAATAATTTCCTCACCTCCTTGAGCAAGGCCTCTTGTTGAATTACTCCTAGCCGTCTGAGCTTCCGCACTACAGGTTTACTTCCCTCCTTGAGCTTGATGTGATGCTAAACTACTATGATGCTAGTGTTTTTATCAAATTCATCAATGAACAATGTGGGAAACTTACTTAGCATCAAAACATAATCTTCACGCTCCTTCCCACACAACTCACTAGAGAGCATTCAATGCAGCTTACTTGCTTCTACCAGAGGGTGTATACTTGGTGGCTCCCCTTGGTTTGATGATGATGCATCAAGTTACTCCATCTTCTTAGGGTCCTTGAGAATGATCCCCATCACCTCAATCTATTGTCGCTTTCTTCGGTCATTGTTGAATCCTCCTCTGAAGTGGTTGAAGAGTCACTAGAAAACTCATCCTTGGAGGTTTCTAGATCCATGTCACATTGTTGAACTATCTTCATGTCATAAAGTATTGGCCTCCCTTTTGCATCCTTCATCTGGATTATGCCGGTACCCCAGTCTTGTTTGGCTTTCATAGCCATAAGCCAAGGCCTCCTAGATTGATAGGATAGCCCTCCCCTTTATGTGGCATGACAAAGATGTCCACATCCACCTTGGTGTTGAAAACCTTTACCCTAACTGCATTCACAATGCCAACACATTCAACTTTTACATTATTTTCCATTTTGGCTAGGCATGGTGTTGGCCTACTCACATATAAGCCTAAATGGTGCATCATTTTTTCACTCATGACACATATTTGTGCGCCACCATCGATGTAGATATTGGAGATGTGTTGCCCTTTGATGTGAGCATCCATCACCGGAAGTATGTCATCTACATTCCTCCCAGAGATAGCACCAGCTATCTTTGGCTTCGGTCTCCTTGTGCTAACCATCTTTGTCCATTGTCTCCTCACCCTAGGTGCTAGGTGGAGTAATTGGGGCTAGGTGATTTTTGGGCCCTGCACAGAAACATCTTGAACCAAATCATATGGTTTAGAACATTCACCCAAAGAGAAATCTACAATGTCAATTTTATGTCGTGACTTGGATGGCTTTTTGCTAGATTCTCCTTTAATTTTCATCTTTTCTTCTTTTTGGGAAGATTCACCATGCCTAGCATGCTTTACCCCCATTGCATCTACTCCTTTAACCTTGGTCTTGCCTTTCACCACTCCCTTGATATCCTCCTCCACTTTCACCTTTATTTTACCTTCAAGGCTGATAACACTCACCACTTGGTTGTTGGTTGTGGAGGTTAAGGGTGGAATGAGAGATTGTTGTGGTGGTGGGTGTGGTTGAACCGGTGGTTGTAGAATCTGCATTGGTGGTGCTTGATGTGGTGCTCTGGGTTGGTGGTGGTCTTGCTCTTGGTGGTGAAATTTGGTTTTGCCTCGCTCCTCTATTGAAATTTTGCCTCCTTGGGAGTGGGCAATAATACATACCATGACCGTCTTCTCCACAATTGTAGCAGTGGTATTCTTGGTTCTGTCTTTGTTGTCCTCTCCCTTGATCTTGGTTGCAATTGTGTGCATGCCCTTGTTGCACCAAATGGACTAAGAGATTTTCAAGTTGGTTGGTGATTCGGTTGAGCAAGTCTTGCTGATCTTCAATTGGTTCTTGTGGTTGACTCCTTTGGGAGGCTGTTGTAGGTGGTGCTAAAGGTGCTTGGGTCCTAACGGATTTATCTTCATCGGCATTCTTGTCTTGTAGGTGCAACTTCTTGTGTTTAAGGTGGGACACTTCAACTGATAGCTCATACGTAGTAGGAAACCTTCCCTTCACCTTCTCTTTAAGAGTTGGCCATAACCTAGGACAAATCGATCCTTCTTTAGGAAATCAGGTGCCCCCTCATCCTCCCTTAGGGATGCAACCCATCACCCCCATAGACATACAAACTTTGACTCGTATGATGCGTACTCTAGCATGCTACCTTGCTTCAACTCCATCAACAATTGCCATAGCTTCTCTGATGTGGTGCCCTCTCCAAGATGATTGACAAAGGATGCTCTTAATAAGTCCCATCGTTCCTTGGTTGCTTGTGCCAAGGCATTGCACCATGATCTTGCCTCCACCTTCATTAGAAGTGGGAAGATGCGCAAGCGCGAAGCATCATCATCTCTCCCAGAGATGACACAGGCTATTTCCAAGTTGTCTTGAAAGTCTACGGTATCCTCACCCACCTTACCAGTAAAGCTTAAAAATGCTACACTCAACTTAGAAATCTTTTCTTTATTTTTATTTTTTTAAAGATTCAATACGTGGGTGCCTGGTGGTGATGGAAAACATACTATACAAGGATGAAAATAACTGCATCAAAAGATAATTCATGGTTAATCATAGAGAGGATAAAGGGTAGAAAAGAGGTGTTTACATTAGGAAAAATATGAACCCTCTAGGGGCCCTTTGGGATTAAGGTTAATTAGAGGCCAGTCAATAGGAAGAGGGTGGTGGACACACTCTATACCCTCAAAAAAGTAGGGGGACAAGGTAGCCTTACACCTCTTAATGGCCTCTTACCTAGTGAGAAGGTAAGAGAGGTGGCTAGGGGAAAGGGAGGGGGGGGGGGGGGGGGGGGGACCACTTTGACCTTTTTTCCCCCACTTTTTGGCCCGGATTAAAAAATACACTAAAAATTTCAAATTTTCAAAAAAATTCAAATTTCAAGTTTTCCCTCCTTAAAAGGTCCCCTAACCTATTTCATGGTCAAAAAAGTATTTTTGACCTCCAAAAGTAAAAAACGTGCACTAAAAAATTCAAAACATCATTTTCCACCCTCCAAAGTCTTTCCAAACCTATTCTATAGCTAAAAGTGATTTTCTCTCTCTACAAACCCTTTTCCAAGCTCTCCATGGCTGCAACAACCACATGCACCCCCTTATAGTCCAACATTATCTCTCTACTAGCTTTCTCCCATCTCCATTGTAGTACCAAGCAAGCTTCTCCCCCATCTCTTCCCCTTGCCCACCACATAGTTCCACACCAAGCTAGTTCCTCTCCCTTCTCTCACCTCCATTACAGCATGAAACAAGATTCTTCTCCTTCTACTTTCATTCACTCGCACTACATGGAAACCTCTACTCCCGAAGGTGGAAAAAGCATCAACTCACATGACTTGCATACCACAAGAACAGGAGGTGTGAATAGTGCATGGGAATTGCAAGGATTCATCTCCAACATAAAGATAGAATGGTGAGAAAACTACCCTTGTAGCTTACATTCAGAGCTTAAGATCATCTCCATCTTTAAGTTTATCATGCTGGAGGAAATTAACCTCTTTATGGCTTTCAATTTTTAGGCTTCACACCTCATAACATTGGGTGGTGCTATTTTGTTGATGGCTTTGGTGCGCCATCTATAGTTTTGTAGCATGTGATTGAGTCTCACAATGTAAGTAAGTTGTGTTATCTATGGAGAGTCATCAAAGATTTTTCTTATAATTTATTCTTTGTATAGTTGTCATTAGATTATTAGAATGATATCATTTTGTACTTTATAACTTTGTGCTCATATAATCTGTTGTTTACTTCCAGAGTCAACTTGTTTTGAGAGGACATGAGCAAGCAACCATGTGCAGAGATGGAAATCACCCTATTTTTGTTCCATGAGGAACCTTTCACTACCGTGTTAAAAGATTTTGATAAGAATAGTAGGATTTTTGTAGAATCTTGAACCAATAGGTACTCTCTAGGAGCTCTTAGAAAAGCCATCCCTATAGTACTACTATCTTCCCTAGTGTCATAGACACACAAATACTCGTGTATATGAATCTCTAAATGAGAAAGAAAAATACTTGTAGGAGAAGCCTAACAGCAACAACATTGTCTCCATTTGTAATTATTTTTATGAGGCTGGATTCCTCTATAAATGCAATATAAATATTTCTTTTTGTTAAATGGTGCTGCACTGAGTGAGAGTATTTTATTTAGATTACTGGAGTTTCATACAGATTTGAGAAATATTGTTGATTTTTTTGGATATTCTTATTTGCCTGTAAGATGTTTGAAGTTTCAAGTCTCAATCATTCCACCATGAAGTAATTCATGCAATATTTTGATTTCAGTTTAATCACTAATGGTTATTCTTATTAAGTGGATCATAACCTTTGTCAAGATGTCCTCATTTGGGGATGTTGAATATATATCAATAGCAACATTTCAAAAGTTGAGAAAGCTAAATTCTTGCTTTCCAAAATGTTATTGTTTCCATACTATGCCTATGCCAAGCTTGACTTAGAGAAATGACAACTTGAGATGTAGGTGTAGATATATAGGGGTGACTTATTATTGATTCTTGTTTCATCATATATATTATAAAGCCTTTGAGTTTCCACCTTTTTGAGTAGTGTTGACAAGTTTTTGGTATCAAACCTTCTTAAATATCCCTATTCATTCGCTATTGGTAGCTATTTATTTGGTATTGCTAAAGATCATACCAATAGCTATCACCTTGTGAACTTAATTGTTGAATTGCGGATTTGATTTTTACTATGTAGCTCATTTGGATAGAGAAAGTATAAACATAAATTATAGATACATGCATTGTTAACATAGAAGATATGTATCACTCGAACCTATATAACTGCTAATCAAGAAACCTTTGGTCGGATACTATAACAATAGGGGTCACATGTGGTTTTAAATACCAAAGAAATGGCTTAACCAAAACATTCCCAAGAACAGGAGGTGAATACAAGGAAGTAAAAATTGACTCCTTGTTTGGTTGATTTCTAGTGCTAAATGTTCTGAGTGCACAAAATTTGTGAGTCCTTTGACCTTGGGAGTTCACTAAAGTATATGCAACATAGCACATGTGTTCAACAGAAGGGAATTTATATTCTTGTAAAGTTACAGAAACATGTGTAGGTTGAAGGGGATCGGGGAGCACCACAGACGGAGAGTGAGAGAGAGAAGGAGACACATGACACACATATATGGGTGGGGAGACTCAAAGAGTGAGCAGCCCCCTATACACTTATGCTATGTATAAGGTATACAAGTTAGTGGGTGCCCAGACTCTGGGCGGCCGGGCAAGGCACAGACGCCTATACCCCAACAACCTCCCACTTAAAGGCGACTATGCCTTTAAGCAAGAGAACCTAGTCTAAAGACTACAAAAGGCAAGAGAAAACCGCTCTCAACCGATGCCCACTGGCTGGCTGTGATCGTGTGCATCCGGTTGTCCTGCTTCCGTGTAAGTGCATACACCACCAGACGTACCGCACACGTACTGCAAGTATGTATGCAATACTTGCATATCTCCCTCGTGCACTATGCCATCATCAGTCAACAAACGACTGACAACCCCAACTGCAAATGCTCCCACTGCAGCTGCGATATCCGGTCTCAAGATCAACATCTCAGTCTCCTCTGCAATCATCCACTGCAAACATGACCACTCAATCTGCTGTGACTCACTAGAGCTCTCATGCTCTAACTCCGTATGCATAGACTCTTGCACAACGTCCTCCTGTCGTGACTCACTAGAGCAAGACCGCTCTACCTGTCTATCCTGCATAGAAGTATCTCGCACAACTGACTCTCTGCTTTGCTCAGTCACTAGCAAAACATGCATGTCTGACTCTGTCACCTCTCTGTGTGACTGCTCAAGTCGTGCCCTAACTGTGTGCACAACGAGCTCACTACTCTGCACTCCATGCAAAGTACCCTGCAACCCATGAGTAAAAGAGACTCGCCTGCTCTCTCGCTCTCTACCTGGCTGCATAATCACACAGACAACACCATCTCTCTCACGATCCACATGCAATGTGTAACCTGTACCACTCCTGGCACCTCTCGCAATCACTAGCGAACCCAAATGCATCACAAAATCTCGCTCTCGTAGCGAAATCTGACATCCACAATCTCTAAGCTGACCAATCGAGATCAAACTCACTGTCAAATCTGGTACATAGCGCACATGTCGTAACAAGTTTGAAGCACCACTCGGTAATGACAGTCTCACATCTCCTGCACCTGCTATCGCATGCACCGATCCATCGGTCAAACGTACACTGCCAAGCATCCCGCTAGAATAGCTACAAAACCATGCACGATGCGGCGTGACATGAAACATAGCATCTGCGTCTAGCAACCACTGCGAAGGGAGTGCACTATCCACATGTATAGCATCTCGTGCATAGCTCGAGGTAAAAGTGACATCCCCGTCACTAGTATACTCCGACACTACATGTACCTCAACTGTCAAAGCAACTGAGTCCATGGCATCACTACATACATCTCTGAGACTGCCATGTCTCCTACGATGTTGCATACGACGAAAACAGTGCCGTCTAACGTGTCCAGAATGACCACAATACCAACATGTCACCTGTCGGCGTGCTCGTGAATGTACATGTCTCACACGAGTCCGTGATGACTCATATCTATCATACATTTCATGTAATCTGCACCAAAGTGCTCTCGAAGTAGTCTCATACATAACAAGAGCATATACTGATTCCGCAAGGTGCAAAGAGAGTGTAGATAGTGCCATCTCCTCTAGCTCCTGCCACTGATCGTCAGACATGTTTGAAGGTCTACCTGCATCACCACTCAATGGTCCATGCAACCCTCGTTGTGTCAATCCGTCAAGCATACACTCTCTCCATGCCGCAAAGTCTAACCCATCAAACACGCGCATCTGTGAGAGGTCACAATCTGATCGATCACCTGTCTCTGCCATGAGCACAATGTAGCAAACTAGAAAGCAAAACCACCTCACCAACAACACCTAGAAACTGTCTACCAATATGGCCAGAAACACAATGTAAAACCTGTGAGACACACTCCAAAATAGAGCTCCCGCAATGTCAATACAAGCCTCGCGTGCTCTAGTATCACACTGCAATCAAACGCACTACTTACAAGACGCATTCATGATGACCATAACCTTGTGCATAATCTTCACCGGATCAGCCCTGAAATTCAGCCCAAAATTACAAAATTCTCAGCCCTCTTGCATGGCCAAAAACAGTCCGTAATTCAGCCCCACACTACCAACTGTAGCGTATAAAGAATCAGCCCAAAAATTCTCCAAGAAGTTATGACTTGTTTGGTCTGAAGATCACCTGCACACACGCCGTCATAGAGCATACATCTGTGAGCTAATCACCAAGCCCACACTGTGCGATATCGATGCATACACTTGCACAAATCTCCCACCTGCAGAGAACACCGCACGCAAATGCTGAGTGCAACTGGCAATCTCTACCTAGATCGCATAAATGATGCGCATAAAACTCTTGGGAAAATTTTGCCAGTGTTTTGTCAGTAAAATGGCCACAAAACCAGTAACCAAACTGACTACACGCTCAAAACCATGAGCAACCAAAGCGCATGAAACCGCACTCCAAATGCATGCACCAATCTCCACACTTTGCATACATCATTGCAAACACCTGCAAACCTAGTACACAAATATCTGCTCTACCTGTGATTGCCAAAAAATATGCTCGAGGCATACATTGCCGAGCTCAAAATGCAATCACATTAGTCTCCCTGAGCATCAAACCACATAAGGCATACATTGTATCCTCCCACCTGTGAGGAAACTTGCAGCAAATATCACTCTCACATCTGAGAGCAAACCATGTGTGGAATCCTTGACACACAATAAACAACTGCTGCTGCAGAAAATTCAGCGTTCAGAATTTTAAAGTTCTGATATGACGAACGCGTCTGGAGCGTGCCAAAACCCCAAGGTAGACTCCTGGATCACATGTATCCGAGTCCAGGTGTGAAAGCTATGCCAAAAACCTCCGTTTCGACCCAAAAATGCAGCTTAAACTGCCAAAAGAGGGCTGAAAAATGCAGCTCCTCAACCGTAGCTCGAATGAGGTTTCTAATGGCTTGAATGGCTTCGAAAGGGGAGTAGAACGCCAAAACACCTGGTGGAAACACTCTTGGAAAGCTGAATTTTTCGATGCCGAAGTCGAAACCCTGTTTGCACTCTTGAAAGTGCGCGTGCGCGCGGACGCGATTTCGGGAATAAAACTGGCTCTCCACTGTCGTCATGACTGTGCACACATGCGCTCCCTCCGCACCTACGCTCTGATACCAATTGAAGGGGATCGGGGAGCACCACAGACGGAGAGTGAGAGAGAGAAGGAGACACACGACACACAGATATGGGTGGGGAGACTCAAAGAGTGAGCAGCCCCCTATACACTTATGCTATGTATAAGGTATACAAGTTAGTGGGTGCCCAGACTTTGGGCGGCCGGGCAAGGCACAGACGCCTATACCCCAACATAGGTAAGGCCTATAAGGGCTACTTTCAATCCATTGTGGTGAACGCACATGATATAGGAAAATTTGACATAGTGAATACTCCGGACATCAAACACTACAACTCTATCTCATGGCCATACATTAAAACAAAGCCCCTATTTGTCATTTTGAAGCCCCAGGGACCCTCAACAAGAGGGACCACAACGGTGCGTAGAATGCCCATCCAGGCACAAATAGGGACCAAGATATTTCCAAGAACAGGGGATGGACACAAGGAAGTAAAAAATGGTTGATAAGCATGATACAAGGTTTAGGTATCTGCCATTTGGGGGGGGGGAGGGGTTGCTATGAACACATTAAACTGCCCAGTTATATCTCATAGCCATGCATTAAAAAAAGCTTGTACTTGTCATTTTAGGGGCCCAGGGACCCTCAACAAGAGGGGCCACAAGGGCGCGCAAACTGGCCAGTTTGGCTGGCCAGTTTGCGCGCCCTTGTGGCCCCTCTTGTTGAGGGTCCCTGGGCCCCTAAAATGACAAGTACAAGCTTTTTTTAATGCATGGCATGATACAATGTTTAGCTATTTTCCATTGGGGGGGGGGAGTTTGCTATGAATACATTAATTTGCCCAATTCTATCTCATGGCTATGCATCAAAAAAAGCCTATACTTGTCATTTTAGGTCCCCAGGGACCCTCAACATGAGGGATGGCTGATTTGCGCGCCCTTGTGGCCCCTCATGTTGAGGGTCCCTGGGGCCCTAAAATGACAAGTACAAGATTTATTTTTATGCATGGCATGATACAATGTTTAGCTATTTGCCATTGGGGGGGGGGAGTTTGCTATGAATACATTAATTTGCCCAATTCTATCTCATGGCTATACATAGAAAAAAACCCTATACTTGTCATTTTAGGGCCACAGGGACCCTCAACATGAGGGGCCACAAGGGCGCGCAAATCAGCCATCCAAAATTTTTGGATGGCCGATTTGCGCGCCCTTGTGGCCTCTCATGTTGAGGTTCCCTGAGACCCTAAAATGACAAGTACAAGATTTATTTTTATGCATGGTCATAATTCAAGTGTTGAACTTTTAGGTTGTTTTCAAGAGCTTCTAGTGTTCAATTGGCTCCGAATCTGTCTGAGCTTGTCTCACATAAATTTGTTCATCTTGTCGTGCTCTTCAACCATCGTGTGATGCAAAAAAATCGTATCCTACTCGGATTTTCCAAAAATCAACATGCAAGTTGGTAATTTCTTAAAAAATGATGTAGAACGGACATTTCTTACTTTTTCCTTAATCTACGGGCTCGAACGGGCATTAAAACCATGAAATCTGAAAATACTCAGAGAACCAATGTTTTTTATTGTGTTAAGGACTGCATTTCCTACATACAAAACTTTCTCAAAATCTCACCCTAACACCTTCAAAAGTGGCTTCCAAGGAGTGCCCTCAATCAAAAATTGAAACTGAAGGAAAAGAATCAGAATGAACTCCTAGACTGTGTACAAACTTTAAAATAACCAAAATTTCCTTTTAAAAAAAGTTATTGCTAAAAATTTGAAAATAGACCACCCTTAGACTTCCCACAATGATAGAAATCAAAAGGTTCAAGGAGAGGTCTGGTGTCACAAGTGCATGGTAGGAATCTAATCGAGGCTTATTCCGTCAAGATCTCTTATACTTTATTATGTCTTCTCATGTACAATCTTACCAAACAAAAACAAACTTACACTTTAAATGACTACAAATTTTATTTAACTTATCAAACAATCTAAAATATGGTAGACCTAGACTGCTCTTACACATCAACAAACAAAAAAGTCCAAATTTCTTCTCATTAACTTTGATAAACATACATCTGTGAACACTTTCCAAGGAGTAGTGCGGTCATAGTTCTTACATCCATTCCATGACATGGTATGCTCCTAGGGTGACCCATCACATAAAAATATCTTTGGTAGGAGTGCCCTCATATTAGGAAAGAGTGTGTTGCTGCTGATGAAAAGTTTTTGCATTGTTCTACTAGGGATCTCTTCATGTCAGCATAATGATTTTTGGTGTAGTGGGAGCCACATTGCCGCTTAGGAGAGCTTTGTGCCACTGTAAAAGCTTCATGTTATGCCAGTTCCTTGAGCCATTCTTGCAAACAACGCCACTCAACTAGCATAGCAAGAGGTCACCTTGTAACAAAAACATGTATGAATTCAACATTTGCAAGCTATATAATGAAGACACTTGTTAAGTATATGTTGTACAAATTTGCAAGTATTTCTATCTAGCTGGGAATAAACAATACAAAAATATACATTAGGATGAGACTACCACCCCTAATAAGCATGGATTTGAAGCACCTACCTCCAAGATGTAACAAAGAAGACTGTTTTAGAGGAAAAGTGGTGACACTTGGCCTCTCTAGCCTGCGGCCTTTCACTATTTGTGCATAAAAGAAACCTTTGTGCCAAGCACTACAAACAAGTAGAGGCAACACCTTAGACTTCAAAGTTTATGATAAGAAGAACATAATCAAAAGTAAGAAATATATTGTTACCTTGCATAAAGGGGTGTTTTATTCAAATATGTGATGGTATTGGCAAGATATTGAAGAATCGTCAACATTCATCTCACCGATGGTACGACGTTCCTGGGATGACCTCTGCTCACCCTCACGTGCGGCCTTCGATGCAAACGTTGCGAACAAGAAAATATGTATGCATACGATTTGTGATGTCCTTGAGCACCATGGTAGCTATTGCATGAGGAAGCAAAGGATGAAAAAAGAGAGGGGGGAGGGAGAGAGAGGAACATGGGAGAAGACAAGGGGGTAGTGGGGGGGAGAGAGAGAGAGAGAGAGAGAGAGAGAGAGAGAGAGGAGAGAGTGGACAAGGAGGAGAGAAGGGGGCAGGGAGGGAGAGGGAGGAACATGGGAGGAGAGAAGGGGACAGTGGGGGAGAGGGAGAGAGGGGAGGAGGAGGAGAGAAGGGGCAGGGAGGGAGAGGAGAGGGAGAAAGGAGAAAGGAGGAAGAGAGGAGAAAGGTTTTTTTTTTGGGGGGGAGTTTTTTTTTTGAAAAATTGGACTTTTAGTGCTTGTAAGTTTAAAAAAATGTCAAAAAATACTTTTTTGATATGGATATATGTTGGGGGGGATTTTTAAGTCAAAAATAAGTAAAAATAACTTTTTTTAAAAAAGTCAAATTTTGGCTCTTAGTGATCCACATTTTTGATGATGTGGCCACACTTCTTTACTCCCTTCACTTTCAAAAAGCTAGAGAGAGAAGGTGACCTCCTAGGTCCCCACATCCTACATGTGTCTAAAAAAAAAGGCTAGAAAAGCCTACTCAAAACTAGCTTCTTGAATGCCCTTGTCCCCTTAACCCTACACACCATTAGCCTTAATCCCTCAAAATTAGGATTCCTTACAAGGCCCATGCAAGGTTCATATTTCTCCTAAGGATCTCTTACAGTCGTTCTCTGGCAAACATGGTTGTAATGAGTTGCTGATAAAACATATTGTGGTCCAAGATTACTTTGATTGATTGAATTTGTTGTGGTGCATAATTTTGGTCCCTTGCAAAAGGTTGATGTGCTGGATTCATCACATGATAATGAGAAAAGGCTCCCTCCTTTGTGGTGGAAGTTTATAATCAGAGGTGTAGAGCGCTTGATAGTCGAGGTCAAATTTGTAGTACCACAGGACAAGGTTGTCTTCATCTTCTAAATCTAGGACCGCCCCTCTAGCAATCTCTTGAAAAAGCTTGAACTCTCTCTCTCTCTCTCTATGTGTGTGTGTGTGTGTGTGTGTGTGTGTGTGTGTGTGTGTGTGTGTGTGTGTGTGTGAGAGAGAGAGAGAGAGAGAGAGAGAGAGAGAGAGAGAGAGAGAGAGAGAGAGAGAGAGAGAAAATTCACTTTCCTGCGAGATAGAGTGCCATCCAGTGCATACGCAGGTGTGATGAGGTAGGTGGTGAGTCTTACCACTTGTATTAATCCAAGTTGAATTGATACAAAGCAAGTTGTAAGTCATCATCATAGCCTTGATCCACAAGTAACACTCCTTGAACGTGGAGGGTTTTGTATTTCCACCAAGCAAACCCCGTTTCAAAGACCTTGTCGATGACAAGCTCCACCACTTCACTCGGTAGACGACATAGAATCCATGATGTTGTCTCTAGTTCCTGGCTCATGAGATGAGAGTGAAGTATAAAAAGACTTTAGAAGATTTACCCTTTTGTTGTGAAGACACCCTTGAATCTTTTGGTGCAAGGGAGAGGGAAGGACCACGCGTTCGTAGTAGCTTCCTCAAGTTGCAAAGGCTTGTCATGGGCATAGGTGGAATAGGTGTCAAAGATAGGGGTGTATGTGTAGAGAAGCCTGGTGCTACTTGAAAGCCTACCGAAGTAAGAATGCCCATGCGGATGTCGAGGGAGAAAATGATGGCTTTTTCTTCACTTTGGGTTGCACTCATGTCGGAGGTGTGGTTTTTGGCAACAATGTGAGCATGATGCATCTTATGCCTTGCTTTTATGCTTGCAGGGATGATGAGAAATGGCACCCTGGCAAGAGTGTCTTGATGACTTGTCTCAAGCTTTCTTGAGGCTCCTCCTCTTCAATGGTCCAGTTAGAGAATTCAAGAATCCACTCATCCATGAAGAGAAGTAAACATGTAGTCTTGTAAATTGAAGGTTTCAAGAGCCCTCCTCAGTGGGGGCACCAAATGAGAGGCGGATTTGCAAGATAGATCCAGTGGCCTCAACACAAGGGCTAACGCATGACGACCTCATCAAGAACGCAAACAATAGGGGCACCACCTAGATTGGAATGTGGCTAGGATGCAAATGACAATACAATACAGCATACCATGCACCATGTCACGTAGTTGAACATGTTATGAATTGTGGTATGAGGTGGAAGAGAAACAAGTGGAGATAGATCGTGAGAGTTATGAAAGTAGGTGCGTGGACTACTATTCACATGAGAGGTGGCGAACCCGCACACTGATACATGCAAATTGAAAGAACAAAACAATCGTAAGGTGGTGAACCTACACACCTCTACATACAAAGCAAAAGAAATAAACAACTATGTGACATGCTCACAAATCAAGCACAATAGAAAGAATGTAATAACAAAAAGAGTAGATTATTTGTGGTGGAGAGATATAAAGGATAGAGAGGGGCAAGAGAGGAAGGAGGAGACCATGAGTGCTTCGTTGATGGCTGGAGATGATGTCAAGGAGTAGCGTGAGGGTAACCTTCACTCTTGTTGAATGTCAAATCCTCCAGTTTGAAATGCACCAAGGCGTGGCGGTTGATGATGATGAGTAGGTTGTGTGTGCCTAACTTCCTTACCATTGTGGTGTGATGGTGTTTCCCAATTCCCTTTTACATGGACTAACACTTCTAGCTATATTAGAAGTGTGGAGGCATGATGCCTATGCTTTAAAATTCTCATAACCTTTAATAACTTAGAGCTTGTGCTTTGGTGAGAGTCTGTTTTTATTTTGGTGATAGAGAACCCTCCTTATATAGGAAAAGAGAGTGGAATTTTCCTATATTTTTTGGGAACGTGACCTACATCATGTGACCGTGGGTCGGCCATGTTTGATGAAATGATGCTTGTGATAGAGGTCCACAGAGAGAAAATAGTAAGGGAAGAGAGAGATGGAGGGGAAAAGAGGGTAGAGGAATGGGGTTTTTAAAAGTTATGCTAGTTGTAGCTATCTTATTTGAGAGACGAGAGAGGGGTTTTTACAAGAGGTTATCGAAGGTGGTTTGTCATTGGAGAAGATAAATCCACCACTTGTAGCGGTAATGGCTCTAACTTTGGCCAAAACTTCACTTATGTGGCTTTGTTTTTCTCACTCATGCCCTAGATTTCAAATCTAGAGTAAAAAATATACGATGATCTTGTGTTAACACACAAAAGAGAGATTATGAGGGGCGTAGGTGGAGTAAAAGATGATTAGGAGGTTGATGTTGCCCTTTGAAATTGGTAAACATAGGCATGGTGTTGGGGTATAAAGCCCAATGTGGTCGCCTAGGTAAGTGGGCGGGCCGTCAGGTATGTACACATGTTCTTTTGTAAAAACCTAATAAGAACTCACTATGCTCTACACATTACAGTAGAGCGAGTTCACCATATCGTCGGCTCTTCTTCTCGCACTCTCTCTCGCGTCGCACTGCCGCTCGTACTCCTTCAACTGGTATTAGAGCTCAGATCGAGGCTCGGGGTAGCACTGCAGGAGGCTAGAGTCACCAGCTCAGATTGGAGTGAAATTCGACAGGCAAAGACACGGCCCCAAATCTTGTGGGAAAGTCCGTAGGGCTTGGTGTGCTCAGAATTTCATTATGAGGTCATATCGGTCACCGTTCGGCTTCGACAAAGTTCTGTGCAGGCCATTTTCGACTACGTGGTCTCAGCGGGTGCAGATCCGACTCTGCAAATTTGGGTTTTTCGGCCTACGACTGCAGGTGCTGAGGATATCGACACTCCCAGAGTGTTGATTTGTGGCTGTCTACACATCGAAGGACGGCTCACAGTTCTTGGAGGCGTGTCACATACGACACGGGCGCATCTACACACAGACTGTAGGCGACATCCACTAGTTCATCAGGTTGATATTGGTTCAGAGGTCAGTTTACAGGGGAAACTCTGTCGAATTTTTCCCAGGAAAGTAAACTACTGTGAAGCGTAGCTATGGCTGGATCACAGGACACTGCTCTTTACAATATCAAGAAGCTGGATGGAACCAATTTCCCATTGTGGAAGCAGCAGATTTGGCACGTGTTGGTACAAAAGAAGAAGATAAAATCTATAAAGCTCAAGGGGATAAAACCAGAAGATATGGACGAAGATGAATGGAGCGAAATGGATGAATTGGCACTTTCTACCATTATGCTGACTTTGGCAGAAAGCGTTTACTTCAATGTAGCAGACGAGATGTCGGCTTATCAAGCATGGTTAAAGCTGAGTGATCTTTATGAGAATCAGAGTGCAGCTTCCCAGGTATACTGGCTTAAGAAGCTTGTTGACTTGAAGATGAAAGAAGGGACACCTATGTCCAATCATCTGAATGAATTCAACACAATCTATAGTCAGTTGTCAACTCAAGGTGTCAAGTTTGATGAACCTGTTAGAGCTATGTTCCTGTTGATCACATTGCCGAAAAGTTGGGACATTTTTCGCACAGCTTTGAGTAATTCTGCACCTCCAGATGGTTTGAACATAGTAGGTGTAGAAGGAAGTCTGCTTACTGAAGAAACCAATAGAAAGACAATGGACAAAGGCAAAGGAACAGTCTTAGTTTTCAGGGGAAGGACCAAAGAAAAGTACAAAGGTGGAAAGAGGAATCACTCTTGTAGCAAGTCCCGCAGTGCTAAAGGCAAGAGTGACATAGAATGCTACCATTGTGGCAAGAAGGGTCACATGAAAAGAGACTGTAGAGAATGGAAAGCAGAAAAAGGCAAAGAGAAATCTGAAGACCATGGTGAGAAGAACAAGTCCTCAGTGAAGATTCAAGAAATAAATGTGACAAACACTATTGCAGAGGGTAACAGTCTAGTGTCAGGAGACATCTACTTCTTGAAGAATACAATGGACTCAGCTCTTCTTACAGCATCTGATGGAAATGCAATGAGTGATTGGATTATAGACTCAGGGGCATCACTTCATGTGTCTCCAAACAAGGAGTGGTTTACCTCTTATGTGACCACTAAAGATCATGTTCGGCTAGGCAATGGGCAGACATGTGAGATCTTAGGTGTTGGAGATGTTCAATTGAAGTTTCAGAATGGCTCTTCTTTCACGCTGAAGAATGTGAGACATGTTCCCGCAATTACAAAGAGCTTGATCAGCACAGGTTTACTTGATGATGCTGGCTACGTCACCACTTTTGGACAGAACATGTGGAAGATATCCAAGGGTTCTATGACAGTAGCACATGGAGTAAAGTCTGGAGGACTTTACATGATTTATGTATCAAATGTCTCTAAAAATGTAATCAATGTAACAGAGCAACCGAACGTTTCTTTGTGGCATAGCCGGTTAGGACATATGTCCAAGAAGGGAATGGAAATCTTGTCTCGTTCTGGTTATTTGCCTGGCTTTTCATTTAATGATTTTGAATTCTGTGAACATTGTCTGTATGGTAAGCAAACACAGCAGCCACATAAGCATAGAAGCAGTAGAAGAGATACACAGTTGGCACTTGTTCATAGTGATTTGTGTGGACCTATGCCTAACCTATCTCTAGGGGGAGCTTCTTACTTTATGACATTTATAGATGATTACTCGAGGAAAGTATGGGTTTACTTTCTCAAGCACAAGGATGAAGCGTTTAGTGTTTTCAAAACGTTTGTGACACTTGTGGAGAATCAGAGTGGCAAGAAGCTTAAATGCTTACGCACTGACAATGGTGGAGAGTATGTTTCAAAGGCCTTTCAGGACTTTTGTGAGTCAAAAGGTATAAAACGTGAACTTACTGCTCCTTACAATCCTCCTCAAAATGGTGTTGCTGAGAGGATGAATAGGACCATACAAGAGAAGGTCAGAAGTATGTTGTCTAATGCACAGTTGCCAATTGGGTTTTGGGCTGAAGCTGTATCAACAGCTGTTCATCTTGTAAATAGATCTCCTAGCAAGGTTTTGCAGAAGGATTCAGTGCCAGAGATGGTATGGTCAGGCAAAATGCCCTCATACAAGCATCTCAGAGTCTTTGGCTGTGAGGCATATACTCACGTTCCAAAGGAATTTAAGAACAAACTTGAGCCAAAGAGTAGAAAGTGCATCTTTCTAGGCTATGGTAATTCTGGTGAGATGGGGTACAGACTTTGGGATCCCGAATCCAGAAAGGTTGTCCGCAGCAATGATGTTCACTTTAATGAATCCAAATATCATTCTAAACCAGAGAGGGTTGAGGAGATTAGAAGAGTTGTCTTCCAAGAAGATGGACATGCACGTGCAAGACAAAATGTCAGGGCTCAAGAGGAGCAAGGACAGGATAGAGTGGAACCACAGGTTGTGGCTGAGCCTGAGCCACCTATTGTGCATAGATCTGGACGTATCACGCGACCTCCTGATAGGTTTGTTCCATCTATGAACTATGTCATGTTGGCTGATTGCAATGAGCCTTCATGTTACAAGGAAGCAGTGCAAATGAAGGACTCCGGGAATTGGCAATTGGCCATGCAGTCAGAGATGACAGCTCTGCATAAAAACAAGACATGGAAGCTAGTTAAATTACCACAGGGCAAAAAGGCTCTACCTTGTAAATGGGTTTACAGGTATAAGATCACCGCTCATGATAGTCAGCCAAAGTACAAAGCAAGGCTTGTTCCCAAGGGCTTTAAGCAAGAACAAGGCATTGAATTTGATGAAGTCTTCTCTCCGGTGGTCAAGATGACTACATTGAGATGCTTTCTTGCATTGGTTGCCATATTAGATTTGGTGTTGCACCAAATGGATGTCAAGACAGCGTTCTTGCATGGTGATTTAGATGTGGAAATTTACATGCAGCAGCCAGAAGGGTTTGTTGAGAAAGGCAAGGAAGATTGGGTATGCCAGTTGTTAAAGAGTCTTTATGGCTTAAAACAATCATCGAGGGCATGGTACCATAAATTCCACAAGTTTATGCTTTCTCAAGGCTACAAACGTAGTGAGTTCGATCACTGTCTATATACAAAGAAGGCTAAGGATGGCAGTTGGCTGATCCTTATTTTGCATGTGGATGACATGTTGATTGCTGGCAAGCACTTGGAAGAAATTTCAGCTTTGAAGTCAAAGATGGCAAAATCGTTTGACATGAAAGACATGGGTGAGGCAAGTCATATACTTGGTATGCGCATTGAGAGAGACAGATCAAAGAAGTTGATTTGGTTATCTCAAACATAGTATATTGACAAGGTTTTGCAACGTTTCAATATGGACAAGGGAAAGGCATTGAGTGTTCCATTGCCACCATATGTGAAACTTAGCAAACAAGATTGTCCTGTGTCTGAGGAAGAACAGGCTGAAATGGATAAGATTCCATATGCGTCTGCAGTGGGTAGTTTGATGTATGCAATGATTGCTACTCGCCCAGACATTGCATTTGCAGTGGGAGTAGTAAGTCGATACATGTCAAACCCAGGCAAGAAACATTGGGAGGCAGTGAAAGGAATATTGAGATACCTGAGAGCTACAAAGAGTATGCGTATATGCTATGGGAGTCAGGAGCTAAGTGTAAAGGGTTTTACAGACTCAGATTATGCAGGTGACTTAGACAACCGAAGGTCTATGTCAGGGTATGTCTTTACATTGATTGGTGGAGCAGTATCATGGCGTTCTAGATTACAAGATTGTGTTACTCAATCTACTACAGAGGTTGAATATGTTGCAGCATCAGAGGCATGCAAAGAATCAATTTGGCTTAATCGACTAGTAACAGATTTGGGAATCAAAGAAGAGATGCCTGTGTTATATTGTGATAGTCAAAGTGCTATACAATTGGCTCGCAATCCAGTTTATCACTCAAAGACAAAGCATGTGGATGTGAAGTATCATTTCATCAGGGAAATGCTCGAGGATAAGAAACTTCAGCTTGTCAAAGTTCACACCACAGAAAATCCTGCTGATCTACTTACAAAAGGACTTCCCTCAGAGAGCTTTGCACATTTTCGCAAGCAGTTAGGTGTAGGGTAGTACATCACTTCTCTACATCTCTTGTATATTAGCTTGTATAGTAGCTTCTCTCACACTTAAAGTACCACATTGGACTTTAAGTGGGAGGTTGTTGGGGTATAAAGCCCAATGTGGTCGTCCAGGTAAGTGGGCGGGCCGCCAGGTATGTACACATGTTCTTTTGTAAAAACCTAATAAGAACTCACTATGCTCTACACATTACAGTAGAGCGAGTTCACCATATCGTCGTGCTCTTCTTCTCGCACTCTCTCTCGCGTCGCACTTCCGCTCGTACTCCTTCACATGGCCCATCTAATTGGTGCTTTCATAACTTGATGCTTTTCTCGGACAAGTCTACCTTGTGTCATGTCATTTGTAGTGGTCGTAGTCGAGTGCATTTGCGGTTGTCACAATGGTCATCACTTCATTGAAGCCGTTGGCGCAAAATGCGTATATACGAGAGCATGTGCATGTGTGCAAATGAAGGTGGCTGTAATTTGACTATTTTGAGCTTATGGGCTGATTTGTGAGAGTGTTTGGTGGTGATTATGAGAGTGGGATGTGTATTGATGAGTAGGTTGTGTGTGTGTGTGTGTGTGGCTGAAAAAACATTAATTTTCAGCTATGGAGAGCTTGGGAAAGACATGAGAGTGAGAGAGAAGAGAGTGTGTGTGTGTGTGTGTACTCTATGTGTGTTGAAAATTGGTTGTTTTCAGTTTGTGTGTGTGTGTGTGTGTGTGGAAGGAGATAAAGGTTTTCTTGTTGGTCAGAGAGAGAGAGAGAGAGAGAGAGAGAGAGAGAGAGAGACAGAGAGAGAGAGAGAGAGAGAGAGAGAGAGAGAGAGAGAGAGACGGGACAAAAAAGTAAAAATTTCAGCAAGAGAGAGAGTGAGAGGGAGAGAGAAGACAAGGAGAGGGAGGGCTCCATGGATGGAAGAGGAAAAGCTAGAGAGAGGTGATAATGAGAAGGAGTCCCCCTTTATTTGCTTATGTAAGAAGGTGGTGGCCAAGGTTGTACAAACCATTGAGTGCCCTCTTATTTTACTAATATAGTTATCAATTATTTTGAAAGTGGAGCCCTTTGAGGAGAAAATGAAGGAGAGAGAAAAATGATTACCAGTGGCTCCACAGTACTTGGGGACAAATGCTCCTTACCATGCAAGATTTTCTGCTTTGGTGAAAGCTTTTACTAAGAATTTTGTTTATTTTGATCGTCAAGTGGTCGTTCACATGTCCTGCACTTGAGAATTTTGAAGAAGGGGGGTTTTCCACAGAGAGATATGGGTAGATTTCAAAAGGCGGCCCTCAGTGTCAAGGATGTCAAAATGTGCAACTTATTTCTGCAGGTAAAGTCATTTCAGACAGTTCCCTTGTGCAGACTGTTCTTGATGCCTTGCCAGACTCTTACCAGACTTTTGCCAGTACTTGGAGACTTATGACCCAAGGAAATCCCTAAGTTTCCATTTGTAAGGTCCCCAATCCCGCCGACACCCAAAACGGGATGGTACCATTGACAGGTCTCTAGGCCTACTAAAGTCAGAGTCCTTACACAAGAAAAATTCTAGGGAATTCACCCTTACCATTGGCAATGGTTTAGGTTTATGGCCCTAGAAGAAACCTAGTCCTGTCTCGCAGTGGAAACGGGACCATAAAAAAAAATTCCGGCCCTATATCTTCATCCTTAGATTAAGGTTTCCTAAGCCAATGCTTTTTTCCCCCTAATAACATATATGAGGGCACAGCCGTTGGTGGATTCCTCTTCCAAGTGAAAAAGTTTCTAAACGTTTTAGTGCGCGGGAATGGATAGTTACCTGACTAATCAAGTCCACCCGTCCATGATTGACAACCTTAGTCAATCCCCACTTACCACCCCGCACTCACACATGATTTCTATGTTGTTTAATTACTACCACATTCTTTTCACAATTAAAACAATGATTCCTTTTTAACTTTCACACTGCATTTCATTAAGACAACCTTTGAAAACAGTATTGAAGACATTCTTGAAAGCAAACAAACATCTTTAGACTTAAGACAAGGTACTGTCATTCTGAAGTATCTCTGACCAGTACTGGCTTGTCTCAAGACTACCTATACAGGGGTGAAAAACGGTACACATTCCTTATTTATAAAAATCGGGGTGAAAAAAGCCATCACCCAAAATCCGGGCGCCCATACGCCAACCGGCTGCCCATATAACCGAGCAGTTCCTCTAGGATAAACTTGAAAGTACTATCCACAAACATAAACAAGCACGGGGTAAAGACTCCACACGTGCTGAGGTAACTGACTCTTACATGATGGTATCTCCATCATTACTCATTACCTGGAGTAAAATATTTCCAAGGAATCAAAGGTGTCTTGAGACAAGTTGTCTTAAGGATGGTCAAAAATTTCTTTCCTAGGTCAATCAGTCATAACCAAATCATTTCTTTCCTATTTACAATCATTGGTCGTTGGTTTCGTGGAAGTTATCTTCCATTTACAGCTAGTTTATCCTTCCTAACCTTATGTATACAATGTTAACTTAAAAATGAACTTTAAGAGACTTTAAGTGAACAAAATAGAAATCCACCTGGGACTGCTCGTCCATGTGTTGTGGGGCGGGTGCCCGTAGACTCTCCTCTGTTGGCCTATGGCTAGGCCCAGCCTCATGGTCATTAGTGGCTTTGTTTCGCTTGTTGTTAACATCCTCTTCCTCAGTAAGAGGATTTTCCCTGGTTCTCTTTGGAGCCATGTCGGTGGCAGCCTTATAAAAAGACTTAATCCATTAAAAGTTAAATTGAATAATCTTCTTTTTCCTTGTTTATCCAAAAATAAGAATTTTTGGAGTATGTACGTATCTTTAATAGTCAATTTGATGAGATATTCCTCCTGTAACTTATTTATACTATAAGTAATTTCCCATAATTACCATTCAATTTGGAAAGTCCTTTAACTAGGTTTCTCCTTAGTCTATCTTCCATTTTAACCTTAGTAAATTATAAATTTCTATTCGCTAATTGGTTATTCTCCCTAATTGTAATTGAATATGTTTTATCTTTAGTAATTTTTCATAAATTTGATTAATAACCTTTTCCTCCTATACTTACGGTTTACATTAGGTAAAATTTTACTAATAGTAATTTATTATACCATCCTTTTATGCTGAGGTAATTTTCCCACCCTTTCATAGTGATTTTGAACCTCAGGTATTTATTTGGTAATTAGATAAATTCATTTACTAATTTCCCTTGTCTATTTTATACGCAAAATCGGTTACTTTTATTGAAGATAACTACCTATATCTGAGATGGGGTATTTATCATGGATTCCCAAAGGTGTGTTCTACCTTTGATTTTTATATCAAAGGTTTTTGGATTAATTTACTATATTCCCCCTTTTATTTTCTCATAAAAATAATGTAATTCTATTGGGATACTTAGGTAAACTAATTATCTGAGGGTAACATAATTTTTATGGGTTCCCTAAGGTATAATAAACCTCTGATAATAACTCAAGACATTTTGAATCAATTTGATAATTTCCCCCTTTTAATTTGTCATAAAAACAGAGTACTTTTACTAAAGTAATTATGTAATTTAATTATCTGAGCTTCATATAATTATCATGGGTTTCTTAACATATAATTAATCTCTCATAAATAACTCCAGTTATTTTGAGTCTAATTGCTAATTTCCCCTATTTAATTTGTCCTAAAAACACAGTATTTATGCTAAAGTAAGTAGGTAAATTAAATATCTGAGCTTGACCTAATTATCACCAGTTTCCTAACATATACTTAACATATGATAAATAGCTAAAATCAATTTGAATCTATATACTAATTTCCCTTATTTATTCTATCCTAAAAAAAGAGTATTTCTGCTAAAGTGAATAGATAAATTAATTATCTGAGCTTGACCTAATTATCACAAGTTCCCCAACATATTATTAATCTTTGATAAATAACTTAAATCAATTTGAATCCATTTGCTAAATTTTCCTATTTAATTTGTCCAAAAAGAGTAATTCTGCTAAAATAATTAGATAAATTAGGTATCTAAGCTTCACATAATTATCACGGGTTTCCTAACATATAATTAACCTTTGATAAATAGCTCAAATCAATTTGAATCCATTTGCTAATTTCTCCTATTTATTTTATCCTAAAAACAGAGTATTTCTACTAAAGTAATTAAATAAATTAATTATCTTAGTTTGACCTAATTATCACAGGTTTTCTAACATGTAATTAACCTCAATAAATAACTCAAATCAATTTGAATCTATTTCCTAATTTCCCCTATTTAATTTGTCCTAAAAACAGAGTATTTCTTCTAATATAATTGGTAAATTAATTATCTGAGCTTGACATAATTATCATGGAATCCCTGACATATAATCAACCATTGATAAACAACTCAAAGCATTTTGAATCAATTTACTAATTTCCCCTATTTAATTTGTCTTAAAAACATAGTATTTTTGCTAAAGTAATTAATTAATTAATCACAGGTTCCCTAACATATAATTAACCACTAATAAACAACTCAAAGAATTTTGAATCAAGTTACTAATTTTCCCTATTTAATTTGTCTTAAAAATAGAGTATTTCTGCTAAAGTAATTAGATAAATTAATTATCTGAGCTTGACATAATTATCATGGGTTTTGTAACATATAATCAACCATTGATAAATAGCTCAAAGCATTTTGACTCAATTTGATTATTTTCCTCTTTAATTTTCTCTAAAATACAGTGTAATTTTGCCTAATTAATTAGGATAATTACTCAAAAAATTATAGGATAATTTTTCTAGCTTAATGATTGTTTAATACAGCTCTGATAATTACCTCAACTTAATCCAAGCTTAATTAATATATTTCCCATTAATTCATGGTTAATACCGTTAATTTCAGCCCTAATATGATAGGATAATTAATTAGCTTAACATTACCAAACTTAATTACAACAATTAGTAGAGAATAATTAATTAAGAGAGGATTTATGAGTATACATAGGTCTAATCTTTAATTTATTAACAAAATAGATTAATCTAGCCTTGCTAATTAAGAAGGATTAGGCTAATTATCGTTTAGGTGAATCAACTAGAGCTTAATCTCTAGTGATTTCTGCGTAGCGTTCTCTCTATATAAGAGAGAGAGTGTCAAGGCTCCGAGTCTAAATTTTTATGAAGAGAAGGGGGTCTTTTTATAGATTTTTCTGGGCACTGGGCAGTTTCTGGCAGGTTTTGACACCCCAAGCAGGCCCCCAGCTTGCAAATGGCACCAATTTCTGCTAAACCTGTCTCTGGCAGGTTCCCCCCAGCTCCACACTACCCCATACTTTCTAGAATCGATTTTGGTTAATTTTTCAGACTTCTAATGATGAAAATTTGAAATATCAGTTAATTCTAGAACCTTAGGATAAGAAGTCTTTGGTAATAATCATTACTGAAACCATCCAATTTTTATCAACTAATTGAATTCCTATTGTAACCTTTCAGGGTCTGTAACTTTTCTAGTTTTTATCGGATTCTAATTCTGAAAATTACTAACCATAGTAAAGCTCTGCTTATGATTCCAAAAATACCAATATTAGCCGTGTTTGAATCCTTCAAGAGTGGTTTTTGATTTAATTTTACAAGCTTTGTACAATTTTTAAGGTTTCAGAAACTGGAAACCTTACAATCACCCCAACTTAAGGAATTGATATGTACTCATCTCAACCGAAATTGGGAAAATCTTTACTAAGTGATACTTCATCCTCCCAGGTGGCGTCTTCAGTAGGGTAGTCCTTCCATTTTACTAAATGTTCTTTGATAACTCTGTTTCTCAGACTCCTTTCCCTAGTGTCGAGAATACAATCTGGTTGGAGTTCAAGAATTCCCTGCTTTTGCATCACAATCTGTTCGTCATCTAGAGCGTGATTTGGATTTGGGATGTAGGGTTTTAGAAGACATATATGGAACACATTATGGACCTTGAGGTGCTCAGGCAATTTTAGTTTGTAAGCTTGATCACTAATTGATTTAATCACTTCATAAGGTCCACAATATCTGGGGCTTAGTTTTTTTGTATTTTCCCAAGGATAGAGTGCTCCTTTTTTGCCGTACTCTTAGGAATACTTTATCCCCTTATTTGAAAACCCGATCAGATCGTTTTTTATCAGCATATTGTTTCTGGCGGTCCTTGGCTGACCGAATGTCTTGTCTTATGGCTTTGGTTTGGGCATCCATCTCCTCCAACATTTGCTTTGAAGCTTCTACTCTTGTAGTAGGGTCAGAAAAGTTTAGGGGTGATATACATTCATGCCCATAAAGAGCATTAAATGGTGACATCCCAATGCTTTTATGAAAGGAAGAGTTATAGGCGAATTCCACCAGAGGAAGAAATTGGATCCATTTCTGGGGTTCTCTACCACAATAGGCTCTAAGGATGTCTTCAATAACTTGATTCACTCTTTCTATCTAGCCGTCTGTCTGAGGGTGATAGGATGTACTGAAACATAGCTGAGTTCCTAAGGATTCAAATAAAGATTTTCAGAATTTTGAAGTGAATTTTGCATCTTTGTCACTGACTATTCTCTTAGGAAGCCCGTGTAATCTGAAGATCTCTTTGATAAAGAGACAGCTTATGTCTGATGCAATGTAAGTTGTTTTTGCAGGCATCAAATGGGAGACTTTAGTCAGCATATCCACTACTACCATAATGGAGTCGTAACCCCCTTGAACAGTGGGAAGGCCTGTTATAAAGCCCATGCTAGTGAGTTCCCACTTCATTTGAGGAATGTCCAGAGGTTGAAGTTTTCCTGGCATCATTATTCGTTCAGCCTTAATCCTTTGACAGGAAAGACATTGTCTGATGTAGCGAAGTATATCTCCTTTCATTCCTGGACAAAAATAGCTTTTCCTTATGGCATTAAGGGTCTTTGCATAGCCAGGATGGCCGGCAACTGGAGTGTTGTGTCCTTCATAAAGGATTAACTCCTTTAATGTTGGATTTTTAGGAATGTAAAGCTGATACTTATAATAGAGAAGCCCATCCTCAAGTGAATAATCCTTGATCCTATCTTTCTCTTTCTCTTTTAGGTCCTGTTGATTGATAACCTGTAGAGGTTCTTGATAATCCTTATCTTCCAGGGAAGCTTCCTTAACCTTGTTGAGGATTGGATTGTCAATTGTGGAAATAGCCCCAAGAAAAACCTCACGGCAAAGAGCGTCAGCAACCACATTCTCTTTCCCTATTTTATATTTTATTCCAAAGTCATATTCCTGTAAGAGTTCTATCCATCTTCTCTACCTCATGTTGAGTGCTGCTTGTGAAAAAATCCATTTTAAACTCTGATGATCGGTGATTAATTGGAACTTCCCTCCTAGAAGATAGTGCCTCCAGAGTTTTAGAGCATGGATGACACCTAGGAGTTCCAGATCATGAGTTGGATAGTTCGGCTCGTGGATTCTTAATTTTTGCAAAGTAAAGGCGACTGGTCTGCCTTCTTGGTTTAGCAAGACCGCTGGCATCTGTTACTACTTCAAACTCTTGAGTGAAGTCAGGAAGTTTGAGTACAGGGGCTGATGTGAGATTTTGTTTTAATTTGAGGAAACAATCCTCCTGTTCTTTTCCCCATGTAAGTTTGGCTGTCTTTTGAAGTAGCTGCGTCAAGGGTGTGGCGATAACTGCATAATCTTTGACAAAGATTCTATACCATCCTGTAATGCCCAAAAATCATCGAATCTCACTGATCGTTTTGGGTTGTGGCAAGTCTATTATTCTTTAATCTTTGCGGGGTCTACGGAAATTCCTTCAGGGTTTATTATAAAACCAAGATAACTAACTTCTGGTGTGGAAAACACACATTTACTCATCTTGGCATATAACTGATGTTGGCGTAGAAGATGAAGCACTTTACGTACATGGTCTTCATGCTCTTTTTCATTCTTGAAATATACCAGGATATTGTCGAAAAACACCAACACAAAATCATCCAGATATTCTCTGAATATATCCTGCATGAGACGGTTAAAAGTAGCTGGAGCATTTGTAAGACCAAAAGGCATCACGATGAACTCATAATGCCCATACCGGGTGTTGAAAGCAGTTTTGTAAATATCTACCTCCTTAATCCGGATTTGATGGTAACCTGATCTGAGATCAATTTTTGTGAATACCTTGGCTCCATGTAATCTATCAAGTAATTCATCGATGCGAGGAATAGTGTACTTATTCTTTACTGATACCTAGTTAAGCCCCCTATAATCGATGCAGAGACGTAAAGATCCATCCTTCTTCTTTTGGAATAGAACAGGCGCTCCTCAAGGTGAAATGCTTGGTCTTATGAATCCCTGTTCAATAAGCTAACGAAGCTGTTCTTTTAATTCAATAGCTTCAGGGAAGGACATTTTGTAGGGTCTTTTTGAAATTGGTTCACTACCTGGAAAGGTTTCTATTTCGTGGTCTATATCCCTTGGAGGAGGTAAATTTGAGAGATCTTCCGAAAATATATCCGAAAATTCCTTAAGCCATTCTGGAGTTGTGTTGTCCCTTGAATCATCTGCTTTATTAAGTTTTACTACAAAGATCTGTTGCCTTCTACGTAACCCCTTCAGCAGTCGACTAGCCTTAACTAAATGAGCCTTAGGCTTTCCATTCAATCCTTGTACTAGTGTTTCTTCACCTAAGTGATTTTTGAAGGTTAAGTTCCCTTGAGCACAGTGAATTTGGGCTTGATTTTGATTAACCAATCCATTCCTACAATACCATCATAGATTTCTACTGGTAGAGTCCGAAAGTAAGATGAAGTCAGGGTTCCCCCTAATTCAAACTCAACTTCCCCAGCTATAAATTAAGATAGAACCTCTTTCCCATTTGCTAGTTCTACCACTAATTTCTTGGTGGTATATTGGTTCAAATTTAAGTTTCCTTAAACATTTAGGGGAGAGAAAAGAATGTGTGCTGCCACAATCTATAAGTAGTTCAAATTTTTCACCTTATCTATTTGCAGTGGTTTGGATGACAGCATACTGTTGCCGAGCTCCAGGGTTATCAATGGTGGAAAAAAGAGTAGCTTTTTCATCTTCCTCATCCAACAAGGTAGGCTCTCCTACTACAGCATAAGCTCTGGCTCCTCTACCTCTTCCTCCGCCTCGTCCTCTATTTCCTCTACCTCTTTGATTATTTCCTTGTCCTATCTGAGTCTGAGGAGTGGTTCTGGTAGCAACTCGGGGATTTTGCCCCTCAGGACATTGACTCCTGTAGTGTCCCATTCTATTGCATCCATAGCATCTGATGTTCGGAAAGGTCTGCTCTATAGTGGTTGTAGCTGGCACTACCCTCCGTTGATTTCCTTTGTTATAATTTCCCCTTGCTCTTCCTCTAAAGTTATTGTAGTTGTAATAGCTCCTGGCAAGGGGGTTTCCTTCAGATGCAAGTGGTTTAGCTCTTAGAAGAGCATCTTGAATAGATATGGGTCTCATAGCTTCCAAGCGGGTACTTAAAGGTTTGTTGAGACCCTGACAGAAACGAGCAATCTATTGTTCCATAGTCATTGATGGGGCGTAACGTCGTAAAGACACATATTTGGTGTAATACTCTTCCAAAGTAAGCCCTAACTGTTTGAGGGCGAAGGAATTCATTCATTTTGATAGCTTGGTGAGCTGGAGGAAGATATCTTTCTTTCACTGCCTGCTTCATTCTTTCCCAAGAGGGACTAATGGAAGGGTTATCTCTACAGTATTGTTTCCACCAGAGTTTGGCATCTCCGGTGAGTCGAAACATTCCTAACATTGCCTGATTTTCCGAAGCAGTTCCTTCTGCCAAGAAATAATCATCCATGGCATCGAGCCATGCTTCGGCATCACATTCTAAGTTGGTTCCTTCTCCCTTGAAAGTTGGGAGTTGAACTTGTTTTAACAGTAGTTTCTTTTCCTGGGTGGGAGTATAGAGACTTTTTGCATTTCCCTGGGTTTGTAATTAATGAAAATCTTTTAGTGATTATACTACTTTTATTTTGTCATGCAAGTTTTCTAATCCATATACTTTTAAAACAATGAAAACAGAAATCTGACAATCATTATCACCATCTTACTTAAACTACACAAGCATGTCATAAAACCATGGTATATACAAAGGTTAATACAACACCGACTCATACTATGTACAAGATGGACTCATACTATGTACAGGATGGACTCATACTATGTACAAGATGGATTCATACTATATACAATGTGTAATTTTCTAGATCAACATCCTCTTTACCACTGGTGGATCTGACAGAGGATCAAAAAATATGACATCTTTTGGTCCCCTAAACTTTGGGCCTATCCTCATGGGCCTGATCCTACCTGGGTATATTACTGTGGCTAATATACCCATTGATTTATTGACACTTCTACCCCATCCATAATAATGGTCTGTGATCTAGATCTTTAGTCCCACTGATAAAGAAAACTTCTATGGTCCGAAGTGTTTCTGTCCACTTGAGTCTTTTCAGATTGAGTGTCAACCCTTCTAACTATCCCGCATCAATCAAGAAAATTCTGCCAAACTGTGACCAGCTGATTCCCCATGTAGGAGGAGGGGAAAACATTAAATCTAACAATTGCATGATGCTCTTGCGAAGTACAAAGTTGTTGGAGCTGCAAGTAGCCTCGAACATGATGTTGAAAATCACAAACTTTTGGTAAGCTTGGCGGATATTTTCTTGTATTGATAGAGAAATTCGCATTTAGCAATATACCATAATTAAAAATGCAATATAGGTTGTGCCTATTTTTTCAACTTTTACCCTCCTAAGGTCAGGACCTTATTAAACCATGCTTTGATACCACTTGTAAGGTTCCCAATCCCGTCGACACCAAAAACGAGATGGTACCATTGATAGGTCTCTAGGCCTACTAAAGTCAAAGTCCTTAAACAGAAAAATTCCAGGGAATTCACCCTTACCATTGACAATGGTTTAGGTTTATAGCCCTAGAAGAGACCTAGTCCTCTCTCGCAGTGGAGACGGGACCATAAAAAAAAATTTCCGGCCCTGTATCTTCATCCTTCAGATTAAGGTTTCCTAAGCCAACGCTTTTTTTCCCCTAACATATGTGAGGGCACAGCCGTTGGTGGATTCCTCTTCCAAGTGAAGAAGTTTCTAAACATTTTAGTACGTGGGAATGGATAGTTACCTAACTAATCAGGTCCACCCGTTCATGATTGACAACCTTTGTCAATCCCCACTTACCACCCTGCACTCACACATGATTTCTATGTCGTTTAATTAATACCACATTCTTTTCACAATTAAAACAATGATTCCTTTTTAACTTTCACACTGCATTTCATCAAGACAACCTTTGAAAACGGTATTGAAAACATTCTTTCAGCAAACAAACATCTTTAGACTTAAAACAAGGTACTGTCATTCTGAAGTATCTCTGACCAGTACTGGCTTGTCTCAAGACCACCTATACAGGGGTGAAAAACGGCACGCATTCCTTAAAACCGGGGTGGAAAAAGCCGTCACCCAAAATCCGGGTGCCCATACAATCGGGCGGTTCCTCTAGGATAAACTTGAAAGTACTATCCACAACCATAAACAAGCACGCGGTAAAAACTCCATGCGTGCTGAGGTAACTGACTCTTCCATGATGGTATCTCCATCATTACTCATTACCTGGAGTAAAATATTTCCAAGGAATCAAAGGTGTCTTGAGACAAGTTGTATTAAGGATGGTCAAACATTTCTTTCCTATGTCAATCAGTCATAACCCAATCATTTCTTTCCTATTTATAATCATTGGTCGTTGGTTTTGTAGAAGTTACCTTCCATTTACAGCCAATTTATTCTTCCTAACCTTACATATACAATGTTAACTTAAAAATGAACTTTAAAAGATTTTAAGTGAACAAAATAGAAATCCACCTGGGACTGCTCGTCCATGTGCTATGGGGCGGGTGCCCGTAGACTCTTCTCTGTTGGCCTATGGCTAGGCCCAGCCTCATGGTCATTAGTGGCTTTGTTTCGCTTGTTGCTAACATCCTCTTCCTTAGTAAGAGGATTTTCCCTGGTTCTCTTTGGAGCCATGTCGGCAGCCTTATAAAAAGACTTAATCCATTAGAAGTTTAATTGAATAATCTTCTTTTTCTTTGTTTATCCAAAAATAAGGATTTTTGGAGTATGTACTTATCTTTAATAGTCAATTTGATGAGATATTCCTCCTGTAACTTATTTATACTATAAGTAATTTCCCATAATTACCATTTAATTTGGGAAGTCCTTTAACTAGTTTTCTCCTTAGTCTATCTTCCATTTTAACCTTAGTAAATTATAAATTTCTATTCGCTAATGGTTTATTCTCCCTAAATTGTAATTGAATATATTCTATCTTTAGTAATTTTTCATAAATTTGATTAATAACATTTTCCTCCTATACTTATGGTTTAAATTAGGTAAAATTTTACTGATAGTAATTTATTATACCATCCTTTTATGCTGGTAATTTTCCCACCCTTTCATAGTGATTTTGGACCTCAGGTATTTATTTGGTAATTAGATAAATTCATTTACTAATTTCCCTTGTCTATTTTATACGCAAAATCGGTTACTTTTATTGAAGATAACTACCTAAACTATTTATCTGAGGTTAGGGTGTTTATCATGGATTTCCCAAGGTGTGTTCTACCTCTGATATTTTTATCAAAGATTTTTGCATTAATTTATTATATTCCCCCTTTTATTTTCTCCTGAAAATAATGTAACTTTACTGAGATAATTAGGTAAATTAATTATCTAAGGATAACATAATTTTGATGGGTTTGCTAAGGTATAATTAACCTTTGATAAATAACTCAAGACATTTTGAATCAATTTGATAATTTCCCCCTTTTAATCCCAGGGCGGTCACTTTTCAGAATGTGTATGATATCACGTGAGTTAACTGGAGAAGATTATTAAAAGACCAAAATGTATAAAAATGTATACATACAGAGGGGGGTGGGGATTTTTTAAATAGGCTCACAGTGTAAGTATAGTATGTATATTGGGTTTTATTAATTACCTCTTGAACGCACGTGATATAGGGGTCTTTTGATAAGTGACTGCCCCGAGCTTTTAATTTGTCCTAAAAATAGAGTAATTTTGCTAAAGTAATTATGTAATTTAATTATCTGAGCTTCATATAATTATCACAGGTTTCTTAGCATATAATCAACCTCTAATAAATAACTCAAGTCATTTTGAGTCTAATTGCTAATTTCCCCTATTTAATTTGTCTTAAAAACAGAGTATTTCTGCTAAAGTAATTAGATAAATTAATTATCTGAACTTGAACTAATTATCACAGGTTCCAGAACATATAATTAACCTCTGATAAATAGCTCAAATTAATTTGAATCCATATGCTAATTTTGCCTATTTATTTTATCCTAAAAACTTAGTATTTTTATCAAAGTAATTGGTAGATTAATTATCTGAGCTTGACCTAATTATCACAGGTTCCCTAACATGTAGTTATCCTCTGATAAATAACTCAAATCAATTTGAATCTATTTGTTAATTTCCCCTATTTAATTTGTCACAAAAACAGAGTATTTCTGCTAAAGTAATTAGTAAATTAATTATCTAAGCTTGACATAATTATCACGGATTTCCTATCATGTAATTAACCTTGGTACATAACTCAAAGCATTTCGAATCAATTTACTAATTTCTTCTATTTAATTTGTCATAAAAACAGAGTATTTCTGCTAAAGTAATTAGGTAAATTAATTATCTGAACTTGACATAATTATCACGGGTTTCCTAACATATAATTAACCACTGATAAATAACTCAAACCATTTTGAATCAATTTACTAATTTCCCTTATTTAATTTGTCTTAAAAACAGAGTATTTTTGCTAAAGTAATTAGGTAAATTAATTATCTAAGCTTGACATAATTATTACAGGTTTTCTAACATATAATTAACCACTGATAAATAACTCAAAGCATTTTCAATCAATTTACTAATTTCTCTATTTAATTTATCTTTAAAACTGAGTATTTCTGCTAAAGTGATTAGGTAAATTTAATTATCACCGGTTCCCTAACATATAATTAACCACCGATAAATAGCTCAAAGCATTTTGAATCAATTTGATTATTTTTCCCTTCAATTTTCTCTAAAAAAATAGTGTAATTCTGCCTAATTAATTAAGAAAATTACTCAAAAAATTATAGGATAATTTTCCTAGCTTAATGACTGTCTAATACAGCTCTGATAATTACCTCAACTTAATCCAAGCTTAATTAATATATTTCCCATTAATTCATGATTAATTTGGCTAATTTCAGTCCTAATATGATAGGATAATTAATTAGCTTAACATCACCAAGATTAATTACAAAAATCAATAGATAATAATTAATTAAGAGAGGATTTATGAGTATACATAGGCCTAATCTTTAATTTATTAACAAAATCGATTAATCTAGCCTTGCTTATTAAGAAGGATTAGGCTAATTACCGTTTAGGTTAATCAACTAGGGCTTAATCTCTAGTGATTTCTGCATAGCGTTCTGTCTAGATGAGAGAGAGAGTGTCAAGGCTCCGAGTCTAAATTTTTATGAAGAGAAGGGGGTCTTTTTATAGCTTTTTCTGGGCACTGGGTAGTTTCTGGCAGGTTTTGACACCCCAAGCAGACCCCAGCTTGCAAATGGCGCCAATTGCTGCTAAACCCGTCTCTGACAGGTTCCCCCCAGCTCCACACTGTCCCCATACCTTCCAGAATCGATTTTGGTTGATTTTTCATATTTCTAATGATGAAAATTTGAAATATCAGTTAATTCTAGAACCTTAGGATAAGAAGTCTTTGTTAATAATCATTACTGAAACCATCCAATTTTTATTAACTAATTGAATTCCTATTGTAACCTTCTAGGGTCTATAACTTTTCTAGTTTTTATCGAATTCTGATTCTGAAAATTACTAACCATAGTAAAGCTCTGCTTATGATTCCAAAAATACCAATATTAATCGTGTTTGAATCCTTCAACAGTGGTTTTCAATTTAATTTTACAAGCTTTGTACAATTTTTAAGGTTTCGGAAACTGGAAACCTTACACCATTATTGTAAAGCGAATGATCACTTGATCAAGCAGTGTCCTAAGTTGAAGGCCAAAGAGGCTAAGAAGAAAGAGGGTGGTTTCACTATAAATGCTGGTTCCACTACAAATGCAGTTATTGTTGAGTCTTCTATGAAAGGAGACTATGATGTTGATGTTGATGCAGAATGGGCTTTTAGTGCAGAGTGTACCTATAATCCTGATGTCCATGATGCATGCATGTCAGTTGCTACAGATTCACATGTGTGGTATTTTGACAATGGTGCTACAAAGCACATTTTACGTCACATCATGATTTTTTCACCTCTCTTGAGTTTGTCCCTCATGGGAATTCAGTTACTTGTGCCAAAAATGCCTCTTATCTTGTTCAAGGAGTTGGAAAGATTGTTCTTACCGCTGCAAATGGAAATTCTTTCACACTTCTTGATGCATTGTATGTACCTGGGATAAAAAAGAACCCTTTGTTTGAACCTACACTTGCTAGACTTGGTCTTGTAGTCAAATTTGTGGATGACAGATGTATAGTTCATGATCTCAGTTTTGGTGATGAAATTGTTGCATCTGGCCTTTTGTGGCGTGGGTTGTTTAAGCTCACTTTGTATGACAATTGTGGACAAAATTTTGCAAATGCAGTTGCAATTTTAACACTAGAATGGTAACAGGACACTTTTACACTTTTGTGTCCTGTTAAGTGACCATTTTGCTTGAATTATTTGAAGAGTATGAAAATGAATTTCTAGGTGCTATATATCCACGAAGTTGTCTTATGAGCTGAAAAAAACTTAGCATTTTTTTTTGAGTATCGATCTCACCGTTAACCTTACTCTTGCACAACATTTTTGAACCTAAACTGTGTGAAAAAATGGATCCTGTTTTTGGCTTTTTTTCAATTTTTGGCGACTATACCACTCTAAACTTCATGTTTGTGAGGTTTAGATGGCTAGAGGTTAGGACTTCGTAGTTCTCAACATGTTTTGATGCTTGTAGGGAGAGCTAAGTGTTAAAATTGAAAGTTATGACCAATTTACAAGAATTGCATAATCCTGTTTTTTGGCCAAAATTAGCACTTTTATGATTTTTTTGGTGGCTTTCTTGATATCCAAATTCAATTTTGATTGTGTAAGTGTAAGTGTAATGTATAACATAAAGCTAATCTTCCTTGCTTTTTGGGGGACCTAATATGCTATATAGCATAGTATATGATGATGGTTGAGTTTTTTGATTGCTGAAGAATACGATACATTTTAGAGTAGCAAGTATAACTTTCTCAATATTGCTAGTTTCTTAGGCTAATTGTGAATATTTTTTAGGTAGTGACCATATCTAATCATAGACTACAAACTTGGCTAGATATTGAGTAGTTTCTATGGGTTTCTAGAGGTCATAATGCTAAACCCAGTTTTTTCATGTTTGCTGTATTTAGCACTTTATCATTGCCCCCAAGGTTCCAATTGTAAGAGATCCATTATCCTTTTGACATGCTCCATGGCTCCTTTTGAATCCAGAGGCCCAAAGGGAACTAAGAAAACATGTATATAGTATATGTATTGAGAGTGACTATAGAAACTTTGATAATAGGTCCGCTGAATGGAAAAAATGCAACCTTTTTGTACCTATTTTTTTTGCCCAAAAAAAATTAGTGAGGTAAAAGCAACCATATGTTTTGGTCACCAACCCATTGAAGTTAACGGGGCATTTTATCTCATGTCCTAAAAAAATCTCCACTCTTATTTATATGCAATCAACCGTAAGAAATTGCTGTTTTGGGCAAAATGCACTGGTCCATCAACTTTGGAGGCTTGTAGTGACCAAGGGATGAGAAAAATTACAAGTTTCTCATTTTTTTCCATATGTAGTAGTTATTGAACTATAAGCTCATGAAAGGATTTTTCAAAATGAGTGGATCTACTATGGTTTTGGAAATTTTTCCCAAAACCCTGAAAGGACACTTTTATGTCCTATTAGGTTACCATTCTAGTGTTAAGGACTGTTTCAGCTGCAAAACTGTGGCATGTACGTTTTGGGCATCTGAATTTTGCCAGTTTGCTGCATTTGCAAAAATCTGATATGGTTGCTTCTTTGCCACCTCTTGAAGCACCTGTCAAACATGTTTGTGAAGGCTGTATTTTGGGTAAAATGCAGCGTGCTAAGTTTCCAAAGGATGGGTTAATTCGTGCTACATGCAGATTGCAACTTGTGCATAGTGATGTTTGTGGGCCTATGCAAACTCCGTCATTGGGAAATTACTTGTACTTTGTGACTTTCATTGATGACTACTCCAGACATGCATGGGTATATCCGTTGAAAGCTAAGTCTGAAGTGTTTATGTGCTTCAAGCAATTTCTTGCTATGGTTGAAAATGTCTCGAACTTTACTATGGGCACCCTCCATTCCGATCAAGGGGGGGAGTATATGTCTCATGAATTTAATGCATTTTTGGCTAGTCGTGGGATAAAACACCAATGTACAGTGCCGTATATGCCTCAACAAAACGGTGTTGCTAAGAGGAAAAACAGGTCTCTTACAGAAATGGCACGATGTATGGTCAAGAGTCAAGCTTTACCACGTTTGTTTTAGCTCGAGGCTGTCACGTGTGCCACTTATGTACTCAACAGGTTTCCTACAAAAGCGTTGTGGTTTATGACTCCATATGAAGCATGGCATGATAGAAAACCATCTATTGAGCACGTGCGTGTTTTTGGTTGTTTGGCATATGCTTTGGTGCCACAAACACAGCACAAAAAAATTGGATGATAAGGCTGTCAAATGTATTTTTTTTGGTTATAGTGCTAAAAGCAAAGGTAACAGGTTGTATCATCTACAAACAAAAGTGTATTTTGGTTTCATGGGATGTTGTGTTTGTGGAAGATTATGTTCTGCCCTTGTTGTCATGTACTCGAGATAATAATGTAAGCTCAGAGGACATTTATGACACTTTGTTGCCTCTTTTCAGTGGTGGAAGTTCAAATGTAAATTCCAATGAGGCAAATGTATAGCCTATGGGGGTTTCTGAAAATTTTACAGATGCAGATGTACATGATGCACTTGATGAGGAAAGGGCCAAAAATGAGCAGGCTAGAGGTATGCCAAAATGGCTCGTGCATACTATGTTCACACTTAGAAGTAACTTAAGTTAGAAAGTTAAAGTTAGGAGTTACTTGTTGTGTGTTGAACTATGTTCACACCTGGAAGTAACTTGGGTTAGATTTATCTAATGATTGTCTGTCATGTGTAGAGTAGTACTCACACTACAGACAATCTAGGTATATTAAATAATCTCTCTCTTTGTGTAGAGTTATTCTCACACCTAGAAGAGAATTATAGAAGTAGTGAATTTTGATTGCTTGCCATGTGTAGAGTTACACTCACACTTGGAGGTAATTTAGATAGGTTTTTTAAAAATATATTGCTATGTGTAGAGTTTACTCACACTTGAAAGTTATTGAGATATATTAACCAATTTATTTATCATGATTCAGGTGTAAAGTGAGAGCTTACACTTGAAAAAAATCTAGTTTTGATATTTATTAATTGAAGAGGTTGAAAACGTTGACAAATAAAGAAACATAAATGGTATTAGAGTTTGATTTTAGATGTGAATTTAGTAATTAGTTATGTTTGAGTTTGCAGATCTTAAGAAGATGGTGAAAGGATACGAGTGAAACTATGTACATGAATTGGTCAGTGGAAAGACTACATCAAAGTTGAAGTGTAAGACCTGCGGCCATAATTTTAGCGGAAATGCTCACTGGATAAAAGAACATGTGTTCAAAATTCTTGGAAACATTTTAGCTTGCAAATACCCCCCAAAAGGTATTGAAGTAAAATTTCTCGAGTGGGCGCTCACGGCAAAGAGAGCACATCTTGAGGGCAAAAAAAAGGGAGGTTCCAAAATGATGGCTCTGTCTATGGCTAGGGACACCGAGATGACACTCGAGAATGATCAAAACGCTCCCTTGATCTCTGCTTCAGGTCAAGGAGGGTGTCATTCATCCTTTGCTGGGCATTGTAGCTCTAATCCTACCGGAAGCTCTACTAAAATAAGCCAAAGTGAAGCATGGATTGGAGGAGAACCTTCACCAAGTGGTCCTACTTTGCATCATGCATTTGATAAACAATGGCTGCTTGAACTCCATCTTAAGTGGACGCAAGCATTTGTTGCATGTGGAATTTCTTTTAATGTCATTCGAAATCCTATCTTCAAAGATGCTTTAATGAGCACAACGAAGAAAGGTTTTGTGGTACCTGATTATAATAAGATGCGTACAAAATACTTAGATAAAGTGAAAACTACATCAAAAAATATTTTAAAGCGCACAACTCTTGATTATGTGCCATAGTATGGATGCACAATTGCTCTAGATGGTTGGAAAATTTGTCAGAAGAAACCGTTGATTAATTTGATGTTGATTTGTCCAAGAGGTTCCATCTTTCTTGAGGTGATTGATACATCCTTGAAAAAGATAACTAGTGGATATATTGCTGGTGTATATGAGCTTTTGATAAGAAGAGCAGGAGGACCTAAAAATGTGACAGCCATTGTCATAGATAATGCATCTAACTACAAAGCAACTGGAAAAGCAATTGAAGCAAAGTATCCAGAGATAACATGGGTTCCATGTGCCGCTCAAACTTTGAATCTGCTCTTAAAGGACTTTGGGAAAGTTCCTTCTATTAAGAAAACTCTCCTAGATGCAAACCACTTAGTGAAGTTTATAAGAGAGCATCCATTTTCTTATGCTTTGTTCAGAACAAAGTCCCCAACCAAAAATTTACAATTTTTTTGTGTAACCTGTTTTGTGACAGCATATTACGTTCTATGTTGTAGCAGCAGGTTAAAGCAGCCCTTGTTGAAACAATGGCAGATAGAAGATGGGACATTTGTCTTGATAAATATCCCAAGTATGAACATGCTGCTTCCAAATGCTATCAGCTTAAAAACTCTCCTGTTTTTTGGAGAAATGTAGACAAAATTGTTACAATCACAGAACCCTTCACTCATCTGATACGATTAGTGGACAAAGAAGCCTCTATCTTTGGATGGGTTTACTAGCACATCCATGAATCCACTCGCAAGTTAAAAGACTGTGCATCTTATGTAGGAAAAGAGAAATCCATGATGATGTCGTTTGTCAAAACATGATGGGAGCAGCTACATACTCCATTACATGGAGAAGGTTTTGTCTTAGATCCTAAGTTCCAGGCACGAGCAATCTTCAAACAATGAAGTGATCAGTGATTTCAAGAAAGTGTGTGCTCAAATATTAGGCAATATGGATGAACAGGTGGCATACACACAAAAGATGGCATATACTAGTAGGGAAGGAATGTTTGGGGATCCTTGGCATATAGATGCTATCAAGACGATGAGCACACCAGTTTGGTGAAAAGAGTAAGGTGGAGAAAAAGTGGCACTTCAACATGTGGCTGTGAGAGTATTGTATATTGCCGCCTCGAATGGTAGCCGTGAAAGAAATTGTCTTCATTTGCTTTTGTGCATACTAAAAAATGAAATCGATCAAGTCCTAAACAAGCTGGGGACTTGGTGTATGTATTTTCTAACATGCGACTTATGCACAAGCGAGTAAAGTTAGCCACACGTGCCACAGAAGAAAGCTTCAGGCGCTTTCAAACACACAAAGAAATTGCAAATGAGCTCAACACCGATGATGAATTGGAATAGAACCCAGAAGATATTGATCCAGAATGTTTCAGGTGTTGAAGAAATTGATGGCATGGTGCCTGTGATTGAGGGGATGGATGAGCTATAATGTTTGTACTATATTCTCTATTAATTTTGCAATGCAAAAGTTATGTAGAGTTTAGCTTCACAATCTCTCTCTCTCTCTCTCTCTCTCTGTCTCTCTCTCTCTCTCTCTCTCTCTCTCTCTCTCTCTCTCTCTTCCTCTTTCATTGTCTCCCTTTCTCTCCATCTGCTCCATATCATTGTCAAAAAGAGAGAGGGAGAAGAACAGAACTTACACAATTGCAACAACATCCGACATGTTCATTTGTTGCAATAAATAGATATTTACATACCGAAAAGAGGTTTTAGTTACAAATCTTGAGATTTAAGATACAAAAAGAGCTTAATACTGTGAGGGAGATTCAATTTAAATCATGGGCTACATCTCCTAAAAGATCAAATACACGAAATTTTGATTGGCCAACTCAATCTCTTGCACCTGCATTGCCTATCTCTTCTTCGATAACAGGCCCATACTTTGCCTCGTACCATGCCAACTTTCTTTCTAGCACTGCTATACGAGCGCGCAAGATGCCTGGGTCTCTCCTTGACTTGCCAAATCCACGCCTTGGGTTGCAAGCTGCTCAATGACTACGGTTTCTTCGGGCAAGTATGTATATCTTCTCTTGCGAGGAGGGGTCTTCTTGATTAGCTTCCCGTGCATGAATCTTCTCAGCTGGGCGCCCTTTGCCAACACCTCCTGTTCTAGGATGATCGTTCCAATCAACTTTGAGCCTCAATACATAGTAGCAATAGCATTGTTGCACAAACTAAATTTTCACTTGATTATTATTGGTGGTGATCTGTACACTTGGATAAATCTTGCAAGGATGTCTCTTGCGAGGACAGTGTGTTGCAAATCTGAAACCTTCAAGGGAGAAGAAGCCAGCCTTAGCATTTCCATCGACTTGAAATAATGTGTTGCGTACGACGTGATTCGGGCATAGCTGTTTGCATTGCTTATAATTCAGTGGATCCCCTTGAAGTTCTGATTTGTCTTGTTGGGTTGCAGCCAAAGCGCTAGGATCTCCTTGAGCCACCCGAATCTCTTCCTCTTTGTAAATTTGTTGACCCAATGCATGATTAAGAAAAGGATCATTAGGCTGATGTGCATTCTAGTCAGGAGTAATATCTTCCATAACTAAAATGAAAAATAATATACTTCAGTGAGACATGTCTTAGCACTTGAAATGGTTTAGAGAATTGAGTGATCCAACTTGAAATACTTTAAAACCTCAACTTGAAGAACTTTAAAGGCGTAACTAAAAAATACGATTAAAGATGTAGTTTGAAATATCACCACACATTGCACACTATTAATGCCAAGAAAGTTGATTATTGGTTTAATCATCAATAGGCCTCAAGCCAAATTCAGTTACAATATGATAGCCAACATTATGGCCTCCATTCAAAGGCTTAAATCCCATATCTTAGGTCTATCTAAAGGTTTGGGGGATTTTCCACTAGCAAGATGTTTGTTTACATTTCGAAAGATTTCACGCTTGAGAACCTCAGTGGGCTCTGGAATACACACAATCAAGCGTCTAAGAATATATGAGAGACTATATACATCATATGCCTTGATGAATGGAGGAGGATTGGTGTTGATATTTTCAGGGGTAGTCCATGGATAATCTCGTTCAAATTGAGCTCTACATTGAGGGGTGAGATTTGGCAACTTGGAAAATGTTACCAAAGTGCTTGATGGGGTACTTTGTCCCTAGTCCGCAATGCCAGCATACACTCCTTGCTCACCAAAATGAAGTAGAATATTTCTAGTGTGTAGATCATTGTGAATGAATTCATGACTATGCACGAATTTAATTGTCTGCAGAAGAGCATTGCAGATTGGCAAAATGTTGTCTGTGAATTGATGTACAGTTCCAAACGTGTGTTGGAACTCTCTAATTTCATCTTGCTTCCATCATGATGGCATGCATGAATCCACTGCTCAAGATGACCTCCATTCCAAAGCTTGAAGATCAGCATAGGTCTTTTGCTATACCGAACAAGAGCATGGGGCAATATCATGCCACAATGATGAACAGTTGTAGCAGTTGCCTCCTTTAGCACGATCTATAATGTCGGCTTGCTTCCTATTTAGTCTTTGTATATCTTCCCCGCATAGACAGGATCTTTGATAGCCATTGATACTTGTTTCACATTTGCAAAACGTCCCTCACCTAATTGGGGTGCTTGCAAGTGAAAGATGGAATGCTCCCCAAGTAAGTATAGGACAGGAGAACACGTTGTATCATCCAGGTGTACAGCTAAGGACTGAGCACCTGATGGAGAAGGTACATCCTCTTCTATCCTAGGACGTTTTGAAGATCCTTTGATCTTATCCTTGCTCTTCAATTCTGAATGTAGCTGTGCTACAAGCCGCATTCACTCTTTGATTCCAGGTTTGGTTTTGATTTTTGGATGAACCATACTTTCAAAACTTCTAGTGACCTGCCCTAATAATTGCTTTACTGTGTTATGCATCACTCCATTAGTGTGCAAAGTTGGGTCAAACGAAACTGGGAATGCACTACACAGCTTTAGCCAACATTGTTCCACAAGTTCAATCACAAAATCATTGAACTTTGCCTGGAGTGGATCAAATGCTCGTTGCAAATGATCGTTTGAAGCTCCATAGAGAGACAAAATCTGAGCATCACTAATGATTTTGTGATGTTGATGCGTTAACTTTGTCTCTACCATGACTAAAGCCTGAAAATACATGAAGCAAATATAAGTAAGGTAAATTTAGAATAGATAAAAATTTGACATATATGATTGTAAATAATTCTAAACAAAAACATTTGATGGACAATAATGACCTCCAGTAATGAAAGATCTAAACATTTCATGCACCATAATAACAACAGTAATGAAAGACGCGATGGTCAAAGCATTCAGGATTGAAGGATGTAAAATATATATCCCCTCCCTGCAGTGCGACACTGTGGTTAGCAACAACCAAAGATGAAGAATCCATTAAATCCAATCTCCTTGTAGTGTGAAGCAATGGTCAACAACAACCAAGAATGATGGATTCAAAATATTAAACCCCTCCCTGCAGTGCGATGTGATTTAAAGGACAGGGGAACTGACATGCTAATCTCCACCCAGCCATGCCCTATATAGGCACTTGGCCTTCTAAATATAGGGACCCCCTTGACTGCATGTCCGTCCTGGCCCTTGGCCCGGACTGGTCCTACCCTTGTCCTGACATTACTCCCCCCTTGGAGAAGCGTTTCTTCCGCGAAAACACAAGTGATGGTATCTTCATAAGAACACTAATGTTTTTACCCTAACATCCCACATGGATCCAATGGTTCATTTGAGCGGAACCCGGTTCAGTAGGAGGTTCAATGAAACCAAGAGTAACATCTTGATTTTCTACATTGTTGTCCATTTGTAACCATCTGATGGTACCGGTTCCTATGCCCACCTAGTTTGTAGACTCCATTTAGAACTCTCATGAGTATGGTAAACGAGTTTATCACAACATAGGTGTACCAAAAAGAGTACCTTTTAAGTCCTTGACTTGGCCCTCTTCTTCATCATCAGTAAACAACCCCACCCTAACGAGTGTTCAAGGTTGAGAACCTGAGTTATACATGAAGAGACTACCTAGTCGCAACATGCGTTAACTGATAGTAAGTAAACTCCAAAAAGAGCAATAAATGCTTATGAAGCTAATGTACACACTTTGCATATCCTTTAGCCCAAGATTACACTTTGTAATCTGTCAATCCCCTTGGATACTTACACTACTGAGGTGTGTTTCCCCCATGGTTTACAGACAGTCTTCCCAGAGGGCTGGTAAACTGGAAATCACAATAGCGTATAACATTGTTGAGGAATCAACGATGTGTGGAACAACCATTGTGGTTAACTTAAAAAATCCACAAACACCCAAACCGAGCCATGACCTCTATTGGTGATTAGTAGACTCAAAGGTAATCTCATAGAGATAGTGCACATAAAGTGCAAAATGCTTCATAAGCAACAACTTGAGGAATATGCATGCCGTTCCAAATCAGCCTTTGCTAAACACTAGGGCCCATAACACCTAGTGTGCATGCATTTAGCAAAAAACAGATCCGAACCTGTATTTATATGGTAATTCTTGCCAATACTGGTGGCAAATGTGATGCACCTAGCACACATTAACAGGAATTTAAATAGTTCTGAAAAGAAACTAAATACTTTCATTTGCAATCTTTTGCAAGCTTTTATTAAACGTCTGAATCATAATAGAAGGTGAAACAGTGATCACTTCTAGATACAAACAATGAAACTTTTTCATTTGCTATATGTATAAACAACCATATGTAATGTTGTTTAGCAATACTTGTACCTTAACAAGTCATTCTAAGTATTCGACAATTTCTGCCCACAAAATTTCTCCTGATACGTTGGAGAGGGGGACTGGGGACGACACCCGGCACGACCAGAAGTGCCTCTCTATAGCCCAGGGTCAACACAACACCCCAATCCACTCGAAAACACCTTCACAAACACGACCTGCACACAATCCGGCTCCACCGGCATACTTACCAAGCGCACACGCGCTTTCCAAAACCACGAATGAGCTTTCGCAATTTGCTGTACCTCCCTCTGCTCTCTCTCTCTCTCTCTCTCTCTCTCTCTCTCTCTCTCTCTCTCTCTCTCTCTAGGCAAAAGGCCGGCGGTCCGAACGCACACGCGCTCCGACGGCACCACGGCTAGCACCAGACGAGAAGGGGAAGAGAAAGGGGAGGGGGGAGCGACACGATGCCAAAGACGAAGAGGGTTGCCCATTGATAGCTCCAAAAAACCCTTACACAGCTCAAACGAGCTCTCTCTCACACTCTTGCATGCTCCTCTTGAGCACACAGGACAAAAAAAACAAAAAGCCCCCCGTTACAAAAAGTTTTGCCCCCTTATTGGGCTCGTTTTCTGAGTTTTTAGGCATTTTTCATGGTTGGCCGACATGTGGCTCTCCCCTTGGGAGGCTCAACTTGACTTTGACTAGCTTGGTGCTTATCCCGAGGATTCATACTTCACTCTACACACAAGCACCCTCTAGGGAGCAACGACGGTGCCGTCGTTGCCCCTAAGGGCCCACATTGTCCTCAAAAATGTTTTGGACAAATTTGTCCGAGGGAAACGGCCCCCCCATGGGCGGGATGCCACGTCATCACCCTCCTCGCGCGGGCGGACCCGCCCAAAAACGCCGCAAACTGCCACCCGCCGCCTGCAGAGCCACCACAACAACGCCATACGCGGACGCCATGGCCACGAGCTCCCAAGGAGCTTCTCTCTCCCTTTGTGACACTTTGAGAGTACTCGCCCCAGCCCATATACTGTGGCACCATGCCTTTTTTCTGCGCATGTGGGGTTTCTACCCGCCACGTGGCGGTCACTGGTTAAGCAACCTTCAAGCCTTCACCAAACTCACTATTTAAACTCAAAAAAAACCTCATTTTCACTTGCATTGAATACTCTACTTTGCCTTGCCCAATTGGCCTATGCACAGGCCTTGGAGCTCAACCACCAGTCCACCTCGTCCACTTTCAAACCCCCTGCCTCCGGCCCCATTTTGGGATTTTCAATGCCATCATTCAGGGCAGCGCAGAAAAGTCAAAAAGCATCTGCAAACCTCCCGCTGATATTACCTCCCGACTTCGTCCTGTCACACCTGGCTGCCCGAGTGTCCGTTTGACACGCCGTCAATTTGTGCTGACTCCACATAATGCACACTACCACCGAGAACCTTGGTGAGGCCGCAAAATTGCCAAATGGCACACCTTCCAATGCGGTCAAGTGGGCTCAGACCCAGCCCCCGAAAAATCTTCAACTAACCATAACTTGCTATCCGTAGCTCCGATCGCCAATCCGAAAAGACCGGCATGCATCACAACTCGAGCACTTCGAGTATATCAACTCGCATCAGCTTTGACCAATCACATGCACCGGCCCAATCCGGTGAGAATCTGCAATGCACCCCATTTCAAACTGCCATGTCTTTCACATACGGGCTCTGTTTGACAAGCCGTCTGGACCTGCTCGAAAAGCACACCGAGCACTTCATTTTGGCACACTAAACCACCACTTCGGGTATATAGGGCCATCTCCCTGTTTGGCCATCTGCAGCATATCGTCGGCCTAAAAAGCCGCATCAAGCATACACTTTCACTTCCACCTAGCTGCAGCCGCACTTCACAGCTACACTATCTCCTGGGCCCGCATCTGCTAGACCACATAGCCTTGCTTGTGCCCATTTCTATCGTCAACAGTGACCACATAGCCGTGCTCGTGCCCATTTCTATCGTCGACAGCATTTGGCTGCACCATCATTGCCCACCCCCTTGTTGAGCATTTATGCTCAACCAAAAGCATACTCACTGCACACCAAAACGGCACAACCACACCAACACTGAGCAAACCTCAAACCACACCACAACCTGTATGTACAATATATACATAGCTCCTGTTGTTGTTGGCCTTTCCTTAGGCGGGTTGCCCAACCCCCTGTTTTATCCACTATCATCCACCAGGGTCAAACATCTGGCACTGGTCTTGTCCATCCACAAGTAGAAATTCCATGTAGTGTTGCACCCCAACACAAACACAATAGTGTACCCAAAGTGCACACAACATAGCCTCATTGCTCCACGTAGCCACTGGCATCCAAGCACTCAAAAGAGCTTTATTGTGCTCACCACTTTGCCCAACGGCCACACCAAGAGACGCACCAACATCGACGAACAAACCTAATAAACCTGACCCTCCCACCCAACCATGTAAAGTGGAGGCACCCTCCACAGACTCCTGTAAATGGCGAACTGCCCACTGTACTGCTGCAATGACAAGCATAGCCTTCAAGACCCAATGGCACATCTTGCTCGATGGCCTAGCCGCATCCATAGCCTATTCTTCCTCTTCACCCATGGCCAAATGCACCTGTTCATCACCCAAAGGCCTCTCTACCGGCACCATCTCATTGCACTCCAAACCTGTGGCGGCCTCGACCATTGGCTCCTCAGGCTTATCCATACAAACAGAGCCACATGGCTCAACCAATGCCTCCTGCAGACCATCCTCTGTAACCTGCTCACTTTCCACAACCATGGCAACTTCCTCTTTGTCCAAGCTTCTCACCTGTCTCACGACCAAAGCCCACTGCACAGCCACTTTAACCAACATCACCATTAGCATGGTGCCACACAAGACCTTTATCTGCATACCATCATCCCCAAGCTTGGGCACTTCCACTTGCTCCTCAGCCATAGTGGCAACCATCACCTCTTCATGCACATAGCAAGGCAGCTTTATCTGCACCATCTCAAGCTTACTGAAGTCTGTCTCCTCTCCATAGGACGCGGACTCGTCCTCTCTACTTGTACCCCACAAACTTGAGCTCGAACTCTCACCACCACTGCCATAGGCCGACTCGGTAGCTGTATCCTTATCCTTTAACGGCCTCAAAAAAGTTTGGCTACTGCCAACTTGGCTCTGCACACTCTCCTTATCAAAATCCAAACTCTTGGCATCTCGGCCACAATCTGCCACTTTCTCAAGCAAACCCTCCAGAAGAACAGGCTCTACCATCTCCTCAATTTGCACTTGGCACTTGGTATCTGCCATCTTTTCCACACACAGGCTCTCCTCAACACATGGCTCGCCCTCGTTGGCAAGCGCATCCACCACAGGCACTGGCACCCTGCAAACAGGCACTTCCACACAAGAAAAATCGACCATTGGCCTTACCTCCACAGGCTCCGCACTTCGCATCCCTGGCACCATCCTCGACCTATCCAAAGAACACCCTGCTACTGCCACAATCGGCGCACAATCTACCGGCTTCAGCAATCCAAGCTCCATTTTCCTTTTCACTTTGCGGCTCTTTAACCTGGCAACCTGGACCACTTCGCCATAGCACTTCGGCTCTTCATCATCAACCTTTTCTCGAACGATAGGATGCAAACACGCAAGAAACTTTTCCACCTTGAAGCAATCCCCATTGACCACATTGGTGATAGCCACCAATTGCTTCCAACGAGCTTTGAACTCGGCCACAAAAATCTCAAAATTAGCACTCACATCTTGCCGCAGGCCTTTGATCTGCGCTTCTATTTCATCAATCGATAACACCTTATGAAACCGTAGCAGAAACTGCTCTTTAAAACTCTGCCAAACATGTTTGTCTGCCGCTCGCAGACCATCAAACCATAGCTTCACTTTTCCTCGTAGCACCAAGGGCAACATACGCACCTTGTTATCATCACCTGTTATCTGCAATGACAGCAGGAATAATTCATAATTAGCCAGCCAGTCATCCACATCCTCGCTTCCGCTGAAGATCGGGCCACTGCTCTGCCACATCTTTACTTCAAATCACATCACCGGGTAGCTATCAACGCACTCCTCAGTGGGGGCACCAGGAGATGGAGAGGGGGAATGGGGACGACACCCAGCATGACCAGAAGTGCCTCTCTATAGCCCAGGGTCAACAGAACACCCCAATCCACTCGAAAACACCTTCACAAACACGACCTGCACACAATCCGGCTCAACCGGCATACTTACCAAGCGCACACGCGCTTTCCAAAACCACGAATGAGCTTTCGCACTTCGCCGCACTTTGCTCTATCTCCCTCTGCACACACACACACACACTCTCTCTCTCTGGGCAAAAGGCCGGCGGTCCGAACGCACACGGCTCCGACGGCACCGCGGCTAGCACCAGACGAGACGGGGAGTGACATGATGCCAAAGACGAAGAGGGTTGCCCATTGATAGCTCCAAAAAACCCTTACACAACTCAAACGAGCTCTCTCGCACACTCTTGCATGCTCCTCTTGAGCGCACAGGACAAAAAAAACAAAAAGCCCCCTCTTACAAAAAGTTTGCCCCCTTATTGGGCTCGTTTTTTGAGTTTTTAGGCATTTTTCATGGTTGGCCGACATGTGGCACTCCCCTTGGGAGGCTCAGCTTGACTTTGACTAGCTTGGTGCTTATCCCGAGGATTCATACTTCACTCTACACACAAGCACCCTCTAGGGAGCAACGACGGCGTCGTCATTGCCCCTAAGGGCCCACATTGTCCTCAAAAATGTTTTGGACCAAATTTGTCCGCGGGAAACGGACCCCTATGGGCGGAATGCCACGTCATCACCCTCCTCACGCGGGCAGAGCCGCCCAAAAACGCCGCAAACTGCCACCCACCGCCTGCAGAGCCACCACAACAGCGCCATGCGCGGACACCATGGCCACGAGCTCCCAAGGAGCTTCTGTCTCCCTTTGTGACACTTTGAGAGTACTCGCCCCAGCCCATATACTACGGCACCATGCCTTTTTTCTGCGCATGTGGGGTTTTTACCCGCCACGTGGTGGTCACTGGTTAAGCAGCCTTCAAGCCTTCACCAAACTCACTATTTAAACTCAAAAAAAAACCTCATTTTCACTTGCATTGAGTACTCTACTTTGCCTTGCCCAATTGGCCTATGCACAGGCCTTGGAGCCCAACCACCAGTCCACCTCGCCCACTTTCAAACCCCCTGCCTCCGGCCCCATTTTGGGATTTTCAATGCCATCATTCGAGGCAGCAAAGAAAAGTCAAAAAGCATCTGCAAACCTCCTAATGATATTACCTCCCGACTTCGTCCTGTCACACCTGGCTGCCCGAGTGTCCGTTTGACACGCCGTCGATTTGTGATGACTCCACATAGTGTACACTACCACCGAGAACCTTGGCGAGGCCGCAAAACTGCCAAATGGCACACCTTCCAATGCGGTCAAGTGGGCTCAGACCCGGCCCCCGAAAAATCTTCGACTGACCATAACTTGCTATCCGTAGCTCCGATCGCCAATCCGAAAAGACCGGCATGCATCACAATTCGAGCACTTCGAGTATATCAACTCGCATCAGCTTTGACCAATCACATGCACCGGCCCAATCCGGTGAGGATCTGCAATGCACCCCATTTCAAACTGCCATATCTTTCACATACGGGATCTGTTTGACGAGCCGTCTGGACTTGCTTGAAAAGCACACCGAGCACTACATTTTGACACACTAAACCACCACTTCGGGTATATAGGGCCATCTCCCTGTTTGGCCATCTGCAGCATACCGTCGGCCTAAAAAGCCACATCAAGCATACACTTTCACTTCCACCTAGCTGCAGTCGCACTTCACAGCTACACTATCACCTGGGCCCGCATCTGCTCGACCACATAGCCCCACTGGTGCCCATTTATATCGTCGACAGCATTTGGCTGCACCAATGTTGTGCTAAAAATGGTCTAGAAAACAGATGTGACCAGCACTTAGGGACTTTGTCGTGACACATATTTGAAATAGGGGTGCGCCAGTGTCAGTCCCAGAGACTCATATTCGCCACATGTGGAATATGTCTCAACTAAGGATGTCTGAAAAAGAACATCCTACAAGTACAAGATGTACTTGTGTGTGGAGGTAGCTCTAAACACTTTACGACAAGAGTGAGAGGGACCCTCATTCATTGCTCCACACTGGCTGAACCGAACTCCTTGAGTTCCTAGACCATGTTGTATCCCATGTGATGACATGTGCCAAATTAAACCCTACAAGTAGGTTCGTAACAGCATAGGGCAGAAAGATAGATTGGATACTTGGCCCAAAATACTTTGTGCCGACATGCCCTTGGCATGACTCTGTAACATTCAAGCGTACTTATACGTCTTGAAAAACCAAGCAAAGCATAATAAAAATGGAATAACACCAACTGAATAGATGCATACCTGGAGATTTGAACGTAATGTTCACTTACCCGTATTCAAATGGAGAGGAGCACGTCCCCTACCTTAAAAAACAAACAGCATTGCACTGGGAAGCTTGGGTGTTGCCTTTGCAATCCAAGCTCTTGGATTAGAATCTATGTAGTCAAACCCCTTGATAAGACTCTTTGTAGAAACTGCTCAACTAGCAGATAACGGTAACCAACATAGTCAACCATGTACAGGTTGATTGGAATCAACTTGAAAAGTGTGTTCGTCTGCTACCGCTTGGTAGATTGTGGAATTCTTTCCTTGAAGTATAACTGGGAGAAATCAACAGTGATCCTCAATGCAGATCAAACTGTGATCCTTAATGCCTATGGGGTGATGTAGCAATCACCCGCCGGGTCTTACCCCAAAACAATATGTCCGTAGACACTCCGTAATGCTATAGAGAGAGCATGACATCCACACAAGTGAATTGCCTAGCTCTTGTGGACAGCCATGTTGTCTCAACTGATTGCTGCATCTATAATTCCTTGTAGAGATCAGCTACTGTGAGTTGAAGATTTATCAAAAACTCAACTTGAGTGTCGCACTGAAAACATGTAGTGCAAAAATGACAGTGTAAACATCCATAATGACAAGACTCTTGCTTGTCCATTAACGTTGATGTATACTTCCCTGGATAGATCTGTTCAGTCTTGAAAACAAACACCCAAGGAATGCCAGTAGTTGGGTCTTACCCTTGTCATGAAATCGGCTCTTAGCCTGTTTGGCTCATAGACCTTATGCAAAATAGTGTTCAATCGACGAACCGATGAAGACTAATTTGAGTAGCATCTTAGCCACGTGCTAGCTGTGAGTGAGAGCACATTTGCCCAAGCTGGCTCACGAGCAGAATATGTATCAAAAGCTTCTTAGAAGAGTTTCGTTATTCGTGAAAGAAATAAGAAGAAGAGAGAAAAGAAGAGCATGCTGGGCTGAGGAACTTTCCTTAAATTTGTAAAGTGTGTGCCCAGAATGTGTGCTCTTAACATCTTATGCCTGAATTGCAGCTTATCCTAAAAGCATTCCACAATCTGTCTATATAACGCTCTCATCAAGAGAGGCAACACAAAAATATAAAACTCATTCCGGCCCACCTACCTTGTAGGGGTCGTGATTGTATGAGGATGACTTGGTATTGGCACTTTGCATGGGAATCAAGTCCAAAGTTTTGGTGCTTTTTAGTGCTGTTTTGTGGACAGGAACCAAAAAACACATTAAACAATTCATCACTTAGTCTGTCCTTGACAGAGTTGTGAGTGTGATAGCGGAAGCGTAATCCATGAAGCGGTGGAATTCATGCCACCTGGTTAGCATGTCGTGCATGCAGAATTGTAAGCCCTTGGCTAGTATAACGGCCTCAAGCATGAGAGCCGAAACCATAAGTACCTTGCAAAGCCTGCCTTGGTAGCGATGCATCATAACGTGTTGTTGCCACACATAAAATAGGAGCAAATTGCAATGTTAACAGTTTCCCAAACTGGCGTGCCAATGCCCTTGATGCCAAGTCAATGGGTAGTATCTGGCACGCGTGAGAAGCCGTGCTTCATGAGAATTTGTCAAAGCACTTCGCTTTACATGACAGACAACGTGTTCCAATGAAAACATGAAAAACAAACAAATTTAAAATTAGGCTAACCTAGTTATCCCGCTGTAACCAGTCATCCTGAAATTTTGATGGAGAAGAACTCGTTTCATAACGACTCATAGCCTAGTCTACTGCACGAGAGAGAGTTGTCGTGTGTATATATATACGTCCCTTGTATCATATACATCCATCTAGCATGTAATGAAAGACCCTGCAAGCAGATTACCAAATTCCTTCCAAGTTTGTATGCTCATAGCATATGCCAAACGTGGCCAGCTTCAATGAAAGATGTAGAAATTGAAGCCTTGCTTCACATAAGTACTTATGGAGTTTCTATGCTCAGAGCTAACAGAGACTCCTGCTAACAGACAGATGTCGTAGCAAAGGAAAATCGACCTTGTCGAGCAATTTCAACCAAAATTGGTTAGTGTTGTGTGGCAAGCATCCTTTGTCGACTTCGAGAAGCAGTGACCATTAGTCAGCCATGCCAAGTACTTTGCACCCTTCATCAAGTCGAGCAATAGGTTGTGCGGATCATCTCCTTGAGATTCTAAAGCATCACGAATTTGCTATGCTTTTGCATCAGAGTTAACCGCTGAGAAGCCGTGCTTCGGAGCCAGGTGGTTGGGAGTCAAAGCCGTGCTTGATTCGAGTTTTCAAGCGTATCTTTGGGCTTTTACCAACAATGTAGGCAACAAAATTTAATGTTTCAGATAACTGTGACAAGCCATGCTTGTGCTTGGAGTGCAGAAGCTGCACTTTCTGTTATGCATGTAGAGATATGCAATAGAGGTGATACTTCCTCTATCTGAAAAATACGTTTCCTAAGCAATACACAGCCTTGCTGTTAGAAACATCATAACCATGTCATACTCAAGCCATGCTTGATTCAAGCTGGTCAGGGAAGCATGGGTCTTATGCCAATAATGGATGCAACATGGCATGCATAAAACAATTTTTCCAATGATAAATATGTCCCATATGCTGAAGGCGTATGCATTTTGTACATGAATGATCAGGCATATTAGCTAATCGTCCATGCCAAGAAATGTAAGTGACTAAAGTTAATATCAGCCATGTTGGACTGACAATCAAGCCTTGCTTGATAAAGTCCAACCTACCCCTTGGGTGGCCATCATGGCATAAATTGGTATTCACAAACCCAACAGAATGCAGATGATGACATAAAAAATTCCAAAAGTAAAGGGAATATCGAAAGCTATTGCTTACCTCAGTAAGTGCTCCTGCCGCCCATGTTCCTCTTGACGCACCTCGCCATCCATACTTGATCTGTCGTCGTGAATTTTTGAGTTCCACAAAATTTCTGCAAGCTGAAAGCCCTTACTGCTTTGTTGTTTGCTCACCCGAATGCGGTGGCTTGGTGTGGTGCCGTGCACGGAGAACGAAGAGGTGAAAAAAAAAGGGAAAGGGGGGGGGGGGGGGGGGGGGGGGGGGGGGGGGGGGGGGGTAGCCCGTGGGCACCCTCCCTTGGGTTAAATTTTATTGCCCAAGGCCAAAGGCCTTAGGGCGTTTGTGTGAAACCGAAAGCTATTGTGGCGATGGCGTTGAAAACCAGGCAACGCTGTGAGAGAGAAGGAGAAGGACCCGTTTCGGTTGGTCACCTGACCACGTCCCATGAACGGGAACTCCAGCCTGCTGCAGCGCGATGCCGTCAAGCTTGAGCATGCGCGGTTTGGTGGAGGTCGAGCGTGCTCCCTCCCCGCCGCAAGCGGCCTTGCACGCGTTGCTTCCCATCTTTGTCGTCTCCGCCTGTCAAGAGCTTATGCACATAGCGTGTTCCTCGTCCCCGACCGTGAACACCACGGCTTGCATGATATGCTAGACCATGCACGGCCTCTAAGGAAGGAGAGAGAGAGAGAGAGAGAGAGAGAGAGAGAGAGAGAGAGAGAGAGAGAGAGAGAGAGAGAGAGAGAGAGAGAGAGAGAGAGAGAGAGAGAGAGAGAGAGAGAGAGAGAGAGAGAGAGAGAGAGAGAGAGAGAGAGAGAGAGAGAGAGAGAGAGAGCCGAGTTCGGAGAGAGGGAGGCCATGCCTCATGCTGCAAGAGAGAGAGAGAGAGAGAGAGAGAGAGAGAGAGAGAGAGAGAGAGAGAGAGAGAGAGAGAGAGAGAGAGAGAGAGAGAGAGAGAGAGAGAGAGAGAGAGAGACATAGAGAGAGAGTCCTTCCCCCTCCTCCATAGCTCTCCCCTAGCTCTGATACCAGTGAAAGGACAGGGGAACTGACATGCTAATCTCCACCCAGCCATGCCCTATATAGGCCCTTGGCCTTCTAAATATAGGGACCCCCTTGACTGCATGTCCGTCCTGGCCCTTGGCCCGGACTGGTCCTACCCTTGTCCTGACAGTGATGGTCAACAACAACCAAGAACGATGGATTTAAAAATCATAAACCCCTCCCTGCAATGTGACACGGTGGTCAGCAACAATCAAAGATGAGGAATCTATTGAATTCAATCTCCTTGCAATGCGAGGCGATGGTCAACAACAACAAAAAATGATGGATTTGAAAACCCTAAACTTCTCCCTGCAGTGCAACACAGTGGTCAGCAACAACCAGAGACGAGGAATCTATTGAATCCAATCTTTTTTTAGTGCGAAGTGATGGTCAGCAGCAACCAAGGACGATGGATTTAAAAATACTAAACCCCTCCTTGCAGTGCGACACGATGGTCAGCAACAATCAAAGACAAGGAATCTATTAAATTTAATCTCCTTGCAGTGTGACGTGATGGTTAGCAACAACCAAAGATGATGGATTTGACAACCCTAAACCCCTCCCTGCAGTGTGACACAGTGGTCATCAAAAACCAGAGACGAGGAATCTATTTTTTTAAATCCGATCTTCCAATAGTGTGACGCAATGGTCAGCAAAAACTAGGAAGAAAAGATGTAGATATCTAACTCCTCCCTATAGTGTGACTCGATGGTCAGCAACAACGAGGGATGGAAAGTCTAATTGTACAACCTAAGCTACTCCTTGCACTGCGACATGGAGGTCAACAACAGTCAAGGACGAAGCGTCTAAAGTCTAACCCCCCTTGCAGTATGTCGTCACGAGGATCAACATAGTCAAGGATGGGTGTCTAAACCTACAGACTAACACTAAGTGTGGATGATTTGTTGATCACTGGTCCCAATGAGGCACATATTGCTGAATTTAAGGCTGATTTGAATGCTACTTTCAAGATGAAATATTTGGGGTTGTTGCGTCATTACTTGCGCATACAGTTTAAGCAGTGTGATGGTGGTATTACCTTGTGTCAGAAAATTTACATAGAGACATTGCTATGTAAGTTTGGACTTGACGATTGCAAACCTATTGCCACTCCCATGGAAACAGGTTTGAAGTTGAGTCTATATAATGCTGGTGATCGTGCTGATGTCACTCTTTACCAAATTGCTATTGGATGCCTCACTTATGTATGCAACACGAGGCTGGATTCAGTTTTCAGTTTCATAGGTCATCAAATGTATGCATAGCCCAAGGTCTAAGCATTGGCAAGTAGTCAAGAGGATTTTTTGCTACTTGACTGGCACTTTGCATCTTGGCTTGTTTTATCCCAAGGGGGGATCATTGCCGCCAGATTTACATGCTTTTTTGGACTCAGATTCGGTTGGTTGTTATGACACGTGAGTGTCCACAAGTGATGTTTGTTTCATGCTTGGCAGCTCGTGTATTTCATGGTTGATCAAGAAGCAACCTATTGTGGCCACTTCCAGTTGTGAGGCTGAGTACAGGGTAGTCACAATTACCATCGAGTGTATGTCTCAGACGCGTTATGGATTATTTGGGTGTTGGACAAGACATTGCAAACATCATCTACACTGACAGCCAGAGTGCATTGGCAGTTGTGAGGAGCCCAGTTTTTCATGCTCTCACAAAGCACATTGAGGTGAATTACCGTCAGCGAGAGGCTCTCATCTCAGGAGAGATCAACTTGGCTTATGTGCCAACACATGACAACCTTGCAGATCTTTTCACAAAGGCATTATCTCATGAGAAGTTCAAAGCTTTCCACAAAGCGTTGGGCTTGCTCCCCTTTGTGGACTGATCATATCCTTAGGGCATGGCACTTCCCTTAACTCTTCGTGCCAGCCCTCGTTCACCGCATCACTCCCAGGGGGGTTTGTTTCCATATACATGTGGTAGTGATGTGTGTGAACACACTAGGACTGTCGAGGCATTTTTTCCTCTTTAGGAGGTTTTCCCCCCCGTGCATTGTATATACGCCCATCACTCTAGGGCTACTATCTTTCCATTGCACACTAAGTAATACACTCTCTGTTGTGTGCCTTGAGCTTCCTTCATCTTCTCCAAGCTGTGTGTGGTTTCCTGCAACCCTAATTCCAACAAGTAGAGACCTTACAGCTAGTGTCAAGCTCAGTAGTGACCATCTACTAATCAAGTCTAAAAATGATCAAGAATTTTCATAGATGAAAATGAGGCTTCACAAATGATGTACAATGGTAGTATCGGCAACTCAACAGATATAAACAAAGTAAGTCACTACTCTGTGATACATGCTTTCTACATAAACAAGCGTCGGTAGAGATGTAAGCATAAATAATAATTGAAACACCTATGGAACTCAAAAAAAAATCAAGGTGGTAAAAAATGCTCAACACATTGATAGAGGAAAAAAAAATTCATATGCATCCCATAAAAGCGACACTTTATGAAAAATGTTTCCAAACACAAGTAGTAATGTAGAATTGACAAGCCAATCTGACTATATATACAAGCTATAGAGATCAATCCCTAACCCACATGTGGCATCCATAAACCAAAGCACATATGGCTATGAAGTGCTCTCTGAGTGCAGAGAGAAGTACGCACTTGTGTGAACAATTGTATGTGTATGCATGTTGGGTCCAATCCTCCAAGAAAAGCATGTCATTGTTGATGCCAAACCGAACAACAATGATCACCACAAATGTAGTGAAACTAAACCAACATCCAATCAGATCATTATATCTCCCAAACCATGAGATATTTGTAAAGAAAAATTTATATAAATTTGTAGATCTAAGAAAAGTGGTGGAGTATAAAGGGAGGTATCTTCAAAATGTAATTTGAAGAAAACTAAAATCATGTTGCTATTAACCTATGAGTTGCAAGCAATCTGAATGTTTCATCTCAAAATAGATGAAAAATTATGAAAAAACGTCCAACTACAAAGCTGTAGAGCACAAAAAAATCGGTGATCTAATGGCGAAAATTGGTCTATGCATAAGGGGAAAAACATACCTGCATAATGAATTAGAATTTTATCCTGCAAACCTCTCCACACATACATTCCCAAATGCTTGTGTGAGCCACATGCAAGTTCACACATACCCTTATACACGCTATGAGCTAAAATGAACCTCACCTACTATTTCTCTACTCCAATCTACTCTATGTCATAAAATCTAATATCTAACCAACCAAATGATTTTCTCATATTAAACTGATCATTTAATGTGGGAGAATAATTGAGAACAAGGGTTAGGATATAGACATATGCTCATGAGTCTATCTCAACACGGGACCAATGGTAAAGGGGTCCAAATGAGAGATGATATGTCAAAGAGCAAGGATAGCTAGTGGAGCTTAAATACCTTAGGGTTAGCTTCATTAAAGACCTCCAATGGTTAGGTTAAAAGTCCTTTTACCTTAGGCAAGCTAGGGCTATGCTCGAGGTGGGAACGCGGCCCAAGCTTGAGGTGCTTGAGGTGCTTATCATGCTTGCTGACTAAGGTGCTTGAGGTGCTTAATGACTAAGGTGCTCAGGTGCTCCATGACTAAGGTTCTTGACGGGGGGGTAAGGTGTTCCACAAAGTCAACATGATCCCTACTCAAGGGGGGGCGAGCCCTCATTGTAGGGGCTAGAGAGAGAACACACACACCCTCACATGAGGCAAGCTTGGTACAAAGAAAGTAAATAGGACACTTGTCAAGTTCCTCTTCATGTTGCCCTCTTGGTGTGCCTGAAGCCTATTGGTTAGCCTCCCAAGGGGTCCAATGATAATTTAGTTGATTTAATTAATTGTCTATGCATTTATCAAGTCCTCTCTCTTCAAAGGGGAAATGGGGACACTTGTCCCAAGGCTACCCTTGTTGCTTGATATGCACTAAGCATGTGATTGGCCATGCTTGAGGAGGTCCAATCAAGTGCCAGACAGTGCTAGAAGAGGGGTTGATCAAAGCAAGGAGGGGGACTAGCTTGGGGGGTATTCTCTCTCTCTCTCTCTCTCTCTCTCTCTCATTGTGTGAAGTGCAAAGTGCAAGAGCTCCATCTCCTTCTCCAAGCTAGTAGAGAAGTTGAGTGCCTACACCAACACTCTTGGCTATGGAATGAAAATCCAACCAAGAGCCATGCTTCAATGCTTAAACTTGCCATCTTCTCAATCTTCATTACTATGATTTTATGTATGCTAGCAAGAAGAGTGATGATAAGTGAGGAACTAATTCTTTCTCCTATGAATGTTTCTTCTTCATCTTCCCTACCATCATTCCCCGCTAGCTCTCTCGACCTTTGAAGGTGTTTGAGGCCTTATGACTGAGGCTAGGGATAGTTAATGATTTTTACAAAGTTTATGTTATGCTTGTGATGCATGAATCTTTCCATCTTCATTGAATCACCTAGGTTACAAGAAACACAAAGATTGTAATGTACCAAGTCTGTCTTGATGGGAGAATCTATAATACAAAAGTCTATTGGAGGGGGGACCGGCTCCACATAAATCCGGTCTATTGGAAGGGGAACCGGCTCCACATAAATCCGGTCCTCAACTGTTGTCAAGTTCTCTAAACTCTCTCTTTTGCAAAAGTATTGTTCATGCCAAGTTAATTAAGTACTATGGTTATGTTGGTACCATCAATTAAGTTCACCCTCTATGTTCGCAAAGTAGTCTCACAAAAATTCTCTCTTAATTGATCCTAATTCTGCTATTCTCAAAGTTCATAGGCCATTTCCATTACATTGGTATCAAAGCTATTGGTTTCTCTTTTCTTGCTTAAGAAGAGAGGTCCTTAAGTTGTCCATGAAAGGCTGGGCCTGTTTATTGCAATAGGGTAAGTGGGACATGGATCTATTATCTTGGTTGAGAAGGACTTAGTTCGAGGTACACCGTTGGGAACTATAGTGTAATAATGGAGCCTCTCGGGGCTTGCCTTTGGCTTTATCATTATTGAGCTACGAGCAAGCTCAACATGAACCATAATCAACCGAGCAATGTTAGACCCTCTCCACTAGTCTTCGAAATCAACATAAACCACGGGTGTGGCTGCTTGAGAGCTAATTTTCAAAGGCAAAGGAGAGTAGCGACTAAGGTTTTTGAGGGTACCAAAGCACAAAGTAAATCTATGCATAAGTTTAATTAGCATGGCTGATAATAACCAAGAGAGTACAGTGAACATTGATAACTTTGATTTTGCACATGAAGGTGCTAATGATGATGTCCCCATGTTTGTCAATTATCTTGTTACTAGGTTGCAGCAAGCTAATATGGGAAACACTGCTTTGCAAGCCAAAATTACCCAACAACTTCATGCTTATGGGATTTCCCGTCCTCTCCAACAAGAGAGCAAGATTAGGAGGCCTCTTGATGAGACCCCCAAAAGAAGACTCTCTCCCATGCGAGAGGAGGAATCCAAAGAAGGAGAAAGTAATGAATCCCTGAGTTCCTCTAAAGATGTGGCTCCACAAAGACGGCGGTCTAGATGGTTGCAAACTCCTCCCAAGAGGAAACGGTCAACCCATAGTCCTTCTCCTCCTCATTCTGAAAGGGAAGAGAGGAAAAAAGGAAGAAAATGGCAAGAAAGAGGTCACCCTTTTCTCCTTCTTCTTCACCTTCCTCCTCTTTCAATGAAAGCTATGGGGTGAAAGCATGTTAACGTGTCGCGCTTTTTGTGTTAGTTAACATATGCCAACAAGCACATCTTGTAAGCATAACACATGAATATGACAATCATGTTTTTTCAAGTGTGTGGGCCACCATCATGAACTATACAAAGTGTAATACTTGGACTTCAAAAAAATGAATCGTAATATTTTAAAAATCTCTAACAGTTAAGCTCAGTTGTTACACTGAGGTAGTGGTGTAGTCATAAAGCATGGAGGGAAGCACAGCGTAGGGGCCACAGGTCAGAGAGAGGGAGGAAAGTGATTGTGAGCTGCAAGCATGTCTACAGTTAGAGGCCAATAGTCAGGCCAAGTGGAGGATAGCTCACCACTGGAGCCAGCCACCTCCGACAGCAATCTTGACAGTACTTCATCGAGAAGGAAGTCAAGGGGCAAAGGTTCTGTTTCTTCTCCCTCGCCTTGCAAAAGATTGAATGCTTCTAATTCCCAAGGATCCCCAATGTCAAAGTACATGCATGCAGGGAAGGGGAAGCAGGACTCAGGTACTCTCTCTCTCTCTCTCTCTCTCTCTCTCTCTCTCTCTCCCCCCCCCCCCCCCCTCTCCCTCTCCCTCTCCCTCTCTCTTTCTCTCTCTTCAATGAGGGGGCCACATTTGGAAGTTGTAAATCAAGCAAAGCATGACACATTTCTTCAGCATGCCTCGACTACTAATCTGTTAGTGAATCCTCTCACCTAGGGAGAAAATTGTGTTGCTAAGCATATGTTGCAATCAACACAGAGGACTATGCATTCAGCTTATATGCTGGTTTTTGTAGTAGCCCCTGGCTGCAATCTAGTCGTGGATTCTCTCACACTGATCAGGTGCTTGTGCATTGCCTTAGGCATTCAAGGTGCATGCTTAGATGTTTGCATCTAAGGAGAGCCCGCACAATTGCCTGTGTAGAAATTACTTGACAACACTATTCTAGTAGGGTTATGTAAGGTTTTAATCTTATAATCATGTGTGGTGTGTAGGCCGATGGAAAGCTCCCAAGCTGAACATCCCATTGCAGGAAAAGTTTTGTGTAACAGCAGAAGAGTTTAATGTTGTCCATGGCCTCTCTATGGACGGTGTCGACCCCAAATTGGTGAAGTGGGAGCAGATTACAGATTTGGAGTGGTTCAATGTATTCAGAGAGACGAAGGATCGCAATAAATATTGCTTCAAATGCAGTAGCATTCGTAGCAACATGTACGACCAAGTACTTCAGCTGCACTACAGGGTGTACCAGAAGGCCCCCACCAACATGGAAATTAATTCGGCTTTTGCGAAGGGTTTTGTAAAACAATTCAGTCTAGCGGCAATTGCAAGTGGCTCAATCAAGCAGTTCAATTGGGCTGAGTTTGTTGTCCAGCATTTGTAGGACCTTCGAGAAAAAGGATACTATGATGCCCATGTTGAAAAGTGGAGGGTGCATAATACCCACCCCTCAAGTCAAAAAACAGAGGAGGGCTCCACGGAAACAAAGGAAAATTGTGCTAGCCAAGTAGCTCTGAACGTTGTTTCTCCTGCCAGGGCAACACCCCTCTCTATTAATAGCTCTCACAAAGTGACAGCAAGCCTGTCATATTTTGGGCTCTCTAATTTGCAGCACGTCATGAGTGCAAATGACCATCTTAGAAATCGACTGCAGGATGCTAAACAGCAGCTCAAGAATGCGGGTCAGGAGCTTGAAGCTGCGAGGGTTCTGAAAGCAAGCCATGATATGGTCAGCCTTGTAGTACTTGCTATGAGACATAAGCTTCATGATGCTAAGAATGAAAGATCGAGACACTGAAGGAGACACTGGATGGTTTGGGGTTTCCTCACAATGAGGACACCCCCACTGCTGTTGATAATGACATAACCTGTCTTCATGTGAGTGTCGATGGTTTTTGTGATTGAAACTTATGTTTTGAATATGTGCACAACTATCCTATGTACTTACCATGCCTCTGTTTTGCTTGGTTTGTAGATTCATGTGGAGGTGCAGGAAGCGAAAGTGCACGCCTGCGATAGTCAATTACAGCTGCTCATGCAGATAAGTAGGATGATACAAGGCTCCTTCATCCCCACTACCCTATGCAAGATTGCTATGTACACTTTTATAGAGTGTATAGGAGGGGTATGTGATGGGACAACAAGCAACGTTGGTGCAGCCAAAGTTGGTCCGAGCTAGAAAGTGGTCTATGCCAAGCCGATGGTGCATGCAGGTGCAGTGTAGAAGGCTAGGGCATGTGCTAAGGTCCTGGGCAGCCAAAGGGAAGCGGGAATGTATGCCCAAGGCAGCTTTTTAGGCTAACATAGCTCCAAGTTGGCTCAATTGGAATCGCAGATCAAGGTGTCCGAAGTGCTCTATCAGTGTCTTGGAATGTAGTGTTTGATGTGCTCTAGAAGCCGTTCCAAACGGCTCGTCAAATGGAGCCCCGATGCTCAAGATGTTGCAGTTCAAAGTTAGAAGGTTTAGCAGATTCCCGACGGGCATGGCAGCTGGGGACAGGTGGCCCAGGCTGATGTTAGGGGATGCATGTGTAGAGCTCAAATTATGGAGCGTGCCTGTTTTCTCGGATTGCCAACCGGAGCTCAAGATTACAAGTTATGGCTATTTGATGATTTTTGGGGGGCCAAGTTTGAGCCCACTTGACCGCATCAAAGGATGCACCATTTGGCATCTTTTTGGCCTCCCCAAGGTTTTCGATGGTAGTGTGCATCATGTGGAGCTAGCACAAATTGATGGCACGTCAATCGGATACTCGGCCAACAAGATACGGTGGTTCAAATGTGAGGGCCATTGTTTGAGAATGCAGTGCCAGATGCCTTTTCTTGTTTTTCACAGCCTTGTTGAGCGGGCCTAGAAAAGTCAAGAAGCAAAGGGGATTATGTTGAACCAAGCCGGTAATGCGAGTTTTTGGCCGGGTCTTATGACTCGAGTATTAGGCCTGGGAGCAGCAAGTTACGCCTGTTTAAAAGTGGCAAAAAGAAAGGAGTTTTTTTGAGGCTTGAAATGGGGAATTCAAAGGGGAGTCAAGGGGTGAGGCATCCACGGGCTGCTACGTGGCACTGGGTAAATCCCATAGGCGATGGGAAAGGCAGGGTGCCCAATGTACATATACGGGGCTGTGACCCTCACAAGGCATGAAGCGAGGGGAGAAAGAGCTCCCCCTCTCGTTGGCTATGGCGTCCGCAAGCGTTGGGGCAAGGCGGCCCGTGGGCGCGGCGACGACGATTTTGGCCAGCCTGATGGCGGTGGACGGTGGCGTGCTGCGACAACGTCCATTGTCGATTGATGACATGGCAGCCACCCAGTGCGAGCCAGTTCATACGCGGGGGGGGCGTTTTTTTGAAGGTAAAAAGCAAGGTACCATTAGCAACATTGCTAATGGTCCTATGCTCAAGTAGGAGGGCAGTCCCATGGGAAGGAAAGAGAAGAAGAGGGAGATTTCAAGGGCCACCAGGTGAGCTCATTCCAAGGGCGCCCGCCGAGCCGAGGTAAGGCAAGCAAAGACCGGACAAAACAAGAGCAAGGACAAGCCAAGGCAAAGGGCAAGGTAGGAGCTGGGCCAAAAGTGAAGGAGGAGAGAGAATAGAGAAAGGATAGGTCAAGAGAGCCGGACAGAGGTGGTCAAAAGTGGAAATCAAAAGGTGCAGTGCAAAGCTAGGCCCCAAAGGGTAAAAAATAGAGAAGAAGAGATAAAAAATAAAAAATGATGGAGGCAATAGTGACATCGCTAATGCCCCCCCCCCCCCCCCCCCCCCCCCCCCCCCCCCCTCCAAGTACAAATAGAGCAAGAGGGAGCATGTAAAGCCAAAGGCGGTTCCCCCCTTCCAAGAGATACCAAATCAAGGTACCAGATGGACCAATGAGAGGGCAATTTCCAAAATTGAAGGCCCCCCCTATGATGGTTAAATTTTAATCAAATTGGGGGCTTTTTTTGTGCCGTTTGAAGCCTGCGAAGTGGAGTTCTCTGACAGACCTATCCCTTTGTACTTTTTTCTTGAAAATGGCCATGGAGATGGCAGTGAAAACCTTTGTACATGCCTTTTGAAGTGCAATCAAGCCACTGTTGTCCCGTCTTGATGTTGTTTCCCCTTCTCCCCTTCTCTTTCTCCTGCTTTCATGTTTCCCTCGGTATCGGCAGTGCGGATGTGTGTGCCCCCCCCCCGGACCGACGGTGTTTTGTGTGAGAGAGTGAGACTGAGCGGCTGTGTGCGTGTGCAAGGGTGGAGACAGACCGTGGCAGTAGGTGTGCATTGTGTGGCGGATTTGTGGAATGTGTGAATAGTGGAAATTGAGCAGGCGGTGGTCTGCTAGTGTAAAGTGTGTTTTTGAAGGTGTTTTTCGAAAGGATAGGGGTGTTGTGGATACCTTGAACTATAGAGAGGCCCTTGTGTTTGTGGTGGGTGTGTTCCCCCATTCCCCCTCTCCAATGTGTGTACTGGCTGTGGTCTGCCATTAGAAGTACACGAAATCAGTGCAATGGTCAAAATGCCATGTGAGCATACCTATCACCTAATCTGCTTTGTTGCTGCATGCTCCCTGGGGACCGAATGTAGAGCTTCCACCTCCCAGCAGAGGATACCAGCTAAATGGTGCGGCAAGGTCACAAGGCAAGGACCTCCGATCACATAGAGTTATGGTAAGATAATGTTCAAGAACAGTTATCCAGCCTTGATTCCTACACTAGCCCTGTGTATGCTAGTTAGCATAGAAGGTATGCTACTCAGCGTAGTGGGTATGGTGTATAGCATATTGTGTATGGTAGTTGTGAAACCTAGTTATGCTAGTTAGCTTAGTGGGTATGGTGTCTAGCATATTGTGTATGGTAGTTGTCAAACCTAGTTATGCTAGTTAGCATACTATGAGATATAGCTAGCATACATTGTCATGGTGGTAAGCATACTATGTATGCTAGTTAGCACAGCTAGTTATCCTAGCTAACATATTGTGAATACTAGTTGGCATTTTTTGTATGCTAGTTAGCATATTGTGTATGCTAATAAGCATACCTTCTATGCTAGTTAAAAAACTATGCATGCTAATTAGCATAGAGAGTTTCCCAATTAGACACAAAGTATGCTAATCAGCATGTTAAATAAGCTAATTAGTGCACAGTGTGCTAACTAGCAAACAAGTTATGCTAATTAGCGTACCATGTATGTTAGTTAGCACACACAATGTGCTATTAACATACATGGTATGCTAATTAGCATATTTAATATGTTAATTAGCATACCTTTTATGCTAATTAGAACACTGTGTATGATGGCTAGCATGCAAGTATGCTAATTAGAAAAAAGGTATGCTAATTAGCATGCATAAGCATACCTTTTTTTAATAGTTATCATACTTGCATGTTAGCCATCATACACAATGTTCTAATTAGCATAAAAAGTATGCTAATTAGCATACCTTTTTTGCTAGTTAGCACACATGGCTAACAAGGTATGCTAATTAGCATATATAATATGCTAATTAGAACATTGTATATGATGGCTAACATTGTGTATGCTAATTAGCATATATAATTAGAACATTGCGTATAGCCATGTGTGCTAACTAGCTAACAAGGTATGCTAATTAGCATATAAAATATGCTAATTATAGCATACTTTTTATGCTAGTTAGAACATTGTGTATGATGGCTAGCATGCAAGTATGATAACTATTAAAAAAAGGTATGATAATTAGCATACTCAGTATGCTAGCTAGCATTGGTGCATGCTAACAAGCATTCAAGGTTTAGTTAGCATACCTTATTTGCTAGCTCGCATAATGTGTATTCTTGTTAGCATACCTCTATGCTAGTTAGCATACATTTTGAGCTAGCCAGCATAATTTGTATGCTAGTTAGCATACCTCTTTGCTAGTTATCGTAATGTGTATTTTAGTTAGCATGCACAATACGTGATGTTTATTAGCATAACTTATCCTCTAGTTAGCATACCATCTATGCTAGCATACATTGTATGCTAATTAGCATACAAATGTGTATGCTAATTAGCACACCATCAGTAATAAGCATACCATTAGCATACACACAATTTTGCCTATTAACATTTTATGTATGATAATTAGCATACATTCTGTGCTAGTTAGCATACAAACTATATTCACACTTCCTTGTTAGCATATTTTGTATGCTAGTTAGCATATTGATCATGGTGGTTAGCACACTTTGTATACTAGTTAGCATAGTTAGCATAGATAATATGAATGTCTACAGGATATAGATGCCTACCATACATGGAATACTACTTGTCACAATATGCATATAACCAATCATAATGGTATCGATGAAAATTAACGGGTGAATGGAATACACATGAGGTATCAATGATGCAGGATGCGAACCTGACAAGACACCTGTCAATCAAAGGAAACAAGAGAAGCTCTATAATGATGAATCTTATGAGCTGGATAGACAGCATGAAAGGGCAGATGTAATGCCACAGCATGCGACATCGCATGAGGCTGCAGCAGATGGAAAGAAACAGATGATGATGATGATGAATATTTTATCATGATTACTCATCCCAAACCCAAGCCTCCTACAAATGATCAAACAAGTGTCTCAGAGGAAATATTTAGGAGTGTGCAAGAGGAAGGTAGGAGTGCTCAAGAGGAAGGTTTCAAGACTGACATTCGGCTGACTGCGCAAGACGCCGGTGATGACAGTCCCCTATAGGGTTTTTTAAACAAAGTGAAATTAAAGAGAAAAGGTGGCTTGGAACAGATTCTGGAAGAACCTAGGGACGAGAAATGTGCTGCCCCTCCGAGCACCCCGGATGACATAAACGAACGCAACAAGGGTGAAAAGAAAGCCATTCGCTCATGTGCTTGCAAGAAATTATGCTGAATCTGTTCCTTTTTGTGTCCAAGTTATGTAGTGTTAGCAAGCTCCACACCCTGTGGCATGTATCTCTCTAGATATTTATAATGGAAAAACTATTTTCAATATTATTTTATTGTGCAACAGCTCAGTAGTTTTTTCTTGTCCTTTATGATGTCTTTATTTGATACCATTTCTGTGTCACAGGGCAAGAAAAATTACAGTTAGTTGCCCTGCATGATTTGAATTATGTCATTGCATGCAAAACCATATGAAAGCGGCGTATTGCCAAGGCTAGACAGCTACAAAAAGAAAAAGCCGAGATTGAGAAGCGTCTAGCTAGCTATCTTAAACGCTTAACAAAATTTAATGAGTACTTCAGTTATGTTCATCCCTCGGGGGAAGTTATTTTTCCTGAGTGGTATGCACTGCCATATCCAATATGCGTGCCAAAGGCATTGCCAGACGAGGGGTGCTTTTTGGTTCTTGATTTAAATGGCCTGCTTGTTCAAGTTGTAGAGCCAATGCACGGTGACATTCCCCATAAACATGCAAGGGAAATGATAAAGTACAATGTGCAAGATAGGAGGTATGTATTTTGTCGCAGGGACAGCCACAAATTTTTTGATTGGTGCCTTCGATTTTTCCATGTGTATATATGGAGCACCAGCATGACACCTAAAGTGAATGCAATATTAGAAACAATGTTCAAAGAGCAGCGGGCTAAGCTGAGAGGTGTTTTTGCACAGAGTCATTGTAGTGACCAGCCTTGGCAGATATATAATAAGCCTGTATTATTGAAGGATTTGATATTGTTTTGGAAGAATTGCAACTTTGGGCCCCAAAACAGTCTAATTATTGACGATAGTATGTACAAAGTGTGCTAGAACCCTAAAGGAAGTTGGCTTAGACGTGCATAATATGTTACTTACTTAAAATCACTTAAATGTATAGCTGTCAACACTTGATGTTGTAATACACACATACTATGAACAAATGCCCTCACAAAACTATAAATGTGACCAACAAAACCAATGACTTCATTTGGAGTGGGTGGGCTACACATAAGATTTGCTTACCATCACATTACAGTACGGCTCCATTTCCAGCATTGGAGCTAGTGGCAATAATGTTGGCTGCTGGTTTTCCATTTCTGTAGGTCTGTGTCAGAACGAGAAAAAGAGCTCATCTTTGACAACTCATCTCTCGGGCAGGATTCCCGGCACAAGGAAAGAGAGAGAGAGAGAGAGACAGAGAGAGAGAGAGAGAGAGAGAGAGAGAGAGAGAGAGAGAGAGAGAGAGAGAGAGAGAGAGAGAGAGAGAGAGAGAGAGAGAGAGAGACTCCCCACGTCGTCTTAGTTAACTGAAAACAGAAGCACATGAGGAGCAAAAATAATGTTTTCATGGAACATTTGAAATTCAAAGGACTTGCCCATCCGTTTTCAGTATATGCTAACAAGCACAAGTAACTAGCACTGTCCGGGACAACATATTCAGTGACACGTTAATATGCTTCTACCCTATGGCTATTCTCCTAGAGAATACAAGAGGGGAGGACATCACAAATCTTACCCTGCATGGCGAAGGTAATCAAAGCTCAAGAAGTTCAAAGAGGTAGGAAAGAGTATCTCTTTTCTCACCTATAATGGCACCTTCAGTGCTACCGACAAAGTATTGGCCTTCATCCAACAATTTGATGCGGCCTTTGGAGATGAGGGCTTCACAAAGTCCTCCAAGCTACACCATGTAGCTATGCACCTCTAGAAATCTGTTTGTCAATGGTTGGCTAGCCTTTGTGGCAATGGCAAAGCCCCAAAGACATGGAAAACTCTACGAGTTTCCATCATGAAGCAATTCCTTGCAAGCCGATGCAAAGGACAAAGTGCTTACCAAATGGTGGAGTTTGAAGCTTCTCTCCCATGAGTCTATCCACAAATATGTGGACAAGTTTTGGGATTTACATCTCAAGGCTACTGTCTTTCAAAAGATAGACTTCACCGGCAAAGAAACAGCTCTGCCCAGGATTACCTAAAGATATGGGAGAGTACGTCAACTCCCAACGGCTTGGTTCTATCACCAAAGTAATCCACCACACTATGGTTTCTTCGCGCATCAATTTCCAACAAGAGGCTAGAAGGAATGTCAAGCCCATGAAAAGCAAAGACAAAAGTGATGCAAAGGGGAAAACCAATGCCCAAAATTCTTCCCAAGGCAATTCCAACAACAACAACAACAACAATTGGTCCAAGGAGAAGGGAGTTTACAAAGGTAAAAATAAACTCTCCTAAAGAGCTTGAAGCTTTTTGCAAGGACCACAAATGTTTTAAGTGTGGGGAGCAAGGACATGGCTATTGTTCTTGCCCCAAGATAAATGCCCACAGTGATGAGACTCCTAGAGCTTCCACCATCGAAGCTCCAAAAGAGGATGCTCATCGCAAAGGATCACCTCTCTCCTATGCTTGGGGAAAGGTAAGGGAACATGATGCCGTCATCTTGTTTGACCCTGGCTCTACTCACAACTTTATATCAACGGTGTTGGCCACCAAATTGGGCATTCAAGATTTTGAGATGGGAGATACTGTAACGGCCGACACAGCTTTCAAGTGATAGCAAGCCTCTGTTACTCCCTTAATTGGGAAATTGAGGCTTCATGTCCAAAGCTACGTCGACAAAGAAGACTTTTTCATCTCACATCTCCAACATGAGGATTCTATCCTAGGGACACCATGGTTCAACCGCATGGCTTCCAACATGAAGCTCCCTGAAAGGAGAATCTACTTTACCTACAAGGAAAAGAGAATGTATATAGATGCTAGTGAGTCTGGCCGTACTATACCACTTGTAAATCCTCCTGCTTTCCATAAGTTAATGAAGAGCTCAATTTCTGTGTACATGAATTTTCGTCAAAGAGTCCCAAAAAGATCATGATGTTTCATCAAATGTAAATGGTAGGAATCAAGAAGAGTTAAGACTTGTTTAATTTTCTAAAAGGATTCCAAGATGTCTTCATCGATGATATCCCTATGGACTTTGTGAGTGCGCAAATGCGGTGCGTGTGTGGAGAGTGAGGAGGGGGGGGGGGGGGGGGGGGAGGGAGGGAGAGAGAGAGAGAGAGAGAGAGAGAGAGAGAGAGAGAGAGGATGTGGGTGGAGCTCCCAAATCTCACTGTATGAGCATAGTGTGAGAATGAGTGAGAGAGAGAGAGAAGAGAGAGAGAGAGAAGAGAGGAGAGAGAGAGAGAGAGAGTACACAGGATGTGGGTGCAGCTCCCAAATCTCACTGTATGAGCACAATGTGAGAATGAGTGAGAGCTCCTTATTCTTTGTATGTATAAAGAATAAGGAGATAAATGTGGACGGCCAGACACTGGCCGGCAAACACGAGCAAATCACGGTGAGGCAGACCGCCTTTACCTAACATTCACCCACTAAAGGCTTTGTGCCGATAAGTGGCGAGAAGACTAGCCTACAACTAGTATATATAAGAGGTGAGAGAAGACGGCTCTCAACCTGTGCCCACTGGCTCACTTTGTAACCGCTCTAGTGCCTCTACAACATGCATACCACTAGGGCTAGAGACACGACGACACTCCTCATGCAGGTATCGACTGATGACCTGCATGGCTCCACAATGCACAATGCCAGTGTTAGTCATCGCACGACTGATAACTCCCACTGCAAATGCACCAACCGCATAAGCAAGATCGGGTCTTGAGACCAAAAGGTCAAACATGAGAGACCCGAAATCCGACGAAACATGCACCATGTGTTCCAACCTATCCCTGTTAGCAACCTCAATGCCATATGCATCCTCATCAGGAACCACCTAACTATGCATCACCATGACAACATCGTCTAGCAAAGGCATATCTGTTGAGAATGACTACAAAACCAAAAAATCAGCTTTAATGCAATCACACACAGATGTTTGAAGGACATTGTTGCCCTTGAACGTATCAGGCGCATCATAGAAGAATGCATCGGTCTCTGGCTCAACTGATGTCACCTCAATTGATGACTGACAAAGCTGTGCATCCCCAGAGATACCACTGTGTGAACATCACCACAAGACAAATGCACAACCTGCTCTCCATGCAGAACATCCGCAAAAGAGACACGCCTCGTCTCTTGCTCCAAACATGGCTATAACAAAACCAAGACTACGTTGTCTCGAGCCTCTCACACATGCATAGTATATATGAGTCCATTGTGGGCTCCTCTGGCAATCACTAGTGAACCGCAATGCATCTCGAAAGACTGCTCTCTAAGCAATACCTGACAACCAAAAGCTGCCAACTGTCTCATCGAGATCAAGCTTTGTCTCAGCTGAGGAACATAGCACACATGCCGTAGCGTGTATGACACACCACTAGGCAAAGACAAACAAATGTCTCCTGCACCCTCTATGTCAAACGCCAAACCATCAGCAAGTTGCACACAACCAAGTCTCCCACTAGAAAAAGTTCTAAACCACTCACGACATGGTGTGACGTGGAAAGAAGCATTGCTATCTAGTAACCACTGTGGAGAAAGTGTGCTACCCATAGACAAATCTACAAGAGGTACACTCGAGGCAAGCACGACATTACCGTCATTGGCATACACTTCCACTAGAACTGCCTCTGTAACCTTTGTCAAATCTGTATTTTCATCACGCATACATCTCCGCTGTTGTCTCATACGTCTGAAACAACGCCTAATGTGCCTTGTGTGACCACAATGACAACAACGCAAGTATCGGTAAGAACGAGACCGTTGTCTCTCAATGTCACACATATCTGCAACCATAAGTGAATGGCTAAGAACCAAAGTATGGTGAGAACTCTGGGAAAAATTTGGCAGAATATCCCCTGTAAACCTTAAGTACAATCTCAACCATAAACCATGCCAAACTGGCAACAAAGGGGGAGTTAACTCGACCACTACACAATGCTCAAAAGCATGATCAATCGCATCAAAACCGATGCTCACATATGCATAAAACAACTCCACATTCTGCAAACTCTGCAAGCATAAACTGGGACAAACTGATCAATCGAGCGTAAAGCGCATAACCATATACACAAGTAGAGAGAAAACTAGCTCAAAATGCATCCCACAAGAGAAACTGCCTGCAAAAATATGCAAAAAACATATGAAACCTGCGACTAGTTTGTATTGTAGCCACACAAGCATACACAAATCCTCACTCCTGCGACAGTGGGTACAAGAACACCAAACCGTGTCCAAATTGACAAAACCTGTCAAAGTGAGAGTAAACACTCGATCACTGTCAAAGTGGGAATATATTGACCACTATAGAAGATGGCATAACACTGCAAACTTTTATGGCGAGAAGACAGGGAAAAACAAACATAATTTTTTTTGCAAAATGAGTCAAAACTCAACACAAACCACAAGCCAAAAAAATGCAGATAACTACCAGAGTGGGAGTCAAGTCCACCACTAAACCATCAGAGAGCAAACTGCAGATACGTATAAACCATGGTGAGAAATCCTGGAAAAATTTCGACAGAGTTTTCCCTGGAAACTGACCAAAAACTCAAAAAACCTCACCAAATATGCATAACAATAGACACTGTCTCACTAGCAAAATCCACAAATGGTATACATGCAATACCAAAAGCCTGGCAAAATGGCTCACTCCTGACCGAGTAGCTCTATGGACGTTACCTGTCCAAAAAACACTGCAAACCTGTACACCTGCTACCTGCAAGCTATGGCTAGCTCAGACTGTATTCGCATAATGCATACATAGTATGAAACTGCACAAAACCGTGCTAAAAAAGCTCTCTGAAATGCCCCACACACTCAAACAATGTGCATGAAACCGCATCTGGATGTGTAACGATCCAAAAGTCACATCCCAAAATATCACTTGCATACATAAAAACAAGGTGAATTCTCTCTCAAATAGCACCATAGTGTACCATACATAGCCAAAGATGTAAACCACATCACTCTCTACATGCAAAACCTCAATATGTTGAGATAGCTGACAGGTTGTTGCAAAAAATTCAGCACTCATAATTTCAAAATTCTGATATAACCAGTGCTTCTGAAACGTGCCAAAACCCTAGGGTAGACTCCTGGATCACATGTATCCGAGTCCGGGTGTGAGAGATATGCCAAAAATCTCCGTTTTCGGCCCAAAAACACAGCATAAACTTGCTATTGCTGCACCTGCTGTAAAACAGAGAAGAATTCCATCTGACTCCATGTGACAGAGATATACAAAAAACATTGTTTTTGGGAACATAAAAAACGAGCTGCAACACTTCTTGTTCCTGCTCTTTTTCTGCAAAATTCAACAATGGCTTGCTACACAAGCTGAATATACATGCCTAAGCTGAGATCTGACATTGTTGATTTGTATCCACCTCTGTCGAGCTCAAGCCTCCATAGCCAAACTTTGTCGCTTCCGTCTCGCCGAAAAGCCATCGCACGCGTCGCCAAAGCTCTGATACCAATTATGAGTAGGTGAATACGGTGCGTGTGCGGAGAGTAAGGAGGAGAGAGAGAGAGAGAGAGAGAGAGAGAGAGAGAGAGAGAGAGAGAGAGAGAGAGAGAGTACATAGGATGTGGGTGGAGCTCCCAAATCTCATAGTATGAGCACAGTGTGAGAATGAGTGAGAGATCCTTATTCTTTGTATGTATAAACAATAAGGAGATAAATGTGGGCGGTCAGACACTGGCCGACGGACACAGGCAAAGCATGGTGAAGCACACTGCCTTTACCTAATAGACTTACCTCCAAAACGAGGGGATGATGACCATCGAATTGAGCTCCTACCAGGAAGCTCACCGCATAATAAGCCTGCTTATTCTTCAATGGTTAGTGTTTCGACCTTAGGCAAGCTAGGGTTGTGCTCGAGGTGGGAACCCGGCCCAATCTTGAGGTGCTTGTGCTTGCTGACTAAGGTGCTTGATGTGCTTAATGACTAAGGTGCTAAGGTGCTCCATGACTAAGGTGCTTGAGGGGGGGGGTAAGGTGTTCCACAAAGTCAACATGATCCCTACTCAAGGGGGAGCGAGCCCTCATTGTAGGGGCTAGAGAGAGAACACACACACCCTCACACAAGGCAAGCTTGGTACAAAGTGTTAGGAAATAAGACGTAGCTAAATAGATAATTGAGTAGATTACTTAATGGAGAGAGACAGATTTATATACACGAGATTATAGAGTAGAGAGAGAGAGAGAGAGAGAGAGAGAGAGAGAGAGAGAGAGAGAGAGAGAGAGAGAGAGAGAGAGTGCACACGATATACGTGGTTCACCCAATGTGGGCTACGTCCACGGGAAAGCAGCCACTCAATGGCTTTAGTACTTCAAAATAAGAAGTAGTTTACAAAGGGATTATACCCTTAATGGAGCTCCCGCCTTGCTTCACTCTCACCACCTCACACTCACCTTGTTGCATCAACTTCACACTATGAAATGTGTGTAGAAATGGCCTCCTTTTATAGGCCAAAAGGGCTGCCCTCTCTTATGAGAGACAGCCATGTGTAACCGCCCTTGTGCAAATAAGTCCAAATCGGACCCTCCAATCCACCCATGTGTGGCCGCCCTTGAGAAGACAAGTCCGCTTTTGAATTCGGCCACCGGCCACCGGCCATTGACTTCCGACCACTGGCCATCGGCCATTGACTACCGGCCACCGGCCAACCTTCCGGTTGTTTTCCGACCACTTTCCGGCCGCCGGCCGGCCATAATATTCCGGCAAAAAAGAATATTCTGGCGAAAAAAAAAGTCTCAGGGGCAGAGGCCCCGAGGCCTCTAAAGTTGCCCCTGATTCTTGTCCGTGAAAATTTTGGTTTCCGGTGAGTGATTTTCCTTCACGCACGATGGCTTCTCCTCATAATGGGGGCCTTACAAATGTGCGCTTTTACCACAAAAAATTACAAGGGTAAATCAGGCTCCATACTTAACAATCTCCCACTTGGAGACTGATCTCTAAACCAAACTTGTGACTGCTTTCCATTCTGGCTTCTTATCCTTGAATGCCGATTGAAGCTGAGCAAAAGCTCAACTTCTCCTTGTTGACCACCTTTGTAAACATGTCTGCAGGATTTTCACTTGTATGCACCTTTCCTAGCTTTAGTTGTCCCTCTTCCAAACGAGTGCGTATGAAGTGATATCTCACCTCAATGTGCTTTGTCCTTGAATGAAAGGCTGAGTTCTTCTCAAGATGGATAGCGCTTTGGCTATCACTGTACAAGACACAATTGTCTTGTTTGAATCCAAGATCTTCTAAGAATCTGTGAAGCCACAGAATTTCTTTGCTTGCCTCTGTCATTGCTACATACTCTGCTTCCGTGGTAGAAAGTGAAACCACTTTCTATAGCTTTGAAGCCCAGCTTACTGCTGTGCCTCCAACCGTGAACACATAGTCAGTAGTGCTCCTTCGAGTATCTTTGTCACCTGCCATATCTACATCAGCATACCCTTCTAGAAAAATATCAGTTCCTCCAAAATACAAAGCATTTGTTGTTGTCCCTTTTAGATACCTAAGTATCCACTTCACAGCTTGCCAATGCTCTTTACCTGGGTTGTCCATGAACCTACTCACAACTCCCACTGCATGTGCAATGTCTGGCCTTGTCCAGACCATAGCATACATTAGAGAACCTAGCGCTGCAGCATATGGAACTTTAAACATATAGGCTATCTCCTCTTGTGTCTTTGGACACATATCCTTCGTTAGTTTAAAATGACCAGCCAAAGGTGTAGAAACTGGTTTTGCATTTTGCATTGCAAACCTTTCTAGTACCTTCTTGATGTAATCTTCTTGAGATAGCTTTATTGTCTTCTTCGTCCTGTCCTTTGATATTTTCATACCAAGTATCCTCTTTGCAGCACCTAAATCTTTCATTGAAAAAGATTTGGACAGCTCCTCTTTTACGTCTTTGATGTCCTGCATGTTAGCACTTGCAATCAACATGTCATCAACATACAACATTAGGATGATGAATTTTCCATCTCCCAAATTCTCCGTGTAGACGCAGTGATCCGAGTTGCATCTTCTGAATCCATGATCCAACATCCATCGATCAAACTTCAAGTACCATTGTCTTGATGCTTGCTTTAAACCATACAAGCTCTTCTTTAATCTGCAAACCATTTTCTCCTTACCTTTTACTTCATACCCCTTTGGTTGAAGCATGTAGATTTCCTCCTCTAAGTCACCGTGAGGGAATGCCGTATTTACATCCATTTGCTCGAGATTTAGATCATGAGCAGCCACAAGGCTTAAGACAAGCCTAATTGAGTTCATTTTTACAACAGGAGAAAATATTTCATTGAAGTCAATACCTTTCTTTTGAGAAAAACCTTTTACCACAAGCCTAGACTTGTACCTTTTCTTCCCACCTTCTTCTTCCTTTAGCTTGTACACCCATTTGTTTTGAAGTGCCCGCTTATCTTTAGGCAACTCAACCAACTCCCATGTTTGGTTGCGATGTAGTGAGTCCATCTCCACTTGCATGCTCTTCGTCCATTCTTCTTTGGATTCATGTTGCATAGCTTCTTCATATGATTTCGGCTCTCTAGAATCTGAGATCAAGAGATGGTTGAAGGAAGGAACAAACCTTTCTAGAGGTCTACTTGCTCTTGTAGATCTTCGGGGAATAGGTTGAGGCTCCTCATTTGGTTGACGTTGTTGCACATTGTCACCGTTTGCAGTCCTTGAGTCTTCACCGTCCTCAAGCTCCATGTACTCATCACCTGTTTCTTTTGTTTGTTTTCTTTCCAAGTAATCTTTGTACATATTTTGTTCGTTAAAAATTACATCCCTACTCCTTAAGATTTTACCATCTTCAGGATTCCATAGGCGAGACCCAAAGTCTCCTTCTCCATAGCCAATGAAGAAACACTTTTTGGACTTTGCATCTAGCTTTGATCTTAGGCTTCTATCTATGTGCATGAAAGCCTCACACCCAAACACTTTGAGAAATGCATAATTCACCGGTTTACCTGTCCATGTCTCTTCTGGAACTCCCCCATCCAATGCCGTTGAGGGTGACCGATTGATTAAGTACACAGACGTACTTACAGCTTCCGCCCAAAGCTCAAGCGGTAGGCCTGCATGTAGCCGCATGCTTCGTGCTCGTTCCATGATTGTCCTGTTCATCCTTTCCGAAATCCCATTTTGTTGAGGTGTCCTTGGGGTTGTCCTTTGCCTCCGAATGCCATTGCTAGCACAAAAGCTTTCAAAAGCTTGGCTGCAATATTCGCCTCCATTGTCAGATCTGAGGCATTTAACCTTGGTACCTGTTTCATTCTCCACAAAGGCTTTCCACCTTTGAAATATGGAAAATACATCGGATTTATTCTTCATGACATAAACCCATGTTTTTCTAGTCGCATCGTCTATGAATGTTACATAGTACAATGAGCCACCAAGTGATGGTGTACTTGCAGGACCCCAAACATCAGAATGAACCAACTCAAGTTTTTTATTTTTTCTTTCATTTCCTCATTTTTGAAATTTTACCCTCTTTTGTTTACCATAAACACAATCTTCACAGAACTCTAAGTCCACTTCTTTCAAACCTGGTAGAAGCTTCTTTGTTTGAAGGATTTGCATTCCTTTGGCACTCATATGCCCAACTCGGTAGTGCCACACTGCACTGTCAACTTCTGTAGTTGCTGCACAAGCTGAAGGTTGCGTGCTAACAGTACACAAGTAAAGTGTACCGACTTTTTCACCCTTGGCAACCACCAAAGATCCCTTTGAGATCTTCCACCGTTTGTTTCCGAATGCAATGTTGTGACCTTCATCGTCCAATTGTCCTGCGGAGATCAAATTTTTGCGAAGAGAAGGAACATGTCTAACATCTTTAAGCTTCCATTCATTTTCGTTAGCAGTTTTGACAGAAACTGTACCTTTGCCGAAAATCTCACAAGCTTCATCATCTCCCAAGTATACATACCCAAAATTACCTTTGGTGTAGTCTTGGAAATGTTGCTTGTGTGGTGTCGCATGAAATGAAGCCCCGGAATCTACTATCTAGGAATTGGACACATTGTCTAATGAGAGAATTAGAGCATCTTGCTCTACTTTACCTGCCACATTGGCCTCCGATGTTGGATTGTTGTCTTGAGACTCTGTCTCCTTCTTCTTCTTGGACCATCAATCCTTCTTGACGTGGCCCTTCTTGCCGCAGTTCCAACATTCAAGAACTAACTTTGTGCGTGACTTGCTCCGCCTTGAGCGATCACGACCCTTTTGGTTTTTGAACCTCTCCTTAAGCCTTCCTCTTGTTTCCACTGATAGTGCAGCACTTGATGATTCTCCTGTGCTTCTCCTTCGCATTTCCTCGCTTAGGAGAACACCCACACCATCATCAAACTTAAGAGTATTTGTGCCAGAGATAGAATTACTTACAGCCATCACAAGGCTGTCCCAACTATCCGGTAGAGATGATAGTATAAGGAGAGCTCGCACTTCGTCATCGAAATTGATTTTCACTGATCGAAGTTGACTTATGTTTGTGTTAAAGTCATTTAGGTGTTCTGCAACTGAACCATTCTCTGCCATCTTTAGATTGAACAAGCGCTTCATAAGAAATACCTTATTGGATGCCGATGGTTTCTTGTAGAAGTCGTCAAGTGAATTCATCAAGTCCTCTGTGGTCTTCATCTCCGAAACATTGAAGGCCACTGTTGACGCCAAGCTTAACCGGATTGTTCCCAGTGCCTTTCGATCAAGGACAATCCATGCTTCATCTGCCATTGTTGCGGGCTTCTTCGCAAGACCGCCTAGTGGCAAATAGAGGTCCTTCTGGTAGAGATAGTCTTCAATCTGCATCTTCCAATGTTGGTAGTTTTTGCCGTTGAACTTCTCAATCTTGAGCTTCCCTTCCTCCGCCATAACTCCCACTCAATTCAAGGAATCCTTTCCTTGAGATAATTTAGCTACGAGCAAACCTTGCTCTGATACGAGTTGTTAGGAAATAAGACGTAGCTAAATAGATAATTGAGTAGATTACTTAATGGAGAGAGACAGATTTATATACACGAGATTAGAGAGAGAGAGAGAGAGAGAGAGAGAGAGAGAGAGAGTGCACACGATATACGTGGTTCACCCAATGTGGGCTACGTCCACGGAAAAGCAGCCACTCAATGGCTTTAGTACTTCAAAATAAGAAGTAGTTTACAAAGGGATTATACCCTTAATGGAGCTCCCGCCTTGCTTCACTCTCACCACCTCACACTCACCTTGTTGCATCAACTTCACACTATGAAATGTGTGTAGAAATGGCCTCCTTTTATAGGCCAAAAGGGCTGCCCTCTCTTATGAGAGACAGCCATGTGTAGCCGCCCTTGTGCAAATAAGTCCAAATCGGACCCTCCAATCCGCCCATGTGTGGCCGCCCTTGAGAAGACAAGTCCGCTTTTGAATTCGGCCACCGGCCATTGACTTCCGACCACCGGCCAACCTTCCGGTTGTTTTCCGACCACTTTCCGGCCGCCGGACGGCCATAATATTCCGGCAAAAAAGAATATTTCGGCGAAAAAAAAAGTCTTGGGGGCAGAGGCCCCCGAGGCCTTTAAAGTTGCCTCTGATTCTTGTCCGTGAAAATTTTGGTTTCCAGTGAGTGATTTTCCTTCACGCACGATGGCTTCTCCTCATAATGGGGGCCTTACAAATGTGCGCTTTTACCACAAAAAATTACAAGGGTAAATCAGGCTCCATACTTAACACAAAGAAAGAAAATAAGACACTTGTCAAGTTCCTCTTCATGTTGCCCTCATGGTGTGCCTAAAGCCTATTGGTTAGCCTCCCAAGGGGTCCAATGATAATTTAGTTGATTTAATTAATTGTCTATGAATTTATCAAGTCCTCTCTCTCAAAGGGGAAGGGGGACACTTGTCCCAAGGCTACCCTTGTTGCTTGATATGCACTAAGCATGTGATTGGCCAAGCTTGAGAAGGTCCAATCAAGTGCCAGACATTGCTAGAAGAGGGGGTTGACCAAAGCAAGGAGGGGGCTAGCTTGGGGGGTATACTCCCCCCCCCCCCCCCCCCCAACACTCTCTCTCTCTCTCTCTCTCTCTCTCTCTCTCTCTCATTGTGTGAAGTGCAAAGTGCAAGAGCTCCATCTCCTTCTCCAAGCTAGTAGAGAAGTTGAGAGCCTACACCAACACTCTTAGCTATGGAATACAAATCCAACCAAGAGCCATGCTTCAATGCTTAAGCTTTTCATCTTCTCCATCTTCATTACTATGCTATTATGTATGCTGGCAAGAAGAGTGACAATAATTTAGGAACTGTTTCTTTCTCCTATGAATGTTTCTTCTTCCTCTTCCCTACCCTCATTCCCCGCTAGCTCTCTCCACTTTTGAAGGTGTTTGAGGTCTTAGGACAGAGACTGGGGATAGTTAATGCTTTTTACAAAGTCTATGTTATGCTCGTGATGCATGAAGCTTTCCAACTTCATTGCATCACCTAGGTTACAAGGAACACGAAGATTGTATTGTACCAAGTCTCTCTTGATGGGAGAATCTATAATACAAAAGCCTAATGGACGGGGGACCGACTCCACATAAATCCGGTCCTCAACTATTGTCAAGTTCTCTAAACTCTCTCTCTTGCAAAAGTATTGTTCATGCCAAGTTAATTAAGTACTATGGTTATGTTGCTACCGTCAATTAAGTTCAACCTCTATGTTCTCAAAGTAGTCTCACAAAAATGCTCTCTTTAATTCTCCCAATTCTGCTATTCTCAAAGTTCATAGGCCATTTCCATTACACTCTAGATCTAAGTGATCTCACTTAAACCAAGCTCTAATGGTGAGCTTTGAAATGGATGCCTACTCACAAATGCACCAATTCGCGCATGCCACAAAGTGAGAGCTCCCTACAATGAACTCCTCATGCTGAATTGAGTGCTTTGACACTAGTTGTGAGTGTGTGGTGCAAGAGCATAGCCATGTGTATGCAGTGAGGAATGAGATGAGAAGAGGGAGATGCTTGCTTGGTGGAGTCGCTATACAACATGAATAAACTTTAATCTCTTATGCATCCACTATATCCAAAGAAGCTCTATAATATATAATGCATCTTGGAGGCCCCTACCATGTGGCATAATGAGAGGGATTGGAGGAGGGAGTGGAGGCCAAGGCAAAGAAATAAAGAGAGGAAGGCCCTATCATGGGGAATTTGGAGCAAGAAAAGGAGTCCTCTCTCTCTCTTTCTCTCTCTCTCTCTCTCTCTCTCTCACACACACACACACACACACACACACACACACACACACACACACACACACACACACACACACGCACGCACGCACGCACGCACGCACGCACACACACACTCCACAAGGGGAGCTCTTTCCCTCCCTTGGTCCATAGGACGGGCCACCCTTAAGCTTAGAGAGTGAGAGATGAGGGTTAATGGTGTTGGGTCAATCGACATGGCATTTACCCAAAGAATACTAATGCTATGTGATTGTGCTTGCTAGGATTGCGAGCAATGTGACAGGTTGAGACGTGAGTCTCTCTTTAAGCTTAGTGAAGGCTTTTCTCTTCTTTTCAATCCATATATACTGGACATTCTTCTTGGTCAAATCGTGTAATGGTCCTGCTATGGCCGAGAATATTGTAATGAATCTTCTATAGCACGAGTGCATTCCGATAAAAGTTCGTAGCTCATGTAGATTCCTTGGTTCATACCACTCATTTATCACCTCAAGCTTTTTGGATCCATATGGATACCATCCTTTGAGATTATAAGACCTAAATATTGAATGTCTTCTAAGAAGAATTCACTCTTTTTGCTATTAATGAATAACTTATTCGTTTGCAATGCTTGAAACATCGCTTTGAGATGCTCTTTGTATTCTTCTAAGAACTTAGAGAAAACTATGATATCATCAAAGAACCACTGTAAGCCATATGTACACGAAAAACTATTTCCATCATTTGATTGAATGTGGGTGGAGCATTTGTCAGCTCAAAAGGCATGACAAGATATTCGTACAAGACAAAGGTGGTGCTAAAGGTAGTCTTGTGATTTAGAGCTTGTTAGTTGGTGGCTGTTATTGTGACCTTGAGAGTAGGGAGGCCAGATGTAGGTGAGGAGGCTTTACAATTGGGGTACAGAGGAGGGGGGGGGGGGGGGGGGGGGGGGATCTTCCAAGTACGTGCCTATGATTTGAAAAAAGTTCCCAAAAATTGGAATCTTGGAAGATCCTTCTTGTGAGTCCAAGTAGAGAATGCCTGAGCTATAGGTGGAATGCAATGGAAGCAGGAGGCAGTTGAACAATAGGACCAATGGGTGTTTCCTTTTTGTTTGCAAGATACCCTCTTGATCTCAAAGGCAAAACTTGAATCCATTGAAAAAAAAGAGCCATTGGGATAGTTTTGTATGTTAAGAGCTGCGAGATCGTTCTTTTTTTAATTTTTAAAGGGGACACACTGCAATTATCAAAGCTATTTGGGTGGGATGGCTATCTCAATGTAGTACCTGATGGTGTGAGCTCGATACGTAGTGTTCCACCATACTTTTACTTGGGGTTGCAATAGAATGTCCGAAGGAATGTGAGGAAACTATCAAGATTCCAAGTAATAGAATTGAGTATCCCGCATTCTATTGGTTTGCCTCGTGATCGCTCGGGTTCTTTCCCCCCTTTTCCATTCCTCTCCTCCCGTGTGCTGTGCCCCATGCCCCACCTTTTTTTTTTTCCTTTGCTTAGCCAAAAGGCATCTCATGAGATACGGTTAATGAAACATGTGTGCTACCCTACATCAGACGCTGGCGATCTTCCAATGTGCATGCTTGCTGAGCAGCAGCAAAAGGCCAGCCACGCGCAGAGAGCGCGTTGGACACCAGTAAAGGTCTGTGCCCGCGCTCACATCGAATACGCATCAGCCCAGAAAGAGCTTCACCACTATCCTTGAGAGAAGAAAGCAGAGGCAAGCAAGCCATTTATCAATGCAATCGCGATCGAAGACGCTGTGGATCTCCAGAAACGTAAAAGAGACTCCAGCACCATTGTGACAGAGCTATCAGGAATCTTGAAAAAGATGCTCACGAGGCGAGAGATACATATTTTTTCACAGCCGCAGCCATGCCACATCTCTGCCCAATCCTTCACTCGTTTGCTAAGCCTAAGGTATGTAGGATGTCTTGATTGTGTTGTCCATCTCCACATTGTTATGACCCATAATGTTCCTCTTTTTCTTGTTGAGATGCTGAGGAGACGTCGGGTTTGGATCATCGGTGCATGGTGTTGACAGAGGCAATGGAGCTCATACATGAGCTCCAAATGACGTTAAATGAAGTGGGGAGGCAAAAGAATAAGATTTTGGCATCCATTGCAGAGCAAGCAAGTCTGCACTCATCTGCAGCATATCAAGTAATTTTGCAACAGATTGTGCAACCCTTGGGATTTTCGCGCTCACAGGGTTTCCCCCATGACGCTGCTCTTGTAAAACCCCTAAGAAGTGATGCTCTGCCCAATGTGCCTTAATGCAGCCGCAGGCCTCCCTTGACCAGATTTCATGCCTTTTGTTCAAATGCAGGAAGCTGAGCCGACGGCAGTTTGCATTGCGTTTGCATGCTTACATGTGCCAATGTGGAAGAGAAGCTCATTCTCTGCTGGGAAATCACCTTGTCTGCATATTGGCAGACGTCCGAAGCATGCAGCTTGCTCACCATGTACTTGAAAAATCAGTGCACACAAATGAGCAAGCATGGAACTCTCTCATCTTGGGCTATCTCAAATGTGGACTGCCAAGGCATGCAATACATCTGTACCACATCATGCAGGAGAAAAATTCTGTACATCCCAATAAGTATACCTTTGTAGCCCTTCTTAGAGCGTGCTTGAATTCCAATCACTTTAGTGCTTGTATTTGTATTCATGCGGAAATCGCTAGATTGTGTTTACTTGAAAAAGACCTTTTAGTAGGTAATACTTTGGTGGCAGTGTATATTGGCTATGGATTGCTCCTCAGAGCACGAGAAGTTTCTGACGCGCTTCCAAGCCGTGATGTTATAACATGGAACGTGCTTATGGCTGCCTATTCCAAACTTGAGCTCCATGTGGAGGTTCTTGATTGCCTAGACAACATGCATTTAGAGGGAATTTCTCCGGATTCTATTACATTTTCCCGTTGCATAAAGGCTTGTGGCAGCTTAGAAGACAAAGAGAGAGGTGAAGAATTGCATAATTTAATCAAGAGAAAGGGGCTTTTGGAAGGAGATCATGTTGTGGGCAGCAGCTTGGTTGACATGTATTGCAAATGGGGTTTACTGGTTGATGCCCAGCAAGTATTTGACAAGCTCCCACTCAAAGATGTTGTGTCGTGGACCATTCTTATCCAAGGATATGCAGATCATGGCTATGGTGAGGAAGCCCTTGAGTGCTTTCAACAGATGCAAGATCTGGGCATATTCCCTGATGCATTTACACTTGCTTCATGTTTGAAAGCTTGTGTCAACATTGGAGCTGCTGATCGAGGCCAAAAGATACATCTACAGATCGAAAAACAAGGTTTGTTGGAAGGAGATCAAGTCATTGGTAACACGTTGGTTGATCTGTATGGTAAATGCGATTTACTTGCTGATGCACAGCAAGTCTTTGACACACTCCCCGTTAGAGATTCTGTCTCTTGGAATGCGCTTATAGCAGGTTATGCGGAACATGGCTATGATGAAGATGCGATCACGTACTTTGAGCGAATGCGAGGCGAAGGCGTTTTTCCAGATGCTATTACGTATGTCTGTTTACTGAAATCTTGTGGCCGCACGGGTTGCTTAGAGAAGGGCAGGGATGTACATACTGAGATTGAGAGAAGAGGCTTAATTACAAAAGATTTCGCCATTGGAAACACAATTGTGGACATGTATATGAGATGTGGCCTTTTAGCTAAAGCGCAAGAGGTTTTTGACAAGCTTCCATTTAGAGACGTTGTTACATGGACGATACTTTTGGCAGGCTATGCTGAACATGGGCATGGAAACGAAGCAATGAAGTGCTTCAAAGAAATGCAACTTTTTGGCTTTCCTCCAGATGCCGTGACACTTGTTTCTAGCTTGCAAGCTTGTAGCAAACTGAGAACATTAAATACAGGCCATGGTTTACATGTTGAGATTGAGAAAAAGGGGTTTCTAGATAGGGATGCAAGAGTAGGAAATGCTTTGGTTAACGCGTATGCCAATTTTGGATTACTTGCTAAAGCAAAGCAAGTGTTTGACATCATTCCAGCTCGGGATGTTGTTTCTTGGAATATACTCATCTCAGGATATGCTAAATATGGATGCGGTGACGAAGCTCTGTTGTGTTTCAATGAAATGCAACGTGAGGGTGTAGTACTCGATACTGTTACTGCAATTAGTTTACTAAATGCTTGTGCCACTATTGGAGCCTCAGACAAGGGCAGGGAACTGCATGCCGAGATAGAAAGACAGGGATTTTTGGGAAAAAGTCTCATCTTGAGTAATTCGGTCATTAATATGTACGCTTCTTGTGGTAGGCTCGGCAAAGCACAGCAAGTGTTCGAGGAGCTTCCCTTTCGAGATGTAGTTTCATGGACCATTTTGATTGGGAAGTATGCTGACCTTGGGTGTGGTGAGGAGGCTCTGAAATATTATGAGCAGATGCAAGCCCACGGTGTTTCTCCAGATGCTGTTACATTTGTCTCCATTTTGAGTGCTTGTATCAATGCAGGTGCATTACGGAAAGGTGGGGCCATACATGCAGAGATTGAGAGAATTGTAGCCCTCAAGGGAAACAGATTTTTAGGCAACAAGTTAGTTCATATGTATGCGCGGTGTGGCTTGCTAACCAATGCACAAGAAATCTTTGACAAGCTTCCTATCCATGATGTCATTACATGGAATGCTTTAATCGCAGGCTATGCTCAGTTTAAAGAGCCTAAGAAGGTTTTTTGTGCAGTAAGCAGAATGTTATCTGAAGGAATCAGACCAGATTGGGTTACTTCCGCAACTGTTTGTAATACATGCAGAAAATTGGGCCTTGTAAGACCCTTGCCTGAGAGGCTGATAGATTTTAATGTAGCTGAAGACTTGCATAGTACCATGCTTTTTGTACAAGGAGACCAAATACCTTTCCAATTATTTAATTTGAAGAGCTCTATGGTAGTTGAATCTTGCCCTTTTTGAAGCATTTATGGTTATAGTCTTCTATTTGGACTGCTTCAGCATCATGCCATGTTCATGAAGCATAAGCTGCCAGAGTTTTATCTCTACTTGAAGGGCTAGTTTTCAGGTCTTGTGAAGCTGAAGATATGAATCTTTCTAAAATAGACACAGATTTTGTATTAGATAAAATGGCAGGTGATTACGTCGTGGCGAGACGGAGCTTGCATCAGCCTGATATCTTCTTTACAAAAGTTACCCATACAAAACTTCACTACAGAATGGGAGGCCCCTCATTACAAAAGTCCATCATAGAACCATGACCGCCATTTCTGGTGCAGCTTTGACACGCGATGCCAGCTTTGCATACAAAGCGACCACTTCGTCTACATGTTCATGGATGATAGCCATGGCAATCAGCGTTTCTTTATAGAGCGGCATTGCCTTGTGGTTCCACACACCTTGCCAGCAGCAAAAGCCTTATGTGGAGTTCATGAGCTTTACGAATGTCTCTACTTGCAAGATGGGGAATTTTAACATTGTGAGGAGTGCTTCCCCAGAGAAGACCTGTTTGATCCTATCTTGGATGAGACAAGACAGACCCTCAGTTACAATTGCAAGTAGGACAAGATCTATGAGTTCTCATTGACAACTTGACAACCACTTTTAAGAGTGCATTGTTTAGTAAGTTCTGAACCAAGCAAATAAATATAGGGCTGAGTCCCATATCTTGTAGTGGCTGTTAAAGTCCCATTCTATCCTGGCATAGGTTTTGTCAAAATCTTAAAGAAAGTCATGCTTGATTCTTTTGCGTGTTAAAAGACCGATAATTGCATCTTAGATAAATGTCTTTGATGAGACCTTTCTGTTCTCTACATGTTGAATACTGAACTCGGTTAGAAAGCTAAAATTTTATATGCACAGGGCAGAAGAATAGTGACCCTCCAATTTCTTAATTCTCAATTTTCCCCCTTCTTATGAAGAAGTTTGACACTAGATTGGAGGCCTAACATGTCATAAAAGTATCCTTTCACAGTTTTGGGGAAAAAAAATAACTGATACTTATGTAAGACTTGTTGTATTTTGAAAATCCTTGCTTGAGTTTGAAGCTAAAAGACCACTTCTTATGGAAAAAATAAGTAACATCCAAAAATTCCCCGTTATTTGGTCATGGCAAGCTTCCTAAGTCAATGTATTGCTCCATTTTAATAGAAACAACAAAATCTATAGTTCAATCCCATTCTAAGTAGAGTAGGGAAATTTTTTAGACCACCTAACTATTAGCCCCACAAAATTCAAAGGATTGATAATCAAAGTCTATGGTTTTTGAAACCCCACAATTTTTATTCCAAACATAACATTAGGTACAAAATATCACATTCTCTATCATTCTGTTGACCTATCATTGATATTACTGTAGTTGTGTGCATTATTGCCACCAAGTGTATGTCTCCTTGATACACTTTGGTACTTTCAATTCATACATTGGAAAGCATAATTTTTTTTCTCCCAAGGTAAATTTCGGACACAATTGTGAAGTACTAATTTGCTCGCATGAAACCCACTCTTCTAAAATGTGGCCATTAGTATATCTCAAAAACTATTAATGGCCACATTTGATATTGATAGTTTTATTTGTATAACCATGGTAGCTTTGTATCTTATATCAAAAACTTTGTGGACAAACTACTTCAAAGCTGGAATAACTTTAGAAATTTGCTCAATTAAGAGGGCATAAAAGTTTCCTGCTATGAGTATACTATTTTATAGCCCCCATATTACCTAATGTAGGAAGGGCTTTGAAAGTGAAAGACTCTTCCTAGAGGGCTAAAATTTTGGTGTTAACATATTGTTGAAGTGATAAAAGAATTTGACAAGGGAGCCATCAAAACCCGGACTCTTGTTTTTTCTCAAAGCTCAAATTAAGAGATTTCTTTTCGTGCTACTATTTTGTCTTCAAATGAAAGCAAGAATTAGAGAAAATTTTGCAAAAGTGTTCTTGAACTATGGCCAAGTTTTCCTCTGCAGATGTGCATAGGCCATGGTGTGAGTTTAACATCAAAACAATATCCTTTGCTTTCTTTCTCCTTATTAGTGTACGCATCTTAAGGGTTTCAATAGGCACCCACTTTTGAAGAAAATTCTCTTCCTGATGGGTTTAGTGGCCACCAAATTTTGCAAAAAATCTTGTTCTATTGTGCTCATGCACTTTTGCATTGGGTAGTTCCTACCTCACTTGGCTAATCCCTTCTTGACACTCTTCTTACACCACGAGCTACCCTAGGCTCAAGTTCTTCCACTTTCTAATATCTTTGAAGTTTAAGCTCCTTGCATATTTTCTTAACTTGTTTGATGTATGGTCCAAATGTTGGCCATGGTGCGTCAGTGGCTTAAGACAAAGCTTTAGCTAGGGTTAGGTTCCCTTTTGTCATCTCCCAAACATTCCTAATCCTAAGAGGGAAATATTAGCAATGAAACCATCCCCCTTTATGTGTAGTTTACCTTCCATAGAGATGACCAAGGGGCAATTATCCAACATGCAATTGATCTTGGATACTTTTTCATTAATAGAGCTAAACACATTCAAGATTGCATTTGAGACAGAGAAACAATCGAGTGAGGTTTTTCTGCAAAGAACACCTTTGCTATAATTCTTCAAAGAGAGTTCCCTTATATCACCACTACTAATTAAGGTGGATCTCTCCGTGACACTATTGAATACTTCAAGTTTTGACCCTCTAAGTATTGTCTCTAGCCCCTTGTATCGATCCTTCCATGTTAAAGTCTCCTACAAGGAGTAAGGGCATATTGATGTTAGAGAGAAGAGATTTCTAGATGTGTGCTCTATTTTGTAGAGAGCCTCTAGTATCGTAGGAAACTAAACAAAAATGAATAGGGAAAGTAAGGTCAAATTTCTACCACCTTATATCAAGGAGGAAAGTTATAGAAGAGGGAGAAAAGCGAGGATTTCACCGAAAGTGTTGTTGAGGTAAATTGTGTTTGAGAGGAGCAAAGACAACACCGAGTTGTTGGCTGAGAGAGAGAGAGAGAGAGAGAGAGAGAGAGAGAGAGAGAGAGAGAGAGAGAGAGAGAGAGAGAGAGAGAGAGAGAGAGAGGATGTACGACACAAGAAACACACTTTGCACTTGGAACTATAGACTATAATCTTTAATCAAGAAATAATTACAAATATTTGATGAAATCGGCTCTATGTGCACTCATCAACTGCATCACACACTAGAGGCTCCATGAAGACTACAAGATGGATGTCTTCGATACCTCTAGTACCCCAGAACCCAATCTGAAGAACCAAAAGAAACCCAACCCTAATACCTAAATTGACCTCTTTGTTGCTCTGTCAATTGACCTTCTTCACCACTGCACAAGAAGTACACAACTGTGTTGCCCTTGATGACTTCCAATCCCCAAATCTATGAAAAAAATAACATCAAACTTCACCTCCTACCCTTCTTCTTGACCAAGAGTGAGGAAAAAGAGAGAGTTTCAAAGTGCCGAGGATGATAGAGCAAAACCTCCCTTGATTGGCTTCCTTTCCATCTTCCTCTTCTCTCCTTACAGAACAACACTTTTCAATCAATGTTCTTCTAGCGTTAGTGTTGTAGAGAAGTTCACCCACTGATGCATGGAATGCATCAAACATGTCCATCATACATTCCATCAGCTGCTAATCTTCTTTGTCCAAGGGATAAATATCTACAATAATCAAAAGCACACAATATATGAGTGAATGAAAAAACCTCTTGTGGAGTTTAGAAAATGCATAGTTTAGTCGGTTAGCTAGAAACTCTATCAGTGTTATTCGTAGATGTATCTCAAAGTGTATATATGCGCGTTCAATGAAGCCCTCCTTGATCGTCTGCTCGTTTTTTATAAGCAAAATTACCTTTGCAACTATTAATAGAATCATTTCTCTCCGATTTCTTGTCCTTGTCTGCACAAGAACCCATCTTCCAATGGTAATGGTGGTGGAAAGCCATTGACCATTGTCCAAGTTGAAGTTGTTGAATAGTTCCACTGACTTAATACTTGTAGATAGTTGGCAAGGTCTTTTGCTCTCCATTGGTGCTTCTTCTATGGCCTTAAGATGCACAACATAGAAGAGATAGATAGAGAGAGAGTGTGTGTGTTTAGTAGTGTAGCTAAGCACAAAATGGATGCATTGGAATGTAAACAGAATGGTTAGTTGAGTGCAAGCAAATGGGAATGAGTGGGAGAACCATGAAATCTATCATATAAAAAAAGTGCATATGTATTTAGTGTGATCTATGGTACATTTGTCTTATGTTTGATCTTGACAAAAGAAAGATTCGAGCAAATCGCGACGTATATTATTATTAAGGTTTTTAAAGAAAGTAAAGATTTTTTTTTCAAAATGAATTCTCTCTTTGGCATTGAAAGGACCAAATTTGAGTCCAAACTTCCCCTAATGGAGATCTTCACACACACACACACACACACACACACACACACACACACACACACACACACACACACACACACACACACACACGCATAGAGAATCAAATCTCTTCTCCCTACTTCTTAAGTTTTCCCACCCTTGATCTCCTGCTTCCCCTTCGTAGCCTCCTTCTCCTCTCCTTATCTCTCTTCTTGACAACATACAATAATCCTCTTGTCTTCTCAATCCCCTACTTCACTGAGGTCAAGAAAAGAACAAGGGAGAGTGAGAGAGCTCATGCCAAAGACAACTCCTCCCTCATTCCCCTACTTCTTCTTCTTCTTTTCTCCCCATCTTCAAAGCATGCAAGGTCCCACTTTTCTCTTGCTACCCATTTTCTCCTTCCCTATGCAAAAAAGTCCCTCCTCCTTGCCTTGTTCTCATCCTCACAATTTGTTTCCCAAAAGCAACCTCCACTTTCTACTTTTACCATGAGTCCCAAACCTCCTTGTCACATTGGCTTACAATGAGTCTAAAGCCATGTGACACTGTGGCAACTCCCAACTTTGTGATGCACAGAATCTAACACTTCTTGAGACATATCTCTTTGCCTTGCCTGTGGAGCAATACTCGCTCCATCAAGGATGCCTTCTAAGCTGCACACTGGCCCATGCTTTTATTTCTTCCATTTTACATTGCCTTCCCTTGTTTAGCTTATGGGCACCTACTTGATGGGCCAAAGGCCCCAAGGCCCAAAAAATCCCAACCTTTGATAATCCCAAAAGTGATTTATCATATAATGAAGCACCATTCATCGAGCCCAAAAACCCAAGGTTGGTGGGTGGCCTAAAAAATGGGCATACAATTTGAATAAAGAATAGCCGACAGACACCTTATTTGTTTTTGATTTCTTGGCTCTATTCTTGTTGTGCATATGGTGCAATGAATGCACTCCAAGAGACAATTTTTTGGACAACAAGCTCCTCAAGCACTTTTTGTGCGTTCTGAAGTACACCACATTTGGCATACATTTTGACTAAGGCATGGCTAAGCTCATTATGTTTCTCCAATAGCATGTGTCTAGCAATGGAGTGAAAACAAAAACCCAAATCTTGCTTGCCACCGCCATGTTTGGCATATCCTATGATCATCGCACTCCTAACACAAGTCACACCAAACCTACCAAAATACACTAAAACTCGTGATATACAATTTTCCTCTTTTGCCTGCTATGTGGCACGATAGTGTTGTCACCCTTGTTCCTTTGAAGTGGGGGGTGAAATATCCAACAAGCATAACATCATTAAGAAAATTGGATAGTGGTGGTGCTATGCAAGCCAATTTTGCATAGCACAGGCCAACAACACACAAGCTTTGTGACATTGTATCTTTGCTATGTGTCACATATCATACAAAGGAGCAAAAATAACACAAAGCAGATGCACATAGCATAGACCAATGACTCAGTCAATTATTGGTATAATCCCAGTTTGATGCAACCCGGTAGCACATAACACAAGTAAATAGACCCTAGCCAAGCTAATAGCATATAACATATAGGAATAGCTATAAATTTCAATTTAACAAACTGTGCTTTTTCAATGCATCCCTTGAATCATGCAATCTCTCTCTCTCTCTCTCTCTCTCTCTCTCTCTCTCTCTCCCCCCCCCCCCCCCCCTCGACCATGGAGGAGATTGATGAGATACACCAGCAACCGCAATGATGGACCTCTTGTGATCCACATGAGGACTATTTTGTATCAGCTCTTGTATCATCATTTATATCAGACATTGTATCAGCCTAGTTTTAGCTACCTGATTAGCTTGCATTTAACTTTGGACTTAGCATTCAGATGTTTGGTTTTCAATTCCTTTTATTTTGGTACTCAAACATTGTATCAGATACATAAGGTTGTCACTTTGTGGTCTCATAGGTCATTTTGGCCTTCAGAAGATTTTAATAGAACAATTCATTTCAATTTCATTTCTCTCTCTCTCTCTCTCTCTCCATAGACTCTTAGTTTGCACCCTCATAACCAAGCCAATAACATATACAACATATAGCAATGGCTATAAATTTAAATATAACCCACGGGAATTTTCAAAATGGACCCCTTGAATCATGTTCTCTCTCTCTCTCTCTCTCTCTCTCTCTCTCTCTCTCTCACTCACACACACACACACACACACACACACACACACACACACACACACACACACACACACACACACACACACACACACACACACACACACACGCACACATTCGTTCTCATTCATTCTCATGCAGGTGCAAATAAAAATGGCAAAGCCATGAAAGTGCATGAAAATAGGCAAATGTCACTATTTAAGGAGATGAGGTAAACCAATCAATGCTATATGAAAAAAGAAAACAAGCACAATAGTTTCAAAAGACAAGACGATTTTCTCTTTCTCTCTCTCTCTCTAGCAAATCCATGAAAATGCATCAAAATAGGAAAATGTCACTATTTAAGGGGAAAAGGTGAAGTGATCAATGCTATAGGCAAAACCAATTACAGTAGTTTCAAAGAAAACATGATGAGAGATTCAAACTATGTGATCCATCTTTACATACCTTTCTTTCTTCGCAATTGGGAGTTGTGACTCCCTAATGACAATGATGCAAGTTGGTGGTTGTCTATTGACAATGGTGCAAGAATATAATCCCAATTACATAAGGTGGGAAAAAATTGTTGTATTTGGAACTACATGTTGCAAAACTTGAGCAAGTAGATTATCTACAATTTGAAAGAGGTGTTTGTGAAAAACGAGTTAAGTGAAGGTTCTATTGACCATTGATGATGAGAAAGTGTAGTTTCTGATGTTTTCTCTTTAGACACTAGTTTGGTACCAATGTAGAACACTCATAATCCTTTTTTTTGGGGCCAAACTCACAAAAGTTAGTGTATAAATTAGATATTCCACAAATGTACAAAGCAACCTCAAGCTTGATTCAAGCCTTGAGGGACCAAAGGTTACGTCAAGAAGTGTTGGGATTAGGATTGCAGAGAAACGCACACAGCTTGGAGAAGATGAAGGAAGCTCAAGGCACGCAATAGAGAGTGTGTTACTTAGTGTGCAATGGAAAGATAGATAGCCCTAGAGTGATGGGTGTATATACAATGATCGGGGGGGGGGGGGGGGGGGGAACCTCCTAAAGAGGGAAAAAATGCCCCAGCGGTCCTAGTGTGTTTACACACATCACTACCACATGTATATGGTAACAAGTCCCCCCTGGAGTGATGCGGTGAACGAGAGCTGGCACATGAGTAAAGTGAAGTGCCATGCCCTAAGGACATGATCAGTCCACAAAGGGGAGTAAGCCCAAAGCTTTGCGGAAAGCTTCACGCTTCTCACGAGACAATGCTTTTATGAAAAGATATGCAAGGTTGTCCTGTGTTGGCACATAAGCCAAGCTGATCTCTCCTGCTAAGAGCCTTTCCCTGACATAGTGGTAATGCACCTCAATGTGCTTTGTGCGAGCATGAAAAACTGGGTTCCTCGCAATTGCCAATGCGCTTTGACAGTCAGTGTAGATAGTGTTGGCAGTGTCCTGTCCAACACCCAAATCAACCATAAGGCATCTGAGCCATACACACTCAACCGTAGCTATGAAGACTGCCCTGTACTCAACCTCACAACTCGAAGTGGCCATAGTAGGTTGCTTCTTGCTCAACCATGATATACATGAACTGCCAAGCATGAAAGAAAAACCACTCATTAGGAAGAGAATGGGGTCTAGGAGGGCCTCTTTATTTGGCAATTTAAGGAAGTCAAACCATTTGTATTAAGAAAGTAACCAAAGGACAGCTTTTGAATTCAAACAAGCAAAACGGCTAGTTTATTTGAATTCAAAGTTCCCCCCCAAACTGGAATTAAAATCTAGCGAGCAAAACCATATCATGTAGCATATCTATGGAAAGAGCTCGACACATAGATTGTAGATCTATGATCTCCGCTCAAATTGGAGATCATATATGGGAGTTATGGAAGACTGAAAATCATAAAACTTACTCATCTCCTTTTTTTGGAGGAAAGTGTATCTTTTGATCACTCTTACACATCTCTTACACACCCACCATTCTTGCACACATGGCATATACCTATTCATCAAAATGTTAATCACCTCCATAAGCTCATGGCAACTAAAGAGGCCCTCCTACACCCCATCCTCTTCCTAATGTGTGGACACTCGCGTGTCAAAACAACCAACCCAATTTGAGTCCGAAAAAGCATGTAAGTCTGGCAACAATGATCCCCCATTGGGATAAAACAAGCCAAGATGTAAAGTGCCACTAAGGTAGCGAAAAATCCTCTTGATAGCCTGCCAATGCTTAGACCCTAGCTATGCATAAATCTGCTGACCTGTGAGACTGCAAATTGAATATCCGGCCTCGTGTTGCATACATAAATAAGGCAGCCAGCAACAATTTGGTAAAGAGTGACATCAGCAGGATTTCCAGCATCATGTAGACTCAACTTCAAACCTGTTTCCATGGGAGTGGCAATAGGTTTGCAATCCTAAAGTCCAAACTTACATAGCAATGTCTCTACGTAACTTTTCTGACACAAGGCAATACCACCATCACACTACTTAAACTGTATACCCAAGTAATGATGCAATAGCCCCAAATCTTTCATCTTGAAAGTAGCATTCAAATCAGCCTTAAGTTCAGCAATATGTCTCTCATTTGGTCCAGTGATCAACAAATCATCGACATAAAGAACTACAATGAGAAGTACATCACCCTCACGCTTTACATACAATGTGCTTTCTATTGGACTGTTTACGGAAGCCTCGCTTGACCAAATGAATGTCAACTTTCTCATACCAAGCATGAGGAGATTGCTTCAACCCATACAAAGCCTTCTTACATCTGCACACTTTGTCCTCTTGTCCTTTTATGACAAAACCACGAGGCTGCGTTACATAAACTTCCTCAAATATGTCACCATTCAAGAAAGCAGTAACAATGTCTGATTGATGTACATCCCAATCAAAATGAGCTGCCAATGCACATAGAAAATGCACAATAGTGATACGACAAGTGGGAGAAAAAGTCTCTTTATAATCTATGCCTTTTTGCTGTGCATAACCCTTTACAACAAGTTGAGCCTTATGGGGATCAATCTCACCATCCGGCTTGCATTTCAACTTGTAAACCCACTTCGTACCAATGGCCTTTTTGCCAGGAGGCAAATCACATAAAGTCCATGTGTCATTTTCTATAAGTGCATCATATTCTGATTGCATGGCAGCCATCCAATTTTTTGAATTCTGTGCTTCATCAAAAGACAGAGGCTCCTCAACATCATGTAAGCTAGATACAGCCAAAGCATAACAATCTGATGCATAAGATCCATGGCGAGAGACTGAACGAGTACAACTAGACAAAGGTGCATCCAGTTTACTATCACGCAAAGTGTGCACCATCCATTTTGGCATACCTCTAGACTGCTCATTTTCAGCCCTTTCGTCATCAAGTACATCATGTACATCTGCGTAGTAATAGGCTGATCTGTAACATTTTCAGAAACCCCCATAGGCTGTACATTTGCCTCATTGGAACTTACATTTGTATTTCCACCACTGAAAAGAGGCAACAAAGTGTCATAAATGTCCTGTGAGCTTACATTAATGTCTCTAGTACATGATAGCAAGGGCTGAATAGAATCTTCCACAAACACTACATCCCGTGAAACCAGAATACGTTTCGTTTGTGGATGATTCAGCCTGTAACCTTTGCTTTCAACACTATCACCAACAAAAATACATTTGACAGCCTTATCATCCAATTCTTTGTGCTATGTTTGTGGCACCAAAGCATATGCCAAACAGCCAAAAACGCGCATGTGCTCAATAAGCTTTCTATCATGCCATGCTTCATATGGAGTAATAGACTACAAAGCTTTTGTAGGACACCTATTTAGTACATAAGTGGCACACATGATGGCCTCAAGCCAAAAAGAATGTGGCAAAGCTTGACTTTTGACCATACATTGTGCCATTTTCGTAAGTGACCTGTTTTTCCTCTCAACAACACCATTTTGCTGAGGTGTATAAGGCACTGTACATTGGTGTTTTATCCCACGACTAGCCAGAAATGCATTGAATTCATGAGACATATACTCCCCCCCTCAATCGGAATGGAGGGTGCCTATAGTACATTTTGAGACATTTTCAGCCATAGCCAGAAATTGTTTGAAGCACATAAAAACTTCGGACTTCGCTTTAAGCGAAAATACCCATGCATGCCTGGATTAATCATCAATGGAAGTCATGAAGTAAAGGTAATTGCCCAAGGACGGAGTTTGCATGGGCCCACAAACATCACTATGCACAAGCTACAACCTGCATGTGGCCCGAACTGAACCATCCTTTGGAAACTTAGAACACTGCATCTTACCCAAAATACAGCCTTCACAAACATGTTTGACAGGTGCTTCAAGAGGCGGCAAAGAAGCAACCATATTAGATTTCTACAAACGCAGCAAACTGGCTAAATTCAGATGACCAAAACGTGCATGCCAAAGTTTTGCATCTGAAATAGCCCTTGAATCTGCAATAGCATTTGCAAAATTTTGTCCACACTTGTCATACAAAGTGAGCTTATACAGCCCACGGTACAAAAGGCTAGATGCAACAATTTCATCACCAAAACTGAGATCATGAAATGTACATTTGTCATCCACAAATTTGACTACAAGTCTAGCAAGTGTGGATACAAACAAGAGATTCTTCTTGATCCTAGGTACATAAAGTGCATCAACAAGTGTGAAGGAACTACCATTTGCAGCAGTAAGCGCAACCTTTCCAACTCCCTGGACCGGATAAGAGGCATTGTTGGCACAGGTGACTGAATTTCCATGAGGGACAGACTCGAGAGAGGTGAACTATTCACGATGTGAGGTAATGTGCTTTGTAGCACCATTGTCGAAATACCACACATGGGAATCTGCAGCAACTGACAAGCATGCATCATGGAAAACATAATTGTAAGTGCACTCTGCGCTAAAATCCCAATCCGTATCAACATCAGCAACACAGTCTCCTTTCACAGAAGACTCAACAATGGCTGCATTTGTGGTGGAACCACCCTCTTTGTTCTTAGCCTCTTTGGCCTTCAACTTAGGACATGACTTGATCAAGTGATCATTAGCTTTACAATAATGGCAACACATTTTCTTTTTTCCCTTATCACCAGAATTTCCAAACGAATTTCTTTCAGCAGAAGCATTAGGAATAGAATTTTTTTCCACTCGCAGCAGAACCATAAGAAGTGGCTGTATTGCTGTTACCACCCTTTCTCTGAGAAGCAATAAAAGTCTGTTCAACTGTACGTTTCCTAGTCCTGTTTTTTTCTAGAAAGCGACTCTTGCAACAACAATGTGCATAATGCATCAAAATTGACAACTTTAGGATTTCCTTGGGTCATAAGTCTCCAAGTACTAGCAAAATTCTGGTAAGAATCTGGTAAGGCATCAAGAACAGTTTGCACAAGGAAACTGTCCAAAATGACTTCACCTGCAGAAATAAGTTGCTCATTGATATCCTTGACACTAGCAAGGAAAGTGTCCATATCATCTTCCTCATGCATAATCTTTGACTCCAGCTCTTTACATAGCAAAGCAATTTTAGCGTCAATGCGACTTGCATAAAGACCAGCCAAAATATCCCAAGCCTGTTTTGCAGATTTTTCTGAACGGATGTAAGGAACAATGGTGCGCTTCACAAACAACGCAATCAACGCATGAGCCTACACATCCTTTACATCCCAATGAGCTTGTTCTCCCGTAGGCAAAACAACTCTAATAGCAGCAATCCTTGCACCAAGACATGCAACATCCTCAACATCACCTACATCCTCAGAACCAGGACGTACATCAATGCCCTGCACAATATTCTAGACGCCCTTTGACACAAGAATGTGTTGCATCATATAAGCCCACATAGGGTAATTGTCCCCATCCAACCTGTCCTCAACAACAAACATCTTGAAGACATCTTTGTTGTTATCAGCCATGGTAAATGTTGAACCTAATGTGAAAATTGCCTGAAAATAGAAGAAATGGAGCGGGACCAACACGTGCTATATATCACAAACCATAGAAGACTGTAAGGCAGTGTTATGCAAAAATCGGCACTGACAAAAATTCTGCACAAAATGACAAAATTGCCTATGCAAATCTGCCTGTAGTGGAAACGGAGGCCGAAATGAGCCCGAATTAGAAATTTGAGCAGACTACACTCTACAAGCTCTCCCAAAATATTTGTCAACCTATGAACGCTCGCCAAACCTCACTGTAATCGGAGAAAGTGAGCAGGCGTGTGCTGGAGCAGCTGGCGACTAAGCCAGGAGGACGTAACCTGCTCCGATACCAATTGTTGGAATTAGGGTTGCAGAGAAACGCACACAGCTTGAAGAAGATGAAGAAAGCTCAAGGCACACAATAGAGAGTGTGTTACTTAGTGTGCAATGGAAAGATAGATAGCCCTAGAGTGATGGGCGAAATACAATGCTCGGAGGAAAAAACCTCCTAAAGAGGGAAAAAATGCCCCGACGGTCCTAGTGTTGTACAAGAAGTTGTATAGCCTTAAACCAAGGCAAAACAATATGATCTAATGGCCTCACCCGGTCCTTTACAAATAATGCACTCTTTCTCTTGTTTTTGCGTAGAAAGTGGGCATGAATCCTCCATGGCTGCAACCTCTCTCTCTTTCTCATCACTCCCATGTTTGGCCCACAAGCATGTAGTTTCCATCAACGGCTGTGTGGCATCTCTATGTGGATTTGACTGATGGTTTACTGACAACCCCAGCAATAGGATAGTTCCTTGCATAGTGACCAATTTTGCAACATTTGTCGTAGGCCATGGGGAAGGAGACAAATGCCAATTCTTGACAAAAGGCTGCAAAACCACCCATGTTTGAATCTACAAACTTTGGAATGGGTCTCTCCATGTTCCAAAGGATGCACACCTTCACATCCAAGCCCGATCTCATCCTCTGCACCTTCGGCATGAAGAGTAGCCGGCCCAGCTTGGAGTCTAGAGTCTAAACATGATCATGCAACCAAATTGGGAGACTCTTAAAAGTAACCCATACTGAACATGCGCGTATAATCTCTTTTTTGTGGGTGAAACTCAGGGGTCCATGTCATGATGTACACAAACGATGACGAGCTCCATATTCCTCCTTTATTTACAAGATCCTCAACCGCTTGTTCTGAAACACACAAAACTACATAAAACCCTAGTGTTGCACCTCGTTCCTATTGTTGAACACTATAGGAGCCCAATCCCATAAATCTTGCGCCGTCATGCATTTACCCATAAAATATAGCACTAACGTTTTTGTGAAACATGCTTGCAAACTCTAAAGAGCAGTGTCGAGATTGAATTTGATTTGCACCGAAACACTTTGATATATTTGTAAGAAGTAAAGTGCTAATCTGTTGAGGTTTGTCGATATACATTCTAGTCTTCAAGTGACATCCCTTTGATAGGGGAGGTGGCATGCAGGGGTTTCAATTTAAAATTTTGGAGGCTTACCATACACCCTTTTTAAAAATGGAAATGGCATTTTATCCACTTTATCTAACACTGTGTTTTAAGCTAACTAAGTAAACTCTATGATACTATTAATTGTTTCCAACAAAGTGGGCGTAGCTTCAAGAGTTTTTTTCCACATCAATTAGTTGTGGTTTTCTTAACAAAAACACAACTTGCGAATATATCATTTAAATTAATATATAGTGACTATTATATGGATTTTTTTTTTGTATGAAAGAATTCTGTGGGACTTGATCCATTAGGTGTTCAATGAAGCCTTCTTGGGCCCTTTAAATTGTCTAAGCCTATAATATTTCATTAAGAAATAGCCAAATGAGGGAGTGTCATGAGTATAAAAAATGTTTGGTTTGTAAGAGATTAAATAGTAAGTTGCAAGCTTACAAAAAATAGGCATATTTTATTTTGTAAAATGGCTAAAAAAAAAAAAAATCTTTGATATTTAGTTTAGGAAAACATCACACCCTCGTGGATTCTCTTCTCTTTTGCAATTGCCCAAGAAACCATCATCTTGCTATCACCATGAATGTGGATAGTGGGAACCTGTCCTTGAGAGAGTCCACACAAAGATCTATTTTATGAGTTATCTGACAAAATTATCAATAGTAATCAGAGTTTGTGTAACTCTATAGTTAGAACCAAAATCTCTATAACTTTATAGTCAAACCAGAGTCTGTGTAACTCTACAATCTATGTAACTCTACACTCAGTCAAAACCCAATATTGGCACCTTTAAATGCAAACCATTACTTCCATTTTTGAGGTCTCTCTATTAGTCTAGGTATATCCATTGATTGGAACTCTTGTAACTAATTTTATATGCATTATGGAACTTCTAAGCACCAAATGTTGTATCAATTATGCTGAGACTTGTACTTTTGAAGTAGTTATGAATCTAATTCTCTAATTCCAATTGTCGCAACTCTTGACATGTGAAGTCTTTCATTTCAATTCAATTATTGGTATGACTTTCCCATCGGGTCTTCTTTACTTTGATTCTATTCATTTAGTTTAATCTAATATCTGGCATTTGACTATGAAATATTAACCCCAAAATAGTTGTCAAGTGACCAACTCATTCCATTTTGTGGATCATGATAGTGATCTAAAGCTCCTAGTAGTAGGGCAAGGATCTGATGGAGAACCATGCTTTTAGAATGAGGCAACTAATGCCAATCCAGGGAGAAGAGGGGGCAAGGAGCATCGAGCCTCTCAACACCCAGCACATTCTAGAAGACGACATTCAGAGAGAGTTGAGAGACACTCTCATTCACATGGATCTCATCATTCATATGGGAAAGGCAAAGAGAAATTTTATATTGATGTCCATTGTGCTAGCAAACATGTGAGTAGGATCACACAGAAAAGCTTGTAGACGGAATGAGCCCGACACAAATACAGAGATTGATGATAATTACAATGAGAGATGGGAGGCAGACATGAACCATCAGACACCAGGAGAGGAAACCAGATTACAAGGATAAAATGAAGAGGCCGAGAAAGGGGATTAGATCATCATAAATCCAAATACGATAGAGGAGTGAAGGAAATGGTACTACCATTACCCGACATGTAAGCTCAAAACTTACAATAATATAAAGAAGGCTTCCTTGCGGAAGTATAATAAAAATGGCACGGATGAGAAAATCCATGGATAAAATCAAACACAATAAGCTATTTGTTAGGAGTTATGTGGAGAAAATCAAGGAATTGACCAAACAACCATATGAACCACCATTAGAAAAATGCATGCATGCATGGTTTTTGAGTGGGTTTAGAAGAAAGAAATTAAGAGAACAAGAGGTACCAACACCAATTCTAAAGTTTAACGATCTAGTGCAAAGAGCTCTAAAGTTAAAGAAATAGGCTAAGAAAGAGAAAGGCTCAAAAGGAAAGGAGAGTTTCAATTCTAGTGAATCATCTATTTAAGGATCTAATACCAGCTCCAACTCTTCGGATAGTGATTCAGAGGAGACATTCAAGAGTAGGAACAAGGGAGCATGAACTAAAAAGATTGGCACGCTATCCAGGTAGATATCTGACATATCCAAGACCAAATCTTTAGTAGGAAAAGTGGAGGCTTCGTGCATGAAATGTAATTCAAAGGAGCATAGGTATAATGAATTTTTCCAATACACTTATTGAAAGCTTTTGGACATCTATGGAACAATTCCAAAATCAGAATGCACCATTTCAAGGACGGAAAAGATGTTTCCATGATAGCTCTAACAAATCCAAAACTAGTCAAGCAAGAGAGGATGCCATAGAACATGGACAATGGAGCTAGTACCAGTAATATGGCTGGAAGAGGATGCTATCAATTTTTTTTCTAATAGAGGTAGGGGTATATCTAACTTTACCACATGTAACCTCCAATGTTATATGTGTGAAAAATATGAATAGTTTGCAACACAATGTCTAGATAATATAAAAGTTTTAGTGCTTGAGAGAAATGTAGCACAATCAGTTCCAATGCATGTGATCACTAGGAGTGTTGGAACTGTCATAAAAAAGTCACCAAATGAACTATCCAGTCAAATGAGGCAAAGCAAAGAGGCTCATAAGTGGGAGAAATAGAGAGTTGTCTAGAAGGTCAAGGGAAAGGCCAAAAAAGTGGATGAGTGGCAGGAACAGAGGGCACACACAGCTAATATCACACAGGATCTGGGAAAGAGCATGCCAAAAAGGCCAAAATACTTAGATGCCATAAATATTCAAAGGTTTTGCTGAAAGATTCAATATCTTTGGAGAAAGAAATCCTAACTGTGGAATCTGTAAGAATAGTCCTAGAGAAAAAACTAAGAAAACACAAAAAGGATCGCAAGAGCATCCTAAGAAAGAGGTAAGGCAAGTCAAGACCGAAGCCAATAAACAAGATCTAGAGACTAAAGAGTTTAGCAACAACAATCTACATCTCCACAAAAGAGTCCATCAGCAACTAAGAGACGTTGGAGGCTAGCAGAGGCATGGCACTACAAAGACAGTTCTTTGAAGGGAGGTCATCCAATTCAAACATTATTTTTGGGAATGATGAGGATCATATATATGTCAAAGTTTGTAAGAGAATCCAGAAGTTGACTATTGAAATCAATGATATCAAGAGAACATTACCTGAAACGGCCAAAAGAAAGAGAGAGTTAGATGCAATGGCGGTCAACTTATTTGTAATTAAAGATGACAAAGTACCAGTCATCCAAATCAACTACAAGATCAAGAAATAATGGGAACCACTTTTAAGGATAATTCTGGATGGCAGTGTAAGAGCCAAAAACGGTAGACCAAAGGATTTTCCAAGCCAGTGGTATGATTGAGAACCATCAGATTGGAGTCGAATTGAAAAAGTTTAAAATTAGTTTTTGTTTTCTTGGATGTCTAAGGTGCATATATCATGCTTTTGGGAAGGCCATGGCTAAGGGGTGCAAGAGCCATACACAATTATGAAGGCCAAAGACTACTAAGTACAAGGGCCCAATAGAAGAGTTCAATCTAAAACTAACAACACGAGAAGCTGCAAAAGAGAAATCCGCTTAGAGGAGTTATGCAAGAAGTATGAGACCTAGAAGATAGAAAGGATGTTAGCATGGATGAACATCTTTCCCATAGCTGGGATAGACCTAAATGTGGTTCTTTTGGATCAACAAAGGGCAGAACAACAAAGAAAAAAGTACCCAAATGACTTTGCAGAGTCAAATCCAGGGGCTTTAAAGACCATTTAATCTGGATGGTAGGCCTTCAGTAGAATATGAAAGCTAGACAGTTGGGGAAACCAAAGGACATGAAGAGGACATGGGAAATATGCATCATAATGCACATGCACTTGAATGCATTGCACTACCAACTAATCAAGAGGGGGATTCAACTAATACAGATAATCCTTACAACAATGAATATGTAGTAGACATATGCATGGAAAAAGAAGAAGAATCACTAGCTGAAAGAAAAGGGGGTGGAATGATGAGCTCGTTATTATTACCAAATGATCAAGAAATAGAGGAGTGGAAATTAGGTTGAAAATTAAATCCTAAGGTGACAAACATTAATAAACATATGAAACCAAAGATCAAAGAAATATCGAGGCAACTATTTGAGAAATATGGAGACGTCGTTGCTTGGGAACGTATGGATCTTCTTTGCTTGGAAACGTATGGATCTGAAAGGTGTTGACCTAGAGGTTTTCAAGTATCAAATAGCACTCAAAACCCGATGCACAACCAATACAACTCCAAAGTTATAGTATGAATCCAATTTATGCAAAGAAGGTTAAGGAAGAAATTGATAACCTACTAAAGGTGGCATTCATCTCACTAAAGTAGAAAAGACTGGTCTCAGTCCGGTAAAAAGGCTCTCATTATCGAAAATGTGAAATTTACTAGCATAGCTAGATTCCTATACATACTAGGTATTGATGGAGTGTTGAGAATTTGTGTACGTATGCAAGCAAGGATGGAAGCAGCCATTGAGATGCACACTCGCAGTTCAAGAGGACATTTTTCTATTGACATAACTTATAAGAATATTTTGCAAACATCCTTATGCAAAGTATGATCTCAGATGTTAGAGATGTTTGCAAAACATGTGATATTTTCTAGAGAATGACCAAACTCAATGTAGTAGATATGACACCTTTGACCACAATTCAACCCTTGGGAATATTTATGAAGCAGGGATAGGATTTCATGGGACCCTTCAAGAAAGTCACCTCTAGGAAGAATAAGTATATAGTCACGACTACATGTTATGTCAGCAAATGGGAGGATCCTAAGGTACTTTCCAACAACACAGCTAAGTCCATAGCCTGGTTCTTATTTAAACATATCAAATATCAATATGGCTTCCCAATACAGATATTTTCAGGTCAAAGTACTATTTTCCATCACGCATTGGAATTCCACGCCTTACTATAGCAAATGCAATGGATATAGGCTGAGAGTAGCAACAAGACTATTTAGATTGTTTTGACCAAGATTGTGAAAAAAGAAAATCACACCTAGGATAAGCAACTTTAGACAACACTTTGGGCATATAGAACAACGTATAAGATCACAACTGGAATGACACCATTCAAAATGGTGTATGGGACAAAAGTTGTGGTACCAATGGAGTTTGTTGTTCCCAGTCTTAGATTAGAAAAAGAGGTTGGATGAGCTACTTAAGCTAGATGAAATCAAATAGAGAGAAAAGTTGGAATAGGAAGAAGTGCAACAACATAAGAAAAAACCAGCATAACAACAAACTAAAAGTATGAGAATTTAGAAAAGGTGATCCAGTTTTGCTATAGCAATCAAAGTCGGGCCTAAAAAAACCCAATGTAAAGGTAGCATGGTCAGGATCCTATGAGCTAGATCGCGCTTTCTCTAATGGTAGAGTCACACTAAAGGACTTGTTTGGTCTGATGTTTCCTGGGGTCTACAATGGGTCAAAAATTAAGTTGTATTATTCAACTCCAATAGAGCCTTCAGCACCAATAAGTTGTATTATTCAACTCCAATAGAGCCTTCAACTCTAAAAAACCTCCATTGGAATTATATTTGGAAGGATTTGAAGTGGTCACATTCAACCAAGATATTCAATCAGACAGTGGTACAAAGATTCTCAGAGTCCAATTTTAAACACTAGATGTTCAGATGACGTCTGAAGGAACTAACAACCACTTGCAAGCAATAATTTGCGTATCTTTTTGGGTATCCCACCCCTTATCATTATAAGAAAGAACCAATGCATGATTGCCATGTTGATAACGAATGTTGTTTTCTTGAGGCACGCAAAAAGTGAAGCATTCATGGCTTGAATTAGAATCATTATGAGACAAGTGCGCAACCCTATAACCATTCCCTCACCTCTTGCTGGCATAGAGCCTTTTCTACAACACATTTGCCACCTACAATCATTGCACACATAAACCCTTTTTTGCACTTTGGTTTCCATCACCAAGAACCTAGATAGCAATTTCTCCTTTTCTATGCAGCCAATTTCATAGAGTTCAGAGATGGGAAAAAGTGCAGTGTTGTCTCCTCCAAAGTAGTGTCAATAGTGTTGGAAGAGTAGCAACAAGCCATAGAAGAAATGAACCAGGGCTTGACAGAATAGTCACAAACAACAATTTCTTATCAAGCAATTGGAAAGTATGCCTTCAAGGATAGCAAAAATAACTACTCTAGAACTGGGGAATGATAGTGCTTACGGAGGCATCAAGACTCTCTATCAACATGGCTATTATTGAACACATGGTAGACACGTTCAATGGTGACACATCAACAATCACAATTAATGAAAGAGATATTCAGTAAATGGTTGTTGTGATCTCACACATCTTGAATTAGAAAGCCCAATCTTGCAATGTTGATACCATCATAAGTTTTTGAAATGAAGCACCCAACTTCCAAAAGGGAAAAAAAAAGTATAAAGGACAAGGGTTTCCAATGTCAGCACTAGAGCATAAAGTAGCATACAAATTCACTACAGAAGTCTTTAGGTTGAAGAACAACCCAAAATATGTTTCTATAAAAGTTGTTCAACATGTTATTGGCCAGAGTAGTGAATCCTCAATGTCATGTCAGTTTGAGTTTGATTCTCCATCATAGCAATGTCACTCAAAAGTGCAAAAAATTTAAGCCCAACATATTTTCAAGGCATGGTATGTTTGGAAATATTTCTACTGGACATGTGTTCTAGAACATGTAAACATTAAAAAAAGTGAATCTAAGATTGGCAAAACGTGAAGGTTAGAAAATCTAGGTGTTAGCTTTGATTGAATCACCAATCCAAACAACCAAGAAACATGCGTTTGAGAAAAGTCCAACCAAAACCTTTGGAAAAGTTTCAAAAAAACCATGCCTAACTAGAGAGCTTTGGGACAACTAAGTGCCAAGGAAAAGAAAACTACAAGAACATTGGGGGAGAAGCTTGAGGTTAGCCATTGAAAAGGTAGGTGGAACCTCTACAACTATGACCATCATGCTACCAAGTACGATCCTTGAAATGGCCATTGATTTGCAAAAAATCCCGAATCAGACAATTGAATAATCATGACATTGGAACAAGCTCCCATTGTTACTAGACAAGGCACAACAATCACCACAATACACCATATTAGTGAATTTCCCAATTCCCACTTTCAACAAGAGCTTAATATTTGACCACATGGTCAAAACTTAGCCAAAGTTTTGAGAGCATGGCTTGGAAGATCTTTTATGTTACCATATACATGTGGTAGTGATGTGTGTGAATACACTTAGGACCGTCGGGGCATTTTTTCCCTCTTTAGGAGGTTTTCCCCCCCTTGCATTGTATATAGGCCCATCATTCTAGGGCTATCCATCTTTCCATTGCACACTAGTAATACGCTCTTTGTTGTGTGCCTTGAGCTTCCTTTGTCTTCTCCAAGTTGTGTGTGTTTTCTTGCAGCCCTAATTCCAACAATTGGTATCAGAGCAGGTTGTGAGAGCTACTGACTTAGTTGCCAGTAGCTCCAGCACACGACTGCTCACTTTCTCCAATTTATGCGAGCTTTGGCGAGTGTTTGCAGGTCGACAAAAATTTTGGGCTCATTTTTGGCCTCCGTTTCCACTACAGGCAGTACTCCACATGCTATTTCCTCATTTTGTACAGAACTTTTGTCAGTGCCGTTTTCTGCATAACAGGTCCCTTACAGTCTTCTATGGTTTGTGCTATATAACACGCTTTGTTTCTCCTCTTTTCGACAGTTTTCACATCAGGTACATCATTTACCATGGCTGACAACAACACAGATGTGTTCAAGATGTTTGCTGCCGAGGACATATTGGATGGGGACAATTACCCTATGTGGGCTTATATGATGCAACATGTTCTTGTGTTGAAGGGCGTCTGGAATATTGTGTAGGGCATTGATGTACGTCGTGGTTCTGAGGATGTAGGCGATGTTGAGGATGTTGCAAGCCTTGCTACAAGGATTGCTGCTGATAGAGTTGTTTCACCCACAGCTAAGCAAGATCATTGGGATGTAAAAGATGCACAGCCTCATGCATTGATTGCGTTGTCTATGAAGCGCATTATTACTCCCCACATTCATTCAACAAAATCTGCCAAACAGGCTTGGGATATTCCGGTTGGTCTTATGCAACTTGTAATGAGACTAAAATTGCATTGATGCGCATAAAGAGCTGGAATCAAAGATTATGCATGAGGAAGCTTATATGGACACTTTCCTTGCTAGTGTCAAGGATATTAAGGAATAACTTATTTCTGTAGGTGAAGTCATTTAAGACAGTTCCCTTGTGCAAACTATCCTTGATGCCTTGCCAGATTCTTACCACACTTTTGCTAGTACTTGGAGACTTATGACCCAAGGAAATCCTGAAGTTGTCAAGTTTGATGCATTATGCACATTGCTGTTGCAAGAGTCGCTTTCCAAAAAAAAATAGAACTAGACAACGTGCAGTTGAACGGGCCTTTATTGCTACTAAAAAAAATGTGGTAATAGTATGCAGCCACTTCTCATGGTTCTTCTCCCGGGGGGTTCAATGTGTAAAACTACCATATCATGTGCGTTCAAAACATGTTTGTAAAACCCCTTATCTGTGAATTTTGTTAGGAATATAACGTACCCTTTTCTTTTAAAATCTGTATTTTTTTTTCAGATTTGAAAAAATAATGCCCTTCTGTATATATATTTATGTAAGTTTCAAGAACTTTAAATACCCTTCTGTTGAACTCACGTAATAGGTTACATTTTTATTAGGTGACCTCCCCAGGGTTCTTCTGCAAGTGGAAAATCACCTGTTCATTGGGGTACTAATCGGATCAAGCCTTTGCATAAAGGAGGGGATATAAAAAGAATGTAAACAACTATTAGACTATAATGATTGGGTCTCTTATGGCAAAGTTGTTTGGGTGCATAATGGAGATGAAATTGAGCGATTGGGCTCAAGAGAATGACAAGCGTGCAAAAGGATAAGCCGGTTTTTGTCGATGACATAGCACCATTGATCATCTTGTCACTCTTCGTGTTCTCATGGAGGAAAGTTGAAAAGCAAACGATTGTATTGTTATTTTGTGGACTTTAAGAAAGCCTTTGATATGATTCCACATAACAATTTGCGGAGAAGGATGGAAGAACTCCAAGTGCCAAGTGAGTTTATACTTGTGGTTTCTTGAATCTGAGAAGGTGAAGTGTCAATTGCGCATGAGAAGAGGAATTTTAGAGGTTTTTGTAACCACTATTGGGGTTAAACAAGGATGTCCGTTGTCACCAAATCTCTTTGGTCCATGCATCAATCAATGAACAAATGGTACTTGACTTTATGCAAGAAGAAGGCATTGAAGAGATGACTATTTGCAATGCGGTAATCATGCTTTTGTCATATGCGGATGATGTGGTGCTTCTAGCACACACTTTAGAAGATGCACAAAAGCTTATGGTTGTCCTTGAGAGCTTTTGCTTGCATGGTGGGCTGATTGTGAATGAATCCAAAACAAAGGTTATGCTTGTGACAACCAACCATAAGGAGAAGCCATGCATTGTGTACAACAATGAGACACTTGAAACTGTTGAGAGCTTTAAGTACCTTGGCCTTGAGGTTCCGGCCAATCACAAGTGGCATGAATGTGCTATGCATCGTTTGGAAGCGGAAAAGAGAGCATTCTATGCATTTGAGAACATGTGTAATGCCCGCGGGAAACATCAAGTGTTGGGTTCTCAAGAAGTACCTTTTTGACACATTGGCGACACCAATTCTTCTTTATGGAGCTGACGTGTGGGGTGGGATCATCCCAAAGTCTACTTGGAAAGAGTTTGAGAATGTCCAAAAGCATTTTCTTACAAACTTTCTCCAAGCTAAGACACAAAAACCATATATGATCCTACTTCTTGAGTCGGGATGTCCTCCAATCGAGGTTATGGGCATGGAAAGGGTTGTGGAGTACATGATAAAGATGTGTCAAACCCCCTCACATTGACTTCCTTGCATGGGAAGCAAGCAAAAAAGTTCAAAAGACGCATAAAAGCAAAATCTTGAGCACGGGATGGATGCAAGACATAAAGAAGTGGTTTGGGAGATGGGATGCACTACACTTTCTACATGATGTCTCAATTGATTTGCAAGTGAATGAAGCTTTTCTACAACGCCAATGTATTACGGCTTGGGAGGAATTTGGTGGGTCATGCTTCATACATTACAGGTCCACCCATAATGCCCTCAACTACAAAACCATGTTCTTCGCTGAAAGGGAAAACCATACTCACACTTACATGCTTGAGCCTATCCCCTTATCAGCAATACGCACTATCGCAGCCATTCGGCTTATCTACCACTCCCCTTGATGTGAGACAAGGAATTGGGCTAATGGAAAAGAGTCAAATTGATTGTGCACACTATGCTCAGTGCAAGTTTGAGAGTCTGAGTACCACACACTACTAGAGTGCTCAACTTTTGGTCACATCCGAACTTTCTTCCCTCACATTTTTTGCCATGACGTAGACCTAGACACTTTTCTTCCCAACCACAATGAGGGCTCTCCATTGCGACTCTCATCACCACAATTTTGGAGCATCAAGAGTCACTCATCGTCCACACACATACTACATCACATATAACTTTGATCCTATAGGTCATATTTGACCTTCGAGGATGATAATAAAATATCTCTCTCTCTCTCTAAGGCATACTATGTTGAAGTCCAAGGTTGAATATATCACATATCCACTCATGTGTAAAATCTCTCATTCATTTGACCATCTCCGGTTTGTACCTTGAAGATATCCCGCTTTGAGTGGACAACTTTTCAACCCCACCGCATACATCCTCAACTCTAAGGCATACTATGTTGAAGTCCAAGGTTGAATATATCACATATCCACTCATGTGTAAAATCTCTCATTCATTTGACCACCTCCGGCTTGTACCTTGAAGATATTTCTCTTTGCGAGTGGACAACTTTTCAACCCCACCGCATACATCCTCAATACACACAGAGAGAGAGAGAGAGAGAGAGAGAGAGAGAGAGAGAGAGAGAGAGAGAGAGAGAGAGAGAGAGAGAGAGAGAGAGAGAGAGAGAGAGAGAGAGAGAGTATGGTGCAGAAGCTAACCAGTGAAGCCTTAGTGTCTAGCAAGGATACTATTGCGAGAGAGAGAGAGAGAGAGAGAGAGAGAGAGAGAGAGAGAGAAGGCATAGCCCACACAAAGGCTAGAGAGAGAGAGAGGTATTTTTTTAAGTTTTGCAGAGTAGGTTGTCAGCACGACCGATCATACCTCTCTATTTAGAGGCATGCAAAAATTAAGTTCTATGCCAGGGGGTATTAAATAATGTGAACCTCGTGATGTTAGATAGAAGGAGGGCTACACCTTATAGAATCTAGGGAGAGGGACATGGTTTAAAAAGGCTGTTAATCCACACTACCCCAATAAGGGAGGGGTCCCATCAAGTAGTTATAGTGGATATTTGTGTTAGAAGGGACAGGTTTTATTAATCATATTTTATGGCATCTAGAGAGTATAAGGGGAAGGTCTAAGAAGATGTAAAATAATTCAAGGGGAGTATTATTTGTTAAGGGGGAGAGAGAAATAGAACAAGATAGATAGATAGATAGATAGAGAGAGAGAGAGAGAGAGAGAGAGAGAGAGAGAGGATTAGAGAAAAATCTATACTAAGATTATTGTCATAAGGGTATTAGCCCCTGAAGAAGTGATACTCCAATTAGGTGTGTGATAAAAAGGTGATGGTGCAACCGAGGTAGTAAGTCCTACACATTTAAAAAAATAATGAGTAGGTAGAATATTTTGAAGATGCCGACTTGGGAATTCATCATTCATAAGGAAAAGGAGAAGACTTGTCGGGGTATGAAAGAGGATAGGTGATGGGCGAGCCAACCAGGGCACAGAGATGGTGCATAGAGAGGGCATGGTAGGTGGCAAGGGGGATGAGCCAGTAGTAAGCAGACGCATACCGCAATCAGCAGTAGATTGCAACCGTTAGGGATGCGAGTCCCTTGGGTAGCGAAAGAGGTTAATAAAGGTGAAATCTAGGCGCACGTTGTGGGTTTGTCTGATTGGCTTATGTGAGGTATGGTCTGAAATTTCTTCACATGATCTTGGTCCGATTCTTGCCAAGTCTTAAACTTTTAGTAGGCTAAGTGTAAGGTGTGAGCTTTGTCCTAGAGTCCTTCAAGGATAGGAAACGTGGAATTATCCCACATGCAGTGGTGCAAGGTTGTAGAGCTACTTAAAGCTCATTTCATGAATGAATAAACCAAGTCTATTTTGCATAACATCTCCCTTGTTTATGGTGAGCTTGTGATGGTTTAGCAAATACTCAAGATCGTGCTTATGAGTCCAAGTTAATAGATCTTGGAACCTAATTCGCTTGAATGATAATCTAGCCAACACACACACACTTGTGTGCACGATGTTTATCTTTCATCCACCCGAGCTAGCACGATCCCATTCCCATCAAGTCACGGTATCAGTTATGCTAGCTAGGTTTTGTTATTATGCATTTGTGTGTTTTTTGTGTTCATTTTTAGCTTGCTTCATGGCACCGTTTTTCTCATTATAGAGATCGTTGACTTGTGCAATTCATGTGTGTGCAAAGATCTCTCCATGAGCTTTGCACTGCATTAATCCACATTTGATTTGGACTAGTAATGAGATATTAATGCCTTGATTAAAATCCTCAATTTTTCATCAAATAGTTATATATATTTTTTGCTTAATGCTGGAACATCGCTAAAATTGCCGGGGGGGGGGGGGGGGGGTTTGGGTTGTGTTTGTGTGTGTGTGTCTTCTTTTGTGCACCCAACTGCCATTTTCTTTGAACGAAGTAGCAAGGCAAGCTGGACAGGTTTCAAAATTGAGGGGGGGGTTTGGGTTGTGTTTGTGTGTGTGTGTCTTCTTTTGTGCACCCAACTGCCATTTTCTTTGAACGAAGTAGCAAGGCAAGCTGGACAGGTTTCAAAATTGAGCACCCAATTGGATTGTAAAATACTTTCGGGATTGTGACTATCATCGACTCATCCCTCCAAAGTCCAGAATAGCAGTCGATTCCAACCACGCTGTTCTCGCTGGCTGCATATGCTCGTCATTATTGTCAATGTCCTGGTTCTTTTGACTTGCCTTCAAGCTGCCCTTCGTCATCACCGCAGGGCAATCAGCTGGCTCGCGCGCCTCTATCAAAGCTTGAAAACCCTCTGTGCGTGCCACTAATAATCAGAGATTCAATTTCGTTTTTTGTTGTGCAACCTGCTTCCGCCATCACCACCTTCAAGGCTCCAGCTACTTTCTACATGTCATTAACAGCTACACCCCTATGCTGTGCTCTCCAATAGTGTTAGAGGTGTCCTCCTAAAACCCGTGCCCATGATCGGCTCTGCTTGATTGAATGCCCTTGTCTGACAAGCTGCCTCCACCAAGGGCATTTAGCCGCTTATTGTTCATAGTGAGAATCATTGCATAACCTCGGCTGCCCTAAGAGCGCCTCTGTGCAGATTTTCTACCCCTCGTCCTGCCCGGCTACCCACTCTTTCGACCCCCATGTTTTGTCGCTACTGCTGCAGATGTACGTCTTTGCGCCATTACACCACCGACAAGCAGTAGCCAAGCCTCTCCCCAACCTCACCAATTGGTTGTATTCCACATTGCCTTGTCACTGACCTTGTCAGCGCCTGCAGTGTGCACACTCGGGCTTCTTTCCATTCAAGCTCGTGTATGTTTCCCACGGGAGAAATTTCCAAAAGGCCTCTTACCCTTGAACTCTTCCCAAGAACACCTTCCCATAGCCTAGCGCACCGCATCAAGCATTCCAAGGCCCGGATCAACCCTCAAGTAATACCAAGTGTTTTAGAAAGCTCAAGCCCTACGCTTACACATGTTTCTCATTTGCATTTGTACAAACATTCATTTCTTTTTTGCATGTAGGATTATTGATCAAAGAGAAAGTTTTATGTTATGTATGCCAAATCCATCCTCCAAGGATGTACGAAGACTAGACACTGCCTCCTACAAGGATGGTAAGACCTTCCTCCACCTAAACACAAGCACTATGTATGTGTATTTTGCTCTATTTTCCCACCATGAAGGCCACATCCACGACAAAATGGACCAATGAAAATCAACACCAACAAACAAACATGAATTTTGAAGATCATGAAGACCATCAACATGAGGACAAAGCATTGAAGAAGAGGAAGATGCTCTTGGATTAGAGTGAAGCATACATTTTTTACGATTTTTCTCTTGGGTTAGAGTCCTGCATTGGAGTGTGGCTCCTGGATTGAAGTGTTATGATGTTTGTCTCTTGGATTGGGGATGTACATGGGTCTTCTGTGCTCCTGGATTGGAGTGTTGTCTTTCTTCGTCAAGTTGTAGACCAAAGTTCAAGGGGAGGATTCCTCTTGTATTGACATCCTTAGTGGATACCATGTGTCATCCTTAGTGGAAAAAGAACCTTCAATGTATCTTCCTAGTCCAAACCTCAAGGCGAGGATTGTAAGGTGTGAGCTTTGTCCTAGAGTCCTTGTCATAATAATCAATATCTAATTCTCCTAAATGATTTTCTAATATTAAACTGATCATTTAATGTGGGGAAGTGCCAAGGGAGAAAAGGCTAGAATATTGGTTAAGCTAGCGGCCACAATAGGGATCCAAAGGGGGGCCATCTGCAAAAGAGCCATGTACAACAATGGGCTAAAAAGACCCTAAGGTTCAGCCCATTAAGACTTCCAAAATGCTAAGGTTCCAAAATTCAAAGGTTGTGTCCAAAGGGTTAAAGCTTAGGGGGAATTGGATGCTTTGTGTTCTCTCCAAAGTCAACACATATCCCTACATGGGAGGGGGTGAGCCCTTCTTCTAGGGGATGAGAGAGAAAGCCACACACACACACACACAGGCTCCCTTTATACAAAGGGAATGAGGGACACATGTCAGCTCCCTAGGCCAGATGCCCACAAGGTGTGCCCAGTTTCTATTGGATGACCCTTGAAGTGGACCAATGAGAATTAAGCTAGAGTAAATCTAGTTTAATTAATTTAAAAACATTTAATAAAAGAAACCAATGAGAATTAAGTCTCCTAGAAGACTATTGGGCAGTCTCACAAGGGGTCCAATGAGCATTCAGGAGCCTAATGGCTTGCCTGATTCCTATTGGCCAGGAGGCAAAGGGGTCCAATGAGAGTTTAGTTTAATTATTTAATTACCTAAAGCTCTCACAAAAGGAGAAAGGGGGACACATGTCAGAAGGCTATCACTTATGCTGCTTAATAGTCATTGGCTTGACTTGGGGAGAGCCAATGAGGGCTCAGCAAGAGCAAATAGCAAGAGGGCTCGCCCAAGAGAGAGAGGGGGCTGATTTTTGCAAGGCATTATCACACACACACTCACACAATCTCATGTGTGAAGAAAGAGAATACTATCTCTTCCCAAGCTTTAATGGAGAGCTCATCACCTACTCCAAGCTTGTGAGATAGAAGCCTACATCAACACACTCTTGGCATGTGGATGCAAATCCAACCAAGAGCCAAGCTTCAATGCATGCTCATCTCCTCTACCAAGCTAATTACTAAGCTAAGCTATGCTAATATGAGTGATTATGTGAGGAGATGTACATCTTTCTCGTAAGATACTCCTTCTTCCTCTCAATCTACTCTCATACCCTGCTAGCTCTCACCATCTTCGAAGGTGTGTGAGGTCTTGGGTCTGAGAACGGGGATAATTCAAGTTGTGTTTGCTAAGTGTTTTGCTTAGTGCATGAAGCTTTCATCTTCATTGCACTAGCTAGTCTTGAAGGAACACAAAGAATTGTATTGTACAATGTCTCTCTTGATGGGAGAAACCATAATACAAAGCCTTTTGGAGGGGGGATCGGCTCCATGCAAATCCGGTCCTCAACTGTTGTCATTAGCTTCATTTCTCTCTCTTTTGAAAGTATTGTCGATGCTATCTAACTAGTTGTTATGCTTTTTGTTGCTCTCTCCACCCAAGCACTCTTGTAATTCTCATTAGGAATCTATTCTAATGAAATGCCCACTATGTTCACGCTCATTTCCGCTACACACAAGTTATTAGGCCATTAAATGTTACATTGGTATCAGAGCACAAGGTTTCTCTTTTCTTGCTCAAGAAGGGAGGTCCTCAAGCTAGCTACAAATGGTTGGTATTATTAATTGCCTGTGAGCAAGTAGAATAGGGATTTTTCAGCCTTGCAGTGCGCCTGCCTTCGTGCAGTTAACGGGGCATCACCGTCGAGAGCTATGGTCTTAATAGTGGAGTCCTACGGGGCTTGCCTACGGCTTAACCACTATTGAGCTATTAGAAGCTTGACAGGAGCCGGTGCTGTTTTGGTGTCGAAAGACCCTCTCTTCTATTCCTTGCAATTAATGGTATTCGAGCCGCGGGTACAGTAGCTTGAGTGCTTTTTCTAAAGGGGTAAAGAGGAGTAGCAATTAGTGCATGAAGTGCCAAAGTACACCTAAAAAGTTTACACCTAAAAGTTGTTAGAATGACTGACAATAGTAAAGAGAGTGAAATTAATGTTGATAACTTTGATTTTGCTCATGAGCAAGCTACTAATGATGCTTCAATGCTTGTTAACTATCTTGTTTCTAGGCTTCAACAAGCCATGGGCAATCCATCTCTCCAAAGTGAAGTGCAACGGCAGCTCCGTGCTCACAGAATTCTCCAAGCTCATCACCATGACGAGAGAACACCTAGGAAGCCTCCTTGTGAGACTACCAAAAGAGGTCTCTCTCCGATTCGGGAAGAAGAAGAGAACATCCTCTTCCTCTTATGAAAGTGATGGTGAAGATGACAAAGATCAAGACAAGAAAACGGCGAGAAAGAGGTCACCCTCTTCTCCACCTTCTTCAAATTCTTTACCTTTTGAAGAAAGTGATGGTGCAACCTTTGAACCATCAAAAAGAAGAGGCCATAGGAAATCCCATGCTGCATGAAAGAGGTCGTCCAAGCTGAAGAAATTCAAAGAGGGAGGGAAGAGCATCTCTTTCCTTACTTATGATGGCACCTTTGGTGCTACGGACAAAATCTTGGCCTTTATCCAACAATTCGATGCGGCGTTTGGAGATGAGGGCTTCACGGAGTCCTCTAAGCTATGCCATGTAGCTATGCACTTTCAAAAGTCCTCCAGCCAATGGTGATCTAGCCTACGAGCCAACGGTGAAGCTCCACGAATATGGAAAGCTTTAAGAGCTTCCATTATGAAGCAGTTTTTGGCCATCGATGCAAAAGACAAAGTACTCACCGAATGGCGAAGCTTAAAGCTCTCCCCCAATGAATCCATCCACAAATATGTAGACAAGTTTTGGGACCTACAACTCAAAGCCACTGTCTTCAAAAATTTGGATTTTGGAGAGCAAAAGCAACAATTTTGTGCGGGCTTAACCGAAGAAATGGCGGAGTATGTCAACTCCCAAAGGCCACGTACCATATCGGCGGTAATACACCATACTATGGTGGCCTCTAGAATCAATTTCCAAACGGGGGCTAAAAGAAATAATAAGCCCCCGGAAAACAAGGGTTCCAATGAGCCTAAGGGGAAGGACAATGTCCAAAAGTCTCCTAAGGGCAACTCCAACAAAGCTAAAGAGAAGGGAGTTTACAAAGGTAAGAATAAACTCTCTGTAGAAGATCTTGAGCGTTATCGTAAGGATAATCGGTGTTTCAAGTGTGGCGAACAAGGACATGCGTACCACGCTTGTCCCCAAAAGAACAACCGCCAAGATCCTCCTAGAGCTTCCTTGGTTGAAATCCAAGAGGAGGAGACTCACCAAAATCACCACAAAGGATCTCCTCTATGCCATGCTTGGGGAAAGGTAAGAGAACATGATGCTTTTATTCTCTTTGACCCTGGTTCTACTCACAATTTTATATCTATGGAGTTAGCCACCAAGCTAGGCATACAATCATACGAGATGGGAGATGTCCTACCCGCAGACAGTGCCTTCAAGGGGCAAGAAGCTTCAGTCACTCCCTTAATTGGGAAATTGAGGCTTCATGTCCAAGGCTATGGGACAAAGAGGACTTCTTTATCTCTCCTCTCAAGCATGAGGATGTAATCCTAGGGGCACCACGGTTTGACCTCCTGGCTGCCGATGTTAAATTTCCTGAAAGGAGAATCTCCTTTAAGTTCAGGGAAAGGGACATGTATATAGATGCTAAGGAAATGGGTAACACTATCCCCATTGTACATACACCAGCTTTCAACAAGTCAATAAAGAGCTCTATTTCCGTGTACATGATTTTTGTTAAAGACTCTCAAAATGAACCTAATGCTTTAGCAAAAGAAAATAAAAGCAACCAAAAGGAATTAGAGTTATCCAATTTTCTCAAGGGGTTTCAAGATGTTTTTATTGACAACATCCCTTGTGAGCTACCTCCTAAACGAGGTAATGATGACCATGCAATCGAACTTCTTCCAGGAAGTTCACCGCCTAACAAACCTCCTTATAGAGTTTCTCAAGCTCAACAAAAGGAGATTATGCGGCAAGTGCATGAGTTAGTTGAGAAGGGTATGGTTAGGCCAAGCTCATCTCCATTTTGCTCACCTGTGCTATTAGTGCAAAAGAAAGATGGCACATATCGTATGTGTGTCGACTATAGAGCACTAAATAGGATCACTATCAAGAATAGGTTTCCTGTTCCACGGGTAGAAGACCTATTTGATAAGCTACAAGGATCGACCTACTTCAGTAGGATTGACCTAAAAAGTGGCTATCATCAAATAAGGATAGTTGATCAAGACATTGTAAAGACCACATTTCATACCACATTTCGTCTTTATGAATACATTGTCATGCCTTTTGGCTTGAGCAATGCACCAGCCACATTCAACCGCTTGATGGAGAAGCTAATCAGGCCTCATCGAACCTCCAGGTAATATTTCAAGTTTTAAGAGAGAATAAACTTTATGTTAATCGAAAGAAAAGTGAATTTCTCTTGCAAGAGATTCAGTATTTAGGTCATATTATCTCTCAAGATGGCATCCAAATGGATCCATCTAAGTTAGAGGTAATAAAAGGATGGCCTAAACCAAGGAATCTTCATGAACTAAGAAGCTTTATAGGTATGTGTGCATACTATAGACGCTTCATAGAAAAGTTCTCACAAATTGCGGGACCATTACATGACCTAACAAAGAAAAGCATTAGGTATACATGGTCTTCTAAGGAGAACAATGATTTCGAAAAGCTTAAAGAAAAGCTTATCTCTCAACCTGTGCTTACACTACCGGATCTCTCAAAACCATTTGAGGTCCAATGTGATGCTTGTGGTGATTGCCTTGGAGCTGTTTTACTCCAAGAAGGGCATGCCATAGGCTATGAGAGTCGAAGGCTCGACCCTGTTGAGCAAGCTCTAGGCATATATGAAAAGGAACTCCTTGCAGTTCTACATGCCTTAGACTCATGGAAGCACTATTTATTGGGGACTCCTTTCATTCTGCAAACGGATCACCAAATTCTTAAGTACTTCATGACGCAGACCAAGCTCTCCGACAAACAAATGAGGTGGGCAAATTTCCTTTCGCAATTTCATTTTCATATTGCTCACATTGCTGGCAAGCATAATCAAGTAGTTGATGCACTCTCAAGACGGCCGAGAGTGAATGCGGTTTCCATAGCAACTCACAATGATCTATCTTCAATGATAGATGAGTACGCTATTGATCCCGATTTTAGAGATGTGATTTCATCCCTTGCATTAGGGAAGAAAGAAGAACCATTTACCTTACAAGATGGTTATCTTCTCTATGGCAATAGACTATGCGTTACTAACTCACTACGTGAGAAAGTAATGTATGAATATCATGCTCCACCTTATGCGGGGCATAGAGGGATTCAGTCTACCTTAAAGGGAATTGAAACATATTTCTATTGGCCTACCATGAAAGTGAACATACAAGAGTATGTTTCTAAATGTGTGGTATGCCAAAAGACAAAATTTGATAGAGGGAAGCAACCTGGATTGCTTCAACCCTTGCCAATCCCTAATTCACCATGGGAGAGCATATCCATGGATTTTATCTTTGGATTGCCAAGTCTATCCATGGGAATACGGGAATATGGACGATAGTAGACAGGTTCAGTAAACAAGCTCATTTTATACTTGTCAAAAAGACTATCAAAGCCCATCAAATGGCAACCCTCTTCATTTCACAAATTTTCAAGTACCATGGCTTGCCAATGTCCATAGTGTCGGTTAGAGATCCTAGAATGACCAGTAATTTCTGGAAGGGTCTCTTTGAGAATTTAGGGACAAGGCTAAACTTCTCTTCGGCCTATCATCCACAAACGGATGGTCAAAGTGAAATAGCTAACCTAACCATTCTCGATCTACTAAAAGCCTATGTAACGGAAGTAGATCAAAGATCCCAATGGGAGAAGTACTTACCCTTAGTGGAGTATGCTTACAATAACAATGTACATACTTCCACGGGAAAAGCACCTTTCGAGGTAATTGAGGGAAGATAAAAAAGTCCCTTGCTACTTAAGGTACATGGGAAGATCTTCGCTGCAGATGAGTATAGCCGAGACCTACAAGAATCTTTTCAAAAGATTAAGGATGCTATCTCTATCTCACAGCAAAGGCAAAAGGCTGCTACTGACAAGCACAGAAGATCCCAAGCCTTTAAAGAAAACGATTGGGTCTTGTTAAAGTTTCCCAAGGCTCGATTAAGGCACACGACAGGCAAGAATCCTACGGGCCACCAAAAGTACTATGCTAAACTAGCAAAAAGGTACTATGGTCTCTTTCAGATTCTTAGGCCAATCAATGAGATGGCCTATCAACTCAAGTTGCCCAATCATTGGCTCATACACAATGATTTCCATGTGAGCCTATTAAAGCCTTACAAAGGAGAGCCACCTCAAGAACCAACTATTGAAGACCCGTCGGAGATCGAGGACCAAGAGGAGGTGCTGCAGCCCGAGTCCATTCTCCGACATGAAGACAAGGTGCTAAGAGGCGGTAAGACTATCCGACAATATCTTATTAAGTTTAAGAATTATCCTTTTGAAGATGCTAGATGGATGCAAGGCATACAATTAAAGGATAACCTAAACCTTGTCAATGCTTACAATGCTTCCCAATGAGTAAGCAAATGTACAAAATGTTAAAAATGAACAAATTTTTTGTCTTATAAGACTTTCTTTTTCTTTATTGTGCAAAAAAATGAAGTAGTATGCATGCATTGATCAAGTTTGCGGAGACGACGTCTCCCAAACACCAAGTAGAGCTTGTCACTCTATTATGGAAGACTGATAGGACTAATGTGCAGACATGCTTGCAGTAGCCTAAGGCTCTCAAGCGCCAAATGGACTAGTCATCCATTGTGGAATGATGTCGTAGGGTAACATAGGGATCCTCTACCCGCTAAGAAAAGGACTCATGAATATGCTTTATCTTCTCTACACCATAGTCGAGGACGACTATGATTTCAATAGAGAGGTATGTCATAATAATCAATATCTAATTCTCCTAAATGATTTTCTCATATTAAACTGATCATTTAATGTGGGGAAGTGCCAAGGGAGAAAAGGCTAGAATATTGGTTAAGCTAGCAGACCGGCCACAGTAGGGATCCAAAGGAGGGAAAATAGGGATCCAAAGGGGGGGCCATCTACAAAAGATCCATGTGCAACAATGGGCTAAAAAGACCCTAAGGTTCAGCCCATTAAGACTTCCAAAATGCTAAGGTTCCAAAATTCAAAGGTTGTGTCCAAAGGGTTAAATCTTAGGGGGAATTGGATGCTTTGTGTGCTCTCCAAAGTCAACACATATCCCTACATGGGAGGGGGCGAGCCCTTCTTCTAGGGGATGAGAGAGAAAGCCACACACACACACAGGCTCCCTTTACACAAAGGGAATGAGGGACACATGTCAGCTCCCTAGGCCAGATGCCCACAAGGTGTGCCCAGTTTCTATTGGATGACCCTTGAAGTGGACCAATGAGAATTAAGCTAGAGTAAATCTAGTTTAATTAATTTAAAACATTTAATAAAAGAAACCAATGAGAATAGTCTCCTAGAAGACTATTGGGCAATCTCACAAGGGGTCCAATGAGCATTCAGGAGCCCAATGGCTTGCCTGATTCCTATTGGCCAGGAGGCAAAGGGGTCCAATGAGAGTTTAGTTTAATTATTTAATTACCTAAAGCTCTCACAAAAGGGGAAAGGGGGACACATGTCAGAAGGCTATCACTTATGCTGCTTAATAGTCATTGGCTTGACTTGGGGAGAGCCAATGAGGGCTCAGCAAGAGCAAATAGCAAGAGGGCTCGCCCAAGAGAGAGAGGGGGCTGATTTTTGCAAGGCATTATCACACACACACACTCACACAATCTCATGTGTGAAGAAAGAGAAGACTATCTCTTCCCAAGCTTTAATGGAGAGCTCATCACCTACTCCAAGCTTGTGAGATAGAAGCCTACATCAACACACTCTTGGCATGTGGATGCAAATCCAACCAAGAGCCAAGCTTCAATGCATGCTCATCTCCTCTACCAAGCTAAGCTATGCTAATATGAGTGATTATGTGAGGAGATGTACATCTTTCTCGTAAGATACTCCTTCTTCCTCTCAATCTACTCTCATACCCTGCTAGCTCTCACCATCTTCGAAGGTGTGTGAGGTCTTGGGTCTGAGAACGGGGATAATTCAAGTTGTGTTTGCTAAGTGTTTTGCTTAGTGCATGAAGATTTCATCTTCATTGCACTAGCTAGTCTTGAAGGAACACAAAGAATTGTATTGTACAATGTATCTCTTGATGGGAGAAACCATAATACAAAGCCTTTTGGAGGGGGGACCGGCTCCATGCAAATCCGGTCCTCATTTGTTGTCATTAGCTTCATTTCTCTCTCTTTTGAAAGTATTGTCGATGCTATCTAACTAGGTGTTATGCTTTTTGTTGCTCTCTCCACCCAAGCACTCTTGTAATTCTCATTAGGAATCTATTCTAATGAAATTCCCACTATGTTCATGCTCATTTCCGCTACACACAAGTTATTAGGCCATTAAATGTTACAGTCCTAGAGTATGAGTCAAGGAGGGAAAGGTGAAATTATCTCACATGCACTGGTGCAAAGTTATAGAGCTACTTAAAGCTCATTTCATGAATGAATAAACCAAGTCTATTTTTCATTAGATCTCCCTTATTTATGTTGAGCTTGTGTCATAAAATCTAATATCTAACCAACCCCAAATGATTTTCTCATATTAACACTATGGGAGAATGTTGTTGTTACCGCACATCATTACCGCATAAGAGGAGAGAGAGAGAGCTTCAAGAAAGAGAGAGATTGTATGCTACAGCCCTGCTGGCACGTTTTCCAGTTTTTCCTCGAGCATTACCGCAATTATTACCGCACATATAGCCGCCCATATTACCGCAATAGAAAAATTCTCCACGCGGCCCATTCCTCTCCCACTTTTCCCTTTCTATAAATCCTATTCTATTTTGTTACTTTTCAAAAATTGGTACCCCCTTTTTGCATGGATTGTAAGAAATCCCATTCTCATTGGGATTTTTAGTACCTCTCTTCTCTTTGCTTGCCTCATCTATTGGTATGATTCTCCTACTCTACTCATTTGTACTCCATGAGATTCTATAAACAAAAATATTTTGTTTCCACCTCAAAATCTTATGTCAACTATGCATTCATATGGAAATGGCAAGCGAACGATGATCAAAATTGTATTGTCTTGCGTTCATAAACAAATAGCCCTTTCGTACAGCATAAGTAGAGAAAGAAGACAAAATCCAAAAGATATTTATTAATTTTCATCGTCCAAGAGATCTCTACAAGTGCTGACATCCATGTCCAACCCCATGGTAGCTAAATCAACAAATAAATCTATTGATTCATCGTCTACAGCCTCTCCTATTGAATCATCATCATCCTCTCCATCCTCGTCCTCCTCCTCACTATGGTTGGTTATTGGGAATGGTTGGTTCTCCTCGACCTCAACTACATCATCGTCATTGGCGTCTTCTTGAGATGGTATGGTGGGATCTGCCAAAGTCTCTATGTTCGTATCTGCAAAGATAGATCTGCTCCATGGTGTGACTGGAATAACATACCAAAGTCGTCTTCGATACATACAAGGCACATAAAACACCTGTAGGTCATAGAGCAAACAAAAACATGAATGTAGTTTTATATGTATCATATAATGTTTTAGTGAGTTGCACATGGACTTTACCTGGTCACAACTACTAGGTTGCACCAAGTTGTCGGTCTTCCCACGATGAAATTGCCCGGAGTCCACCATATAGAGCCCATTCTCATGTCTCTTAACCTCACCCGCAAACCATCGGCAGTCAAAGAGATATTTGTGAAATGTTCTGAAATCCACTTTGATTATCCTCTCTATTGTTCCACATTCCCTCACCTCTTGTATTGTCGTTTCAAAGTTGCCCATAACTCCACTATCGTGAGTGGTTCGACGCTCATCTATCTTGCGGGTTCGAAAATGACGTCCTTCGGACCACATAGAGTTGAATGTGAAGGCCTGTAAAAACCAATCAAGATAGATGAGAGAGAGAGAGAGAGATGAGACACATACACACACACACACACCCACACACACACACACTCGCACACACATACTAAACACATTGAGTATATTACCCTTGGTAGACATCCTCGCGCGTACTCCCATTCTTTAGGGCTTATTTGTTCTCCTTGTGCCTTGGCCTTGGTCATGGAATTGTGTATCCACCCAACTGGAATTAGATTAGGGTATTTGGAAAGCTCTTTAGGAAAGGGAGGTGCTCGCCTACCGCCAGACGACCTCCTCCATGCTTCCCTCTCCCTTTCTCTCGTTGTACGCACCTCCACATACATATCCACCCATTTGCCCATGATGGGAGGATTGAGTAAACAATGGTTGTTGACTATGGCTTGAAATTCCCTATCCAAAATCAAGAGAGAACCTTTCCCACTTGGAATGTTTGCGTTATTTTTTGGATCCTCTTCCTCTGTCTTTAAACGAGACAATGATGGATCTATTGTGAAAAGATATTGAGATACATACACAAAAGCCTCTTGTACAATCCAACCCTCTGCCATGCTTGCCTGAACACATGAAACCATTAGTGATTAAAGTAACCAATAAAAAGCGTTGTGAATACAATCCAATCCTAATAAGGTTTAAAGCTTAAGATCGATGAATACCTCTGGTTGTGATCGTAGCCTTACAAAGTCTTTCAAGGTCTTTAGGAACCTCTCAAGAAAGAACATCCACCTGGAGTGAACCACACCACAAATGGCTATCTCCTCAACAAGATGGAGCAATAGGTGAACTTGGCTAACAAGGATAGAATGTGGGAATGCATCCTCAATAGCACAAGTTGCTTCAATCGCTAGAAGTCGAGCTGTTGGAATGGCTGAAACTTCGATTTCTTTGGAACTCACAAACCTGTAACCAAAAAACCCTTCATAATCTTCATAGTAAAGTTAGTCTTCAAAGTAAAGTTTAGGAGGGAGGATCAAATGTGCTATACCTGACAACTTCTCCCACCTTGAATATTGCAGTCTTTATCTTCGTGTCCGCAAATCCACTAATGCTAATTGGAAGCACAAACTATTGCACAAACAAAAAGACTTATTAGTATCCAGAACCCTAAACCACATACACACACACACACACACACACACATTACCTGAAGAATCTTGTGCCAATCATGGGATTTGAGCCCATACAGTTATGTGGATCCTCCTTTCTTAGTTTTAGTGAAGGCACCCTTGAGCGAATGCATATAACCTGTTGGAGTACGGATGGATGCAATGACTTGTTTCATCCGCTCTTTATCCACCCTTGATAAAATCCAAGGTGCCTTTGGAAGAACCATCTTCCCTCAAGGCCCCATGTGAGGTGTGGCCGAAGGAGGGAGCCTCCTTATGGCCCTCATGTCCTCTCTAGCCCCCAATGAATCTTTCTTGCCTACTATGTGATCCCATATAGCTTGCCCAACATTTTTGAACACATGCATTGGATCCAATAGGTGTTGGATTTTCAATGAAGCCCAATAGGGTAGTGATAAGAAAATAGAGTACCTAGACATACCCCTAGGTGGATCATTGGGAGGAGGCAATGTGTTGTGATGCTCGTTCCAATGTCTTGCCCAATCGGCCATGGTTAGGCCATGGTCCAATGGAGTGGCTCCATCCCATTGCACGGTGGAGCATAAGATTGATGTGTGGGCAGCAAGAAGCGATGGTTATTGGGGTAGATCACCTTACCAAGTAGAGCGGGTCTCTCTGTCACGAGTGAGGGTCCACAAGTTGGGCATGCCCTATGTCCAGATGTCGATAGTCCTACAAAAACAAAAGACATAACCGCATATAAGTGACCAATGCAAAGACATTAAAGAGCGTCACAAAGTATAAGCTTACCAGAAATCTCTCCAAGCCCGGGGTAATCATGCATGGTCAACATGAGAATGCACTTGATCATTGTGCGCCGATCATGAAGTGGTCTTGATACATCAAAAACATCTATGCCGTTCCATAGCTCTTGAAGCTTTTCAATCAAAGGTGCTAAATATACATCCATGTTCTTCACCTTGTGTTTTCCTGGGACTAGAAGAGAGCAAAATGTTCCCCTTCTTGGTTGACTCCCATGGTGGAATGTTATAATCCACAACAACCACTGGCCAAGTACTCCATGAGGTAGACCGATGCCCAAATGGGTTTACCCCATCACTAGCCAGACCAAGCCTCAAGTGACAAGGTTCTTCTCTAAACTCCGTCCATGTCTGCTCAATGTGTTGCCATGCCGGCGAGTCAGCCGGCACTCTCATAACCCCATCGGTGGAGCGATTTTTCATATGCCATGTAAGAAGCTCGCTTGTTCCTTTGGTGCTAAACATGTGCTTGATGCGGGGAATGAGGGGGAAATGACGAAGAACCTTGAGAGGTATTGTGGTTCCTTGCATTCCCTCTTTGTACCTTGATTCTCCACACTCGGGGCAAGCATCAAGCCCTGCATGTTCATTGCGGAATAGCACGCAATCATTGATGCGATCATAGTCCATCCCAAGCCCTGTCACCACCTGTCGTGCCTTCCTTCGATTTTCTGGAAGATGATTGCCTTTAGGCATCATCTTGCCTAATAGCCTGTGACATAATTAAAGAACACTCGTTATTGCATATAACCACGAAAAAAACTCACAACTAACACTTATTACACTTAAACGTACCTCAATAGTGCATCGACCCCTGCATTGCTCCATCCAAACATTGTTTGAATATTCAAGATCTCAAGAGACGCTCGTAATATGGAGTAGGAGCATCCCTCGTAAAGAGCGGTGTGTACTGCCTCTAGCAATGAATCTTTGGTTTTTTGGGCGGCTTCTTCACATGCACACTCAGGCTCACACTCATTCGCCGCCTCACGTGCAAGAAGATCCTCAACCATATTGTGCAAATGATCTTCCTCCACCTCCATGTGGGGCGGGCTGGTGGGGACATCCCCATATGTGGTGGATGTAGGATGCGTATGCGCTCGTGTGGACCCACCCACATCGGACGGCGGGTGTGACCCCCCTCCCATGACTGCTTCCTAGTGCAATCGCTCTTCCGTCCTCCTCCCGCTTTCGCCCCCGATCACACTCCAATGGGGAGCGACATCAATGGATGCCAAAACCCTCGGATCGCTAGTTTCCATTCGAGCGCGTTTTCTCGGATCGTCCCTTAGTCCATAATCATCCACATGAGCAAATCATATACGCCGAAGCCGTGCAATCGCACGCTTACATCGTGTACATGGACATGGTAATCGCTCGCTCAACCATCGAGTTCGTTCCGTGCCAACCGGCGGACCCACGTCATCCCAATCGACCTGCACACACGACCACACACTAAATAAGAAAAAATTAAATAAGAAAAAGAAGAATCAAGAATGTTGGTACTGACATGACTGACACTCATTAAAGATAGAGGGGAGGTGGGTACAAGAGGTCATGTAGTCGGCGTAACACATGCAGTCTCATCAGAGATTTTCGCGGTAATACATGCGATAAAATCCCCATCAAAGTTTTTTATATAAAGGGGGCACCTGCGTGCCCCCGCGAAATTGAATGCCAAAAATTCAAAAACGAGCTCCTCTTCTGCACGGGCCTGTTTCCCTCTCCATCTCCAACCTCTATTACCCTCTTCATCTCCATCCCCACCATATCCAAGCGATCGAGCTCACGACTGTAAGTGCTCGAACTCTCTCTCTTTCTTCTCGTTCTTCTACACACAAACACACACACACACACACAATGCATACACATTGCACACACACACACATGCACTAACATGCACACACACATTGTATACACACGCGCACACACACACTATTTTGTGCACAATCACACACTAATGCTTGCATTAGTGTGTGCATGCATTATACACACACTAATGCTTGCATTAGTGTGTGATTGTGCACAAAATAGCGTGTTTTCACACACTATTTTGTGCACAATCACACACTAATGCCCGCATTAGTGCGTGCATGCGTTACAAGCATACACTAATGCTTGCATTAGGGTGTGCTTGTGCATGAATTAGTGTGTAAACACACTAATGCCCAGGGCGAGCCCACGCATTACGGCTCGAGCGGAAAAGCAGCATGGAAAGATAAATTTTTGAGTGCGCGTATTTTCATTTGAATTGATTTAATTTGTGGTAATAAGGTTAGGTTTGTGATATTTTTTAATTGATATATAGCAAAATATTACTATGACCCGCCCAAGTCGAGAGATCTAGAGATACAGAGAGAGCCAATCCGAATATCAGACATGGTGCTGGCTGTATGAAAACAACAAAATCAATCGCGAAGAATTTGAAAATGCATGTCGTACACTACAGCCTGTAAGTGTGAACTTTTTTTTTAAAATGAGTGCATGCAAAATTATGTATCCATTTGTATTAATTAAAGGTTTTGTTGTTTTTTTCTTTTCCAGAGTCAAGGAGTCCCTCGAGAGGTCCCAGGATCCGAGTAGCTCAATCCTCCAAGTATTTTTGGGCCCGTCTTCTTTTGGCCACAGTTGTATAGCCCCCATGTATCGCCTATTTGGGCAATTTTGTAATATCCAATATAATTAAACACTTGATTTTGGCCCAAAGTCTTCTTTTGGCCACAGTTGTATAGCCGCCATGCATCGCCTATTTGGGCAATTTTGTAATGAACAGTTTCTCCAATATAATTAAACATTTGATTTTGGTCCAAAGTTTTTGTGCAATGAAATTTTTATTTTTTTATTTATTAAATCAAAGGCAAATGAACATTTGGATGGGTCCTACCAAGGACCATCCAAATGGTCATCTGCTTTTTTTTATAAAAATACTCGCGTGCGCGGTAATGGTCGTGGTAATACTTGGGGTAAGTCCCGCGGAAAAAAGCGCGACAATATAACCGGGCCGATTACCGCGTGCATTGCTGAAGGACCATTACCGCAAGCATTGACTCGAGCATTACCGCCCCCGAGATTTTTTGACTTTAACTTTTCCTTTGTTTTTGTGCATCTATCTGAGCGGTAATGTGCTCCAAATGTCATAGTGTAAACTGATCACTTAATGTGGGAGAATAAACGGGAACAAGGGTTCAGATACAGATGTGCTTATACATCTATTTCAACACGGGGCCAATGGTAAAGGGGCCCAAATGAGAAATGGTCTATTAAAGAGCAAGGCTAACCAATGGAGCAAAAGACCTTAGGGTTGGTTTCATTAAAGCCTCCAAAGGTAAGTGTTAAAAGCCTTAGGACATAGTCTATAATTTTTAAACTTTATGCAATTTTAGGTCCAAGCAGGCAAGGGGGCATCTTGCTTAAGCAAGGGCTGTGCTTAAGTAGGGGGCCTGCTTGCTTACCAAGTTAAAATAACTTGCTACCAAGAAGGGGGTGAGCCCTACAAAGGAGGGATATGAGTAGCATGTATGAAACTCACCAAGAGTCCATACTCTCATTAGAGGAAAGGGGCCACATGTCAAGTTGTAGAGGCACACTGCTCAAGCAGGCAAGGGTTGTGCTTAAGCAAGGGGGTGCTAGCTTAACCTCACAAGAGGGAAAGAAGGACACTTGTCAAGAGACTACTCAACTTGCCCCAAAGGGAGCTAAGCTCTCATTGGCTAGACGGCTACATGGTCCAATGAGCTTCAAGTAAAGCCTAGGGAAGGGGTTCGACCAAGCTAGCTCTCTCTCTCTCTCTCTCTCTCTCTCTCTCTCTCTCTCTCTCTCTCTCTCTCTCTCTCTCTCATTCTTCTCTTCACACACTCTTGTGAAGCAAGAACTCCGTCTTCTCCTTCTCCAAGCTTGAGAAGTTGAGTGCCTACTACAACAAGCTCTTGGCTATGGATGCAAATCCACACAAGAGAATGCTTATGCTTGCTTATCAATCTCTCTAATCTCCATTATCACTATGCTACAAGAGCTATGAGTACAGATTATGTGCAAGGGAGTATTGCTTTCTCGTAGAGCTACTTCTACTTCTCTCTTCTTCCTCACTCCCTGCTAGCTCTCCTCACCTTCAATGGTGTTTGAGGTCTTGGGATTGAGGTTGGGCATTTTTCAATTTCATGCTAATCATGTTTATTGTTGTTGTTATGCTAATGCTTGGTAAGTGAAGCTCTGTATCTTCACCTCATCAAGAAGGTCTCAAGGAACACAATTAGTTGTATTGTAAACAAGTCTTCCATCATGGAAGAATATGTAATACAAATGCCTATTGGAGGGGGGACCGGCTCCAACTAATCCGGTCCTCTATTTGGTGTCAATTTCTCTAAACTTTCACTCTCTTTTACAAGTATAGTTCATGCCATGTTAATGAAGTAATGTGTTAGTGTTGCTCTCTCCCTCCAAGCACTTTCCTTCTCTCTCTATATCTACACACAAAGAAATGCTCAATATGTTATTCACTTTCCGCTCCAACTTAAGTTAAAAGGCTAATTCCATTACATTGGTATGATAGCATTTTAAGAGAGGTCCTTAAGTAGCCTATAAATGGTTGATGTTGTTAATTATATTAGGGTAAGTGGAACTGGGATCTATTATCGGTTTTGTTGAGCCCACTATGTGGGGTATGGTGCACACCTCGGGAGCTTTGGACTTAATAATGGAGTCTTTTTAGAGTTACCTATGGCTTTACCATTATTGAGCCATAAGAAGTCCGAAAGGAGCTAGCCATCGGCAACTCTGCTATGTTAGACCTACTCCTCTACTCTCTATAATTAAACACTTCGAGTCGTGGGTGCAATTACTTAAGAGCCGATTTTCAAAGTCTAAGAGGAGTGGCAACTAAGGTTTTGAACTTCCAAAGCATACACTAAGTACATACATAAATTTTGTTAACATGGCTGACAATAATCAAGAGAGTAGAATGAACATTGATAGCTTTGATTTTGCACATGAAGGTGCTAATGATGATGCTCCCATGTTTGTGAATTATCTCGTCACTAGGTTGCAGCAAGCTATGGGTAACCCTGCTTTGCAAGCCAAAGTTACTCATAACTTCGTGCTTATGGAATTTCCCTTCCTCTCCAAGAGGAGAGAGAGCTTAGGAGGCCTCTTTAAGAGACCCCGAAAAGAATACTCTCTCCCATTCGAGAGGAGGAATCCAAAGAGCAAGAAATCAATGAAAGTTTAAGTTCCTCTGAAGATGTGGCTCCACAAAGACGGCGGTCTAGACAATCGCCCACTCCTCCCAAGAGGAAAATATCAACACATAGTCCTTCCCCTCGTCACTCCGAAAGGGAAGATAGGAAACAAAGGAAGAAAAGGGCCAAGAAGAGGTCACCCTCTTCTCCTTTTTCTTCACCTTCCTCCTCTTCCGACGAAAGCTATGGCTATTCTCCTAGAGAATACAAGAGGGGAGGAGATCACAAATCGTTCCTTGCATGGCAAATGTCACAAAAGCTAAAGAAGTTCAAGGAGGGGGGAAAGAGTATCTCTTTTCTCACCTATGATGGCACATTTGGTGCTACCGACAAAGTTTTGGCCTTCATCCAGCAATTTGATGCGGCCTTTGGAGATGAGGGCTTTACGGAGTCCTCCAAGCTACGCCATGTAGCTATGAATTACCAAAAAGCAGCTCATCAATGGTGGGCTAGACTTCAGGGCAACGGCAAAGCCCCAAAGACATGGAAAACTCTACGAGTTTCCATCATGAAGAAATTCCTTGCAAGCGATGCAAAGGACAAAGTGCTTACCTAATGGCGCAGCTTGAAGCTTCTCTCTCATGAGTCTATCCACAAGTATGTAGACAAGTTGTGGGATTTACATCTCAAGGCTACTGTCTTTCAAAAGATAGACTTTGCCAAGCAAAGGCAGAAATTCTGTGCGGGATTACCTGAAGAAATGGCCGAATACATCAACGGCCTGGTACTATTAGCGAAGTAATCCATCACACTATAGTTTCTTCACGCATCAATTTCCATCAAGGGGCTAGAAGTAATGTCAATCCCATGGACAACAAAGGCAAAAATGATGCAAAGGGGAAAACCAATGTTCAAAATTCTTCCCAAGGCACTTCCAACAACAACAACAATCTGTCCAAGGAGAAGGGAGTTTAGAAAGGTAAAAACAAAATCTCTCCTGAAGAGCTTGAAGCTTTTCGCAAGGACCATAAGTGTTTCAAGTGTGGGGAGCAAGGACATGGCTATCGTTCTTGCCCTAAAAAGAATGCTTGTAATGAAACTCCTAGGACTTCCACCATCGAAGCTCCAAAAGAGGACGCTCATTGCAAAGGATCATCACTTTCCTATGCTTGGGGAAAGGTAAGAGAGCATGATGCCTTCATCTTGTTTGACCCTGGCTCTACTCACAATTTCATATCAACGGAGTTGGCCACCAAGTTGGACATTCAAGTTTTCGAATGGGTGATATGGTAATGGCTGACGCGGCTTTCAAGGGACAACAAGCCTCCGTTACTCCCTTGATTGGGAAGTTGAGGCTTCATGTCCAAAGCTATGTCGACAACGAAGACTTCTTCATCTCTCCTCTCCAACACGAGGATGCTATCCTAGGGGCGCCATGGTTTGACCGCATGGCTGCCAATATGAAGTTCCCTGAAAGGAGAATCTACTTCACCTACAAGGGAAAGAATATGTATACATATGCTAGTTAGCGTGGTCACACTATTCTAATTGTAAATTCTCCTGCTTTTGATAAATCAATGAAGACCTCAATTTTTGCGTACATGATTTTTGTCAAAGAGTCTCTAAAAGATCCTAATGTTTCATCAAATGTAGATGGTAGGAATCAAGAAGAGTTAGACTTGTCTAATTTTCTAAAAGGATTCCAAGATGTGTGCATCGATGATATCCCTATGGACCTACCTCCAAAACGAGGGGATGATGACCATCGTATTGAGCTCCTTCTAGGAAGCTGACCACCTAACAAGCCTCCTTATCGAGTCTCACAAGCTCAACAAGAGGAGATCATGAGGCAAGTACAGGAATTGGTAGACAAAGGGATGGTCAGGCCTCGTTCCTCTCCCTTTTGTTCACCAGTCCTTTTAGTGCAAAAGAACGATGGTACATACCGTATGTGTGTGGACTATCGAGCACTAAACCATATCAAGTCTATCAAAAACAGATTTTCTGTACCTCGGGTAGAAGATCTGTTTGATAAGCTACAAGGCTCTACCTACTTCAGTAGGATTGACCTTAAGAGTGGCTATCATCAAATAAGGATAGTGGATGAAGATATCCTAAAGACCGCGTTTTGCACAACATTTGGTCTTTATGAATATTTAGTCATGCCTTTTGGTTTGACTAATGCACCAGCTACATTCAATCGTCTACTAATGGAGAAAATTTTTAGACCTTACCGCAAATTCACTGGAGTGTTCTTTGATGATATCATCATCTACTCCAAGTCTTTGGAGGAACATAAGCAACATCTCCAAGTGATTTTTCAAGCATTGAGGGAGAACAAGCTTTTCCTCAACCAAAAGAAAAGCGAATTTTTCCTTCGAGAGATTCAATACCTAGGTCATATTATCTCTCATGATGGTATCCGTATGGATCCATCAAAGTTATAGATAATAAAAGCATGGCCTAACCCAAAGAATCTACATGAGCTAAGAAGCTTTATTGGTATGTGCGCATACTATAGACGCTTCATAGAAAAATTCTCTCAAATAGTAGGACCACTACATGACTTAACTAAGAAGAACGTTAAGTATGTATGGACTACTAAAAAGAAAAATACTTTTGATAAGATTAAGGAGAAGCTTACCTCCCAACCAGTCCTCATGCTTCCGGGTCTCTCAAAACCATTTGAGGTCCAATGTGATGCTCTAACCAACCCCAAACGATTTTCTCATATTAAACTGATCACTTAATGTGGGAGAATAAACGGGAACAAGGGTTAAGATACATATGTGCTTATTGATCTATTTCAACACGGGGCCAATGGTAAAGGGGTCCAAATGAGAAATGGTCTATTAAAGAGCAAGGTTAACCAATGGAGCAAAAGACCTTAGGGTTGACTTCATTAAAGGTAAGTGTTAAAAGCCTTAGGACATAGTCTTTAATTTTTAAACTTTATGCAATTAAGGTCCAAGCATGCAAGGGGGTTGCTTGCTTAAGCAAGGGGCGCTGTGCTTAAGTAGGGGGCCTGCCTGCTTACCAAGTTCAATAACTTGCTACAAAGAAGGGGGCGAGCCCTACAAAGGAGCGATATGAGTAGCATGTATGCACCTCACCAAGAGCCCATACTCTCATGAAAGGAAAGGGGCCACATGTCAAGTGTAGAGGCACACTGCTCAAGCAGACAAGGGCTGTGCTTAAGCAAGGGGGGTGCTAGCTTAACCTCACAAGAGGGAAAGAAGGACACTTTGTCAAGAGACTACTCAACTTGCATCAAAGGGAGCCAAGATCTCATTGGCTAGAGGTCTACATGGCCCAATGAGCTTCAAGGAAAGCCTAGGGAAGGGGATCGACCAAGCTCTTTCTCTCTCTCTCTCTCTCTCTCTCTCTCTCTCTCTCTCTCTCTCTCTTCTCTTCACACACTCTTGTGAAGTAGGAACTTCATCTCCTCCTTCTCCAAGCTTGAGAAGTTGAGTGCCTACTACAACAAGCTCTTGGCTATGGATGCAAATCCACACAAGAGAATGCTTTTGCTTGCTTATCAATCTCTCTAATCTCCATTATCACTATGCTAAGCTATGCTAAAAGAGCGACGCGTGATTATCGGAACAGAATCAATTGTATTGTAAACAAGTCTTCCGTCATGGAAGAATCTATAATACAAATGCCTATTGGAGGGGGGACCGTGGCTCCAACTAATCCGGTCCTCTATTTGGTGTCAATTTCTCTAAATTGTCACTCTCTTTTACAAGTATTGTTCATGCCATGTTAATGAAGTAATCTGTTAGTGTTGCTCTCTCCATTCCAAGCACTTTCCTTCTCTCTCTATATCTACACACAAAAAATGCTCTATATGTTATTCACTTTCCGTTCCAACTCAAGTTAAAAGACTAATTCCATTACATCTTGTAAATACTCAAGATCATGTTTATGAGTCCAAGTTAATTGATCTTGGAAAATAATTCGCTTGAGTGATAATCTAGCCAACACACACTTACTTGTGTGCACGATGTTTGTCTTTCATCCACCCTAGCTAGCACGATCCCATTCCCATCACTAAGGTGCAATCTCACGGGATCTATCGAGATTTTGCCTAATATGTGTGAGATATTAGTTTATTTATACCATAAAAAGGGTAAATGAGTACTTGGGGCACAATATTCAGCAAGTAACTCACTGATAAAGTGACCTCTGTGTGTGTGTGTGTGTGTGTGTGTGTGTGTGTGTGTGTGTGTGTGTGTGTGAGAGAGAGAGAGAGAGAGAGAGAGAGAGAGAGAGAGAGAGAGAGAGAGAGAGAGAGAGAGAGAGAGAGAGAGATTCTATTATCATTCTCAAAGGTCAAATATGACCTATGGGACCAAAGATACATCTGATGTACTTTGTATGGTTGGTAAAGCCCATGAAGAGGTACTAGGCTTAGTGTACACACATTGGAGGCCAGACTTGAGCTAACATTTTACCCCCACGTCTACTGAGCACTAAGCATGTATAGGGAGGCTTATTAATGGGCTTGTTTCCCTATACTACGTCAATGCCATGTTGCAACAAATGCTCCGATGGCAATTTAATATACTTCGTATTGGGGAGGGAGAGAGAGACAAAGAGGGAGAGAGGGAGAAATAGAGAATAATGTAAAGGTAGGCCAATTTCACGGTTTAAAAGAGTTTTTACTTGGTGATCCAAAGGCCCTTTTTCACTTTCTGGATCCTGGAGTGAGCCACTTGTCATAATCTAACTCGATCAAGATCACTTGAGCTTTTTGATATTTTGGTTTGGCCGTGCGAAAAAACAGCGAGACCGCGCTAAAAAGCTCAAGCCCAGCAGCGCTACTTATCGCCTGCATTAACTATCGACAACGCCAAAAGCTCATCTTTCTTTCAACTTAGCCTCATGCTGAAGCTTCTTTGTTTTTGCAGAGAAAGCCCACGGAAGCACTCATCTGGCTTGGAGCGACACGAGGAGAGAGAGAACAGGGTCGCCACCAAGTAAGGAAGGGGGAAAAGGATTGATTGTAGGGTGGACAAGAACAACATGAGAAAAGGTGGATTAATATAGAAGTAATTGTAGCCGCACGAATGGTGATCAAAGGAGTCATAGAGAGCACGATGATCGCAGGGATATAAGATACAAAGAATATGCTAGCAATGATGAAAATGATGAGCGTATCGATCAGACCAGTATGCTGGCAAGGAGGGATTGAGATGATATACACAAAGCAAAGATCATCATCTGTGCAGAAGGCGGCAAGATTTTTAGGTGTGTTTTTTATGGAGCTCTCATCGCAAGGTATGCCCAATATGGGTAGTCAAAATTCCATCGATCATTAAATACGGCATAGTGGTAAATCTCCATCAGTTTTCCCCGATTGTCGAAGTCCTCGCCTCCCAGATGAGAGTCTCTTGCAGCAGCGGCCTTCACCTGAAACATACCTTCTTCAATTGTAAGAAGAGAGACATCCAAGGTGTCACCTCCAAGGTTCAAGATCAGGTAACTCTTTACTTGGTGAGCCAAAGGCTCTTTTGTCGTCCCTATGGAAGAATTACTAAGTATGTCTTCGTGGTAAAACACCAAGCCCCTCTTTGGCTTGCCCTTACCCAACTGCCCACCCTCTCCCACTCGCCCATCCTTCCCACTAAGCTCGCTCTCTCGCTTGCCATCCCGACTCACCTAACCCCAATAGGAGACTGGATACAACATAAGGTAGGAGAAAGAGTTGACGGTCGAGCAGAGATAGATAGTGAAATTTTAACAAGGAAACATCTATCGAAAAGCATCCATAACTCTTTATATAGCAAACCTTCGACATATAATATAAAATTAGATATGCTTCTCTTTAGGCTTAATCAATAGTACGTCACATCTCCTGTATTTGTCTTGATCCGTGTTTTGTGTTTGGCAGGGAGGAAATATATTCACAACAGTGGACATTTCAATTGCACAAGCACGACTCCAGCTCGACAACGCTACAAGGTTCGTTATCTATATATAGCACCCCATGACTATGAATTTTCTTGGCGCAACACATAAACGCTACGGGACAGGGCACAGCTTCCGTTTCTTATAATTTTTGGAGAGACCACAGTGCCAGCTCTCCACCATACTTTTGTATGGCACCTCTGCATGACGTGCACTGTATACTTTGCAATTTGAGTCTATGACGTTACATTGCAAGACGACATGTTTAACTATTCACATTGCTTTTTGGTAGCTTGACTCAAACATTATCCTCCGGCTTGCACAATTGGATGACATTTATACACGATTATCAGGTCGGTAGTGTAGTTCAGTTTTTATAGTCTGTTTATGCTTTCTGCATTTTTGAGTTTGTCAAAGCTTCCTTAAGCTCAGTTTAGCCATATGTTTTTCTCACGAGTGCATGCTCAATTTCGATCGTTGTATCTATATATCAGATAAACTTGCATTTCTTTTCTTACAGTTAGCAATTCAACCTATATAGTGAAATAAAGGGAAATTGATTACTCTTGATTGAGAATAAGCTGGGTATCTCAAAAATGGTTCCATGATTTAGAGACTAAATGGTCGATATTTCTAGGTTGAATGGTACAATCTACAAACAACTACCAAAGTAGCTTAAGTTGCAACCCTTTTGCTCGAATCAATTACCCTTTTTAGTAGCCCTTTGTCGTATATTGAGCACTATGAAACACAATTTGCTTCTTTCCAATGCTCATCAAGTCCCAAACTGAGCTATTATTGGTGCCTATCAATAGGTTCTACTCATTTTCTCGTCTCACCACAACAAAACCCAAGGCGACAACAATCACAACTAACTAACCAAGTAACCAACTGCGCTCCAAAATCTACCAGATTATGTACGGCAAAGGCCCACCAAGCAAGACTAGTTTCTTGAACATTGGTAAAGTTCATTCTCGATGCCTTTGATTTTTTAAGCGGTTCTCAAAAAAAGAAGGGAAAATTACCAAAATGCCCCTCTAATTTGTGGAAATTCCCAAAATACCCCTCAAATTTCAAAAATTCCCAAAGTACCCCCATAATTTTTCATAAATTCCCAAAATGCCCTTCAAATTTTCCAAAATTCCCAAATTACCCCTGGTTGTGAGAGTAAATTTCTCCAAAAACAAAAAAAATTGTAGCTTTTCATAAGAAGAGTGATTGTCTACCATACAGGTGTTACCATATACATGTGGTAGTGATGTGTGTGAACACTCTAGGACCGCCGGGGCATTTTTTCCCTCTTTAGGAGGTTTTTTCCCCCGTGCATTGTATATACGCCCATCACTCTAGGGCTAACTATCTTTCCATTGCACACTAAGTAACACACTCTCTATTGTGTGCCTTGAGCTTCCTTCGTCTTCTCCAAGCTGTGTGTGTTTCTCTGCAACCCTAATTCCAACAATTGGTATCAGAGCAGGTCACGTCCTCCCGGGCTTAGTCGCCAGCTGCTCCAGCACACGCCTGCTCACTTTCTCCGATTTCAGTGAGCTTTGGCGAGCGTTCGCAGGTCGACAAATATTTTGGGTGAGCTCAAAGAGCTCGGTCTGCTCATAATTTTGATTTGGGCTCATTTCGGCCTCCGTTTCCACTACGAGCAGTACTGCACAGGCTATTTCGTCATTTTGTGCAGATTTTCTGTCAGTGCCGTTTTTTGCATAACAGGTGCCTTATAGTCTTCTACGGTTTGTGCTATATAGCACAAGTTGTTCCCGCTCCATTTCTCCTATTTTCGGGCAGTTTTCACATCAGGTGCAGCATTTACCATGGCTGACAACAACAACACAGATGTGTTCAAGATGTTTGCTGCTGAGGACAGGTTGGATGGGGACAACTACCCTATGTGGGCTTATATGATGCAACATGTTCTTGTGTCAAAAGGTGTCTGGAACATTGTGCAGGGCATTGATGTACGTCCTAGTTCTGAAGATGTAGGCAATGTTGAGGATGTTGCAGGTCTTGCTGCAAGGATTGCAGCTGTTAGAGTTGTTTTGCCTACGGCAGAACAAGCTCGTTGGGATGTTAAGGATGCGCAGGCTCATGCATTGATTGCGTTGTCTGTGAAGCGCACCATTATTCCTCACATCCGTTCAACAAAATCTGCAAAACAGGCTTGGGATATTCTAGCAGGTCTTTATGCAAGCCGCAATGAGGCTAAAATTGCTTTGCTGCGTAAAGAGCTAGAGTCGAAGATTATGCATGAGGAAGATGATATGGACACTTTCCTTGCTAGTGTCAAGGATATCAATGAGCAACTCATTTCTGCAGGTGAAGTCATTTCGGACAGTTCCCTTGTGCAGACTGTTCTTGATGCCTTACCAGATTCCTACCAGACTTTTGCTAGTACTTGGAGACTGATGACCCAAGGAAATCCTGAAGTTGTCAAGTTTGATGCATTATGCACATTGCTGTTGCAAGAGTCACTTTCTAGAAAAAACAGGACTAGGCAGCGTGCAGTTGAACAGGCTTTTATTGCTTCTCAAAGAAAGGGTGGTAACAGTAATGCAGCCACTTCTTATGGTTCTGCTGCGAGTGGCAAAAATTCTGTTCCTAATGCTTCTACTGGCAGCACTTCGTCTGGCAATTCTGGTGATAAGGGCAAAAAGAAGATGCGTTGCCATTATTGTAAAGCCAACGATCACTTGATCAAGTCGTGTCCTAAGTTGAAGGCCAAAGAGGCTAAGAAGAAAGAGGGTGGTTCCACTGCAAATGCTGGTTCCACTACAAATGCAGCCATTGTTGAGTCTTCTGTGAAAGGAGACTGTGATGCTGATGTTGATGCAGAATGGGCTTTTAGCGCAGAGTGCACTTACAATCCTGCTGTCCATGATGCATGCTTGTCAGTTGCTGCAGATTCACATGTGTGGTATTTCGACAGTGGTGCTACAAAGCACATTACCTCACATCGTGAATTGTTTACCTCTCTCGAGTCTGTCCCTCATGGGAATTCAGTCACTTGTGCCAACAACGCCTCTTATCCAGTTCAGGGAGTTGGAAAGATTGTGCTCACTGCTGCTAATGGCAGTTCCTTCACACTTGTTGATGCACTTTATGTACCTGGGATCAAGAAGAATCTCTTGTCTGTATCCGCACTTGCTAGACTTGGACTTGTAGTCAAATTTGTGGATGACAGATGTACAGTTCATGATCTCAGTTTTGGTGATGAAATTGTTGCATCTGGGCTTTTGTGCCGTGGGCTGTATAAGATCACTTTGTATGACAAGTGTGGACAAAATTTTGCAAATGCTGTTGCAGATTCAAGGGCTATTTCAGATGCAAAACTTTGGCATGCACGTTTTGGTCATCTGAATTTTGCCAGTTTGTTGCGTTTGCAGAAATCTGATATGGTTGCTTCTTTGCCGCCTCTTGAAGCACCTGTCAAACATGTTTGTGAAGGCTGTATTCTGGGTAAAATGCAGCGTTCTAAGTTTCCAAAGGATGGTTCAGTTAGGGCCACATGCAGGTTGCAGCTTGTGCATAGTGATGTTTGTGGGCCCATGCAAACTCCGTCCTTGGGCAATTACCTGTACTTCGTGACTTTCATTGATGATTACTCCAGGCATGCATGGGTATTTTCGCTTAAAGCGAAGTCCGAAGTTTTTATGTGCTTCAAACAATTTTTGGCTATGGCTGAAAATGTCTCAAAATGTACTATGGGCACCCTCCGTTCCGATCGAGGGGGGGAGTATATGTCTCATGAATTTAATGCATTTCTGGCTAGTCGTGGGATAAAACACCAATGTACAGTGCCTTATACACCTCAGCAAAATGGTGTTGCTGAGAGGAAAAACAGGTCACTAACGGAAATGGCACGATGTATGGTCAAAAGTCAAGCTTTGCCACATTCTTTTTGGCTTGAGGCCATCATGTGTGCCACTTATGTACTTAACAGGTGTCCTACGAAAGCTTTGCAGTCTATTACTCGATATGAAGCATGGCATGATAGAAAGCCTTCTATTAAGCACATGCGTGTTTTTGGCTGTTTGGCATATGCTTTGGTGCCACAAGTGCAGCGCAGAAAATTGGATGATAAGGCTGTCAAATGTATTTTTGTTGGTTATAGTGCTGAAAGCAAAGGTTACAGGTTGTATCATCCGCAAACAAAACGTATTCTGGTTTCACGGGATGTAGTGTTTGTGGAAGACTCTGTTCAGCCCTTGCTGTCATGTACTAGAGACAGTAATGTAAGCTCACAGGACATTTATGACACTTTGTTGCCTCTTTTCAGTGGTGGAAATACGAATGTAAGTTCTAATGAGGCAAATGTACAACCTATGGGGGTTTCTGAAAATGTTTTAGAACAGCCTATTACTGATGCAGATGTACATGATGTACTTGATGAGGAAAGGGCTGAAAATGAGCAGGCTAGAGGTATGCCAAAATGGTTGGTGCACACATTGCGTGATAGTAAATTGGATGCACCTTTATCTAGTCGTACTCGTTCAGGCTCTCGCCATGCATCTTATGCATCAGATTGTTATGCTTTGGCTGTGTCTAGTTTACATGATGTTAAGGAGCCTCTGTCTTTTGATGAAGCACAAAATTCAGAAAATTGGATTGCTGCCATGAAATCAGAATATGATGCATTTATAGAGAATGACACATGGACTTTATGTGATTTGCCTCATGGCAAAAAGGCCATTGGTACGAAGTGGGTTTACAAGTTGAAACGCAAGCCGGATGGTGAGATCGATCGCCATAAGGCTCGACTTGTTGCAAAGGGTTATGCACAACAAAAAGGCATAGATTATGAAGAGACTTTTGCTCCCACTTGTCGTATGACTACTGTACGTTTTCTATGTGCATTGGCAGCTCATTTTGGTCGGGATGTACATCAATCAGACATTGTTACTGCTTTCTTGAATGGTGACATATTTGAGGAAGTTTATGTAACGCAGCCTCGCGGTTTTGTCATAAAAGGACAAGAGGACAAAGTGTGCAAATGTAAGAAGGATTTGTGTGGGTTGAAGCAATCTCCTCGTGCTTGGTATGAGAAAGCTGACACTCATTTGGTTAAACAAGGCTTTCGTAACAGTCCAACAGAAAGCACATTGTATGTAAAGCGTGAGGATGATGTATTTCTCATTGTGGTTCTTTATGTTGATGATTTGCTGATCACAGGACCAAATGAGAGACATATTGCTGAATTTAAGGCTGATTTGAATGCTACTTTCAAGATGAAAGATTTGGGGCTGTTGCATCATTACTTGGGTATACAGTTTAAGCAGTGTGATGGTGGTATTGCCTTGTGTCAGAAAAGTTACATAGAGACATTGCTATGTAAGTTTGGACTTGAGGATTGCAAACCTATTGCCACTCCCATGGAAACAGGTTTGAAGTTGAGTCTACATGATGCTGGCGATCCTGCTGATGTCACTCTTTACCAAACTGCTGTTGGCTGCCTCATTTATGTATGCAACACGAGGCCAGATATTCAGTTTGCAGTCTCGCAAGTCAGCAGATTTATGCATAGCCCAGGGTCTAAGCATTGGTAGGCTGTCAAGAGGATTTTCCGCTACCTTAGTGGCACTTTACATCTTGGCTTGTTTTATCCCAAGGGGGGATCATTGCCGCCAGACTTACATGCTTTTTCGGACTCAGATTGGGCTGGTTGTTTTGACACGCGAGTGTCCACAAGTGGTTTTTGTTTCATGCTTGGCAGTTCATGTATATCATGGTTGAGCAAGACGCAACCTACTGTGGCCACTTCGAGTTGTGAGGCTGAGTACAGTGCAGTCTTCACAGCTACGGTTGAGTGTGTATGGCTGAGACGCCTTATGGCTGACTTGGGTGTTGGACAGGACACTGCCAACACTATCTACACTGACAGTCAGAGCGCATTGGCAGTTGCGAGGAACCCAGTTTTTCATGCTCGCACAAAGCACATTGAGGTGCATTACCACTATGTCAGGGAGAGGCTCTCAGCAGGAGAGATCAGCTTGGCTTATGTGCCAACACAGGACAACCTTGCAGATCTTTTCACAAAGGCATTGTCTCGTGAGAAGCTTGAAGCTTTCCGCAAAGCTTTGGGCTTACTCCCCTTTGTGGACTGATCCTATCCTCAGGGCATGGCACTTCCCTTTACTCATGTGCCAGCTCTCGTTCACCGCATCACTCCAGGGGGGATTTGTTACCATATACATGTGGTAGTGATGTGTGTGAACACACTAGGACCGCCGGGGCATTTTTTCCCTCTTTAGGAGGTTTTTTCCCCCGTGCATTGTATATACGCCCATCACTCTAGGGCTAACTATCTTTCCATTGCACACTAAGTAACACACTCTCTATTGTGTGCCTTGAGCTTCCTTCGTCTTCTCCAAGCTGTGTGTGTTTCTCTGCAACCCTAATTCCAACAACAGGATGCTAAAACTAAAATTTGAGTCGGTTATGTAGGCTTTGGAGATGAATTGCTTCATTATTTTTAGACATATTTCACTTTTTTTTGTGAGGTAATTGGCGGCAAATTACGTGTAAGCACTCAAAAACCGATCTCAATTGTCAAACAAGAATCAAGATTAGAAAATCTTGAAGAATCCAACGAAAATAGATACAAGGGTATTTTGGGAATTTTTGAAATTTGAGGGGTATATTGGGAATTTTCACAAATTAGAGGGGTATTTTGGTAATTTTCTCAAAAAAGAATTACCCAAAAATTTACCTGGAAAATTTAATAGGTCAATTGACTTTAAGGTTTTAGATTGAGTTTCTCTAAATCTGGTAATTCCTTTACGTAAAATCGAGGAGTGAGTTTCAAAATCGAGAAGGGCGCGACGCTGGGGAGGATGAGGACGAAGGGGATGAGGGCCGAGGACGAGGCAGCGAGGGTGCCTCCGGCTTTGAGCAGTTCGGTGGTGGGGCTAGCGACGGTTGCGGAGAAGGCGTTTGCGGCGGCGGAGGCGGCTGAAAAGGAGGAAAGGGCGGCGTGCAGGGTAGCGCAGCGGGCGGTGGAGGCCTACTGCAAGGCTGCTGTGCGCGTGAACCTGGCGGAGTGCTCCAAGCTTCTGAGCATCGCCAAGTCGGCGCAGGGCATGACTGAGACGGTGACCGACTCCGCCGCCCACTCGTCCAAGGAGTACATGAGCCATAAGATCAAGACCTCTGCCGACCCCTCCGTCGCCCTCAAGGCCACGCAATCCGCCCTCTACACCCGCGAGAAATCCGACACCGTCGCCTCCTTCATTAAGGCAATATACCTCCCCCTCACTCTTTGCTTGCTTTTAAAAGTTTTGTTTGTTTTTCCCCTCTCTCTCTCTCTCTCTCTCTCTCTCCTAGGTCTTGTCTTGAGCTCAAGACCTTTTGCTTGTTCCTCTCTCTCTCTCTCTCTCTCTCTCTCTCCCCCCTCAAGAGTGGTCGGATAGATATCTTTGGGGATTGTTCCTATGACATTAAAACCTCTCTCTCCACTTAGCGTTTGTGTTATTTGGCCACAGCCCATTCAAGGATCTAATGTGCACACACACACACACACACACACACACACAAAGAAATGTAACATTGTAGGAACATTCCCAAGAGACCCCGTAGATCTATCCGACGAGTCTTACTCAAAACGGAAACGAGATAACCAAATTTGCCACACTTGGGTGATAGAAAGGGACTTCCATTTCCTTTCGGAGAAACAGGTTTTGAGTTTGGATAAATCTATGCGGTCTCTTGGGAATGTTCCTACAACATTAAAATTTCTCCTCCTCTCTCTATCTCTCTCTCTCTCTCACACACACACACACACACACACAACCCATCTTGAGCTCTCTCTCTCTCTCTTTCTCTCTCTCTCTCTCTCTCTCTCTCTCTCTCTCTCTCTCTCTCTCACACACACACACACACACACACACACACACACACACAACCCATCTTGAGCTCAAGACTTGTCAACAAGATTTTTGGGTCTCTTAGGACCTCAAAAATTATCCTCCTCCTCCTCCTCCTCCTCTCTCTCTCTCTCTCTCTCTCTCTCCCCATTCTAATAATCAATACTCTTGCTTGCAGAGGAGTTCTTTGGCCACTCCCTTGTCCTTCAAGCGAGACTCTACATCCAAGCTTCAGGACCCATAATCAAGTAGCCATTTCCCTTGATTAGCACACTATCCATGGAGAGTGAACGACTATCATTCGGTGAAAACAAAACGTGCACAACCAACAATGAGGCATTGCCAACAAAGTACTCATGATTTTTTGATGTAGAAAAAGCTTCTTGAATAATTATAAGACGTAGGGACGAGAAGAGAGAGAGAGAGAGAGAGAGAGAGTGACACAATCCAAGGGTCATACATGCATCACATGTAAGAGCATTAGCCTCTATTTGACAAGATGAGGTGGCATTGCTTGAGACCTTTGTCGATCGTTTGGCCATTGATGACGGCGATGAAAGGCGTGAATCATAGACAAAGAATAGAAAGCTAGAAATTGAGATATCTTTTTTTCTTTCCAATGTAATTTAAAATCCAAATATGTAGACTTTATGCTACAAATTGAGATGTATCTTTTGTTCTCATATAATGATTTCATTAGTTAAAGTATCAAAAAGACAAAGACTCACATAAAAAGCTTGAATATATCATGTCTAAAAGTGCATGAAATTTGATGGTCGACTCTAGTGAAGTGGTATTTAGTTGTATAGTCATTGTTGCAATCGACACTTCGTGAAGTTGTTTTTTCAAGTAGAAGGTCCTCTCTTGCAAAGCCTTTACTGTCAAGATATGGAGAAGGAGAGAAGCTAGAGCTTGAAACTCTTGTTAGCATGCACACACACTTCTTCTTCTAGCATGCATAAGCACAACATAAATAGGAATACTTAGTACAGTTAATGTAAAACCGTTATTGCAATGACGTTGGCAAGATAAAGCTGTCATCACCCTTGCAAGGTAGACTAAGTCGGTGAAGTCCAAATACAATATGAATGGCAAAGGTCCTCAAACTAAATGCAATCACATTGGCAAACCGAGTTTTTAGCTTCATATCCAAACACTACCTCTCAGAAGCTCAACAACACCTCTTAGACTCCAAGCATTGCTCAAAATGGCCACATGTTCTTCGCTTCATAAGGACTTTTGCTAGTATATCTACAACATGCTCACAAGGGGTACACAACTACGAAGACTCGTATATAACGTGCGTTCACATGGTAATTTGAAAACCTTTTTGTTAATCTTTTCTTCCTCGTTCGTCATATAAACATTGAATTCTCTTTGAATGTAATTATGAAACCCATCTTGGTACTACAATTTTGTTGGTTTGCCTAAAAATGGAAAATTAAAATACCACTCCCATTGAAGTCATTAAGCTGAATGGAAGGTGGACCATCCAATGTACATGTGTCTATAACCAACTATGACCCAATGAAAGCTGCAGAGATTAGCCAACCAAACCAAATTCATAGCTCAACTCTAGTGGTATTCTAGTGGTGTACTTTCATGGAAGGATGTGAACACCATGTATGATAATTGGAGAAAATGCAAATTGCCATTGGCGACCACTTCAACCCTTTTGTCACTGGACGATGAGTAAGCAAACTCTAGGTATAAATCTGCTCAAGCTTTCCATTGCTTGTGTTCTTGTGCATGCTTGAAATATGGTTGTATTAATGAGGGAGTCTTATGAATGGACACTACATTTGGTCTCCACTAATTCTACTATCTCTTGCTCTTTGTGTGAAGTGTATGTGCATATGTATTTGTGATCCTACGTCCATGTGCTTGTTTGCATTGAGAGATGTGATCTCAACATCGTGTTTGTTCTCTCTCTTGAATGTCTAGATGTGCATTTGTGTGCATTCTATGCTTGATTGACGAGTATGTGTGTATGATTTACTGAAGATATTGAGTGACTATAGCTTAAGATTGAGTTTTGTGTCTAGGTGGATTTATCTCTTTGATTTCTTATCTTGGTAGATTAAATTGAGCTTGGTTGCAACCATCAAGCATGTGTGTAAGACTCAAACATCATATGTGTAGTGCATATATGCCCTAGCTAGATTTAGAGACTATCAAATTGACATTGATTGTGTTGGTCTCATGTGTGTAGCTCACCAATACACTTCGATTGGCTCCACGATCGGCACCATTGGCAGAGAGTGCCAACCTATGCTAGCACCCGTATTGATCTCATTATGGTAATAAGTCATAGCTTCAACTGCATTGGCTAAAGAATTAATGGATATATATTAGGAACTTTGTGCGTGAGCCTTGTTGTGCAGCTCCGCTCCATGCTAAGAAAGATACCAGGAAGATGCATGTCGAGCTTATTTGAAGTTTACCTGATTATCAATCAGTGTTCAAGGTTTGGTAACAAGCGACTTTTATGAGTAACGTATGCCAGATGCGGCTTAAAAGGGACAACAAATACCTTAATGATGCCAAAAAAGAGTATTCTTGAAGTGAGCACATATGGGAGTTTATAATCTAGAACTGCAGTGCTTGAAGTGCTCTACCGGCCTATCTTTACGGCTCATCGATTGGAGCTACCGTGAAAAAGTTATGGCAGATTCAAGTTTGAGTCAATTGCAAATGTGTACCGGATTGGGCAACTGTAGCTGAAGGATCAGAGATGAAGTGAATGCATGGGCCTTAAGTGCTCACTTTGTGGAGCGCATCGATCTTTTTAGATCAGTGATTGGAGTTACAGGTTACCAAGATATCGCCAGATTAAATTTCCCCGGGGGCCAATTCCGTGCCAGGTCAGTCTCCTCGGATGGTGTGCCATCTGGGAAGTTTATAGCCTTAGCAGGGTTTGTATGTGTTCTATGCATCTTGAGAAGACTACAGGAATTTACGGCTCGTCCGACAGATTTCGGGTTGATGAGATAATACGGCTTGAGGCCATTGTCAGTTGCCGACACTACTGAGTTGGATGAATTTTTGGCATTATTCAAGACAGGAAATTGCAGATGATATTATCATTTAGAGGCTTCTGGATGTTGATAAGTTTGTGGCAAAGAAGCTCAGTGAAGTTCTAACCAAATGCGAAGGGAATGCCTTCCGGTGAATGCAATCACCTATACCTGATGTTAGTCAAGGACTGCTGGAGAAAGTTGTTGTGCTTGGCAATGCTTTGCTAGATATGCATGTTAAATGTGGTGCCCTCATAAAGATGCTTGGCCGCCCAATGCCCAAGGGTAGGCTAAGCTGCCCAATTGAGGGGAACCTACCGTCCAAGGAGGTGACCGCCCATGGCCGCCCATAAGGGCCTACAATTTTTTGTGGGTGTGAAGTGAGAAAAATGAAGGGGAGGCATGGCGAGCAAGGAAGGAAGGAGACGCAAGCAGAGAGGGGGACGTTCCGGGCGCGAGGAGGCTTGGATGGAGAGGACGGTGAAGGAAAAAATGCGAAGCTCGCCGAGGCGCTGATATTTGGCACCGTTCCTGCTGCGTTTGGTGCTCCTCCACAGACTGTTGTCACATCATCAAGCACACTTTCCCGTGCCTAGCAACGACGACACCGTCGTTGCTTAGGAGGGGAAGGGGCTATTTTTAAAGAGGAGGGTTATAAATAGCGGGCATGAGGCATTAACGAGGGGGAGCATGAGGTGAGGAGAATGTAAGGGGATTCAACGGGTAGAGTGCTTGAGTAAGGAGGAGGGGAAAAACAGGAAGAAAAACGCTCTCTCTCGCTCTCGACCAAGAAGAGAAGCAAGGCTCTCAAGTAAGGGGCTCAAACGACCAAGGAAGGAGCTTTGAGATAAAAACAACGGCAAGATAGGAGGTTGCAGGCAATGATCAAGGGAGTAGGGGGAAGCAAGAGAAGACGAAGGAGGGGGAAGAACTCGAGAAAAACCCTCCCCCCCCCCCCCCCCCCCCCCCCCCCCCCCCCCCCCCCCCCCCCCCCTCTCTCTCTCTCTCTCTCTCTCTCTACCTTGATGAGCAAGAAAAGGAAAGATCCTTGGACAAGGAGGTGATCAAGGAGTAGGAAGAGATGAAGAGGAGGAATGTCATAAAAATTAATATCTATACAAACCAAATTATTTTCTCATATTAAAATGATCACTTAATGTGGGAGAATACACGAAAACAAGGGTTAAGATATAGACATGTGCTTATAGATCTATCTCAACACGGGGCCAATGGTTAAGGGGCCCAAATGAGAGATGGTCTATCAAAGAGCAAGGCTAACCAATGGAGCATAAGACCTTAGGGTTAGCTTCATTGAAGACCTATAATGTGTGTAAAAGTCCTTTGACCTTAGGCAAGCTAGGGCTGAGCTTGAGGTGGGAACCCGGCCTAAGCTCGAGGTGATTAGGCCTGCTTGAGGTGCTTGTCGTGCTTGAGGTGCTTGACATGCTTGAGGTGCTTGATTAAGATGCTTGAGGTGCTTGACTGGCTCCATGCTTGAGGTGCTTCACTTGCTACATGATTAAGGTGCTTGAGGTGCCTTGAGATGCTTGCCTGAGATGCTTGTGGGAACACCCTCTAGTTCAAGTGCTTTGTCATGCTTGATGACTAAGGGGCTTGCTCATCCAAAGTCAAAAAGATCCCTACAAGGAAGGGGGCGAGCCTACAAAGGGGGGGATGAGAGAGAACACACACACACACACACACACACAAGGGAAGCCCCAGCTTGAAGAGGAAGCAAGGACACTTGTCAAGTTCCTCCCCATGTTTCCCTCATGGTGTGCCTGAAGCCTATTGGTTGGCCACCCCAGGGGTCCAATGATAATTTAGGATATTTAATTAATTGATTTTGCATTTATCAAGTCCTCTCTCTCAAAGGGAAAGGGGGACACTTGTCCCAAGGCTACCCATGTTGCTTGTAATGGCTCCTGCTTGTGATTGGCTAGGCCTGGAGGGGTCCAATGAGCTTCAAGCATGAGCTACAAGGGGGGGTCGACCCAAGCAAGCTAGGGGGTGCTTAGGGGGTATACTCACCCACACACACTCACAAACACTCTCATGGTGTGCTATGCAAAGTGCAAGAGCTCCCTCTCCAAGCAAGTAGAGGTTGAGAGCCTACACCAACACTCTTGGCTATGGAGTGCAAATCCAACCAAGAGCCATGCTTCAATGCTTGAGCTTGTCATCTACTTCTTCTTCATTACTATGCTATTATGTATGCTAGCAACAAGAGTATGATAAGTGAGGAACTAATTCTTTCTCCTACGAAATGTTTCTTCTTCCTCTTCCCTACCCTCATTCCCTGCTAGCTCTCTCCACCTTCGGAGGTGTTTGAGGTCTTGGGACTGAGGCTTGGGATAGTTAATGCTTTCTACAAGTGCATGTTATGCTTATTGCAAGAAGGCTAATGGTTTATTGCAAGTAGATTAATTACTTAATGTAAGTAGATTAATTGTATTGCAAGGTAGATTAATTATTGCTTTAAGCACAAGTTGATGCATAAAAGTATACATCTTCATGCACTCAAATGATTTATGGAACACAAAGATTAATGATGTTCACAAGTTCTTGATTGTTTTCAAGCTAAGATTGATTGTTGAAATTATGCAAAAGCTTGGTGTGTGAACCTTCCATCTCCATATTGCCAAGGAGGTCTCAAGGAACACAAAGATTGTATTGTACCAAATCTCTCTTAATGAGAGAATCTATAATATAAATGCCTTTTGGAGGGGGACCGGCTCCACATAAATCCTGTCCTCAACTGTTGTCATATTCTCTACACTCTCTCTCTTGTAAAAGTATTGTTCATGCCTAGTTAATTAAGTGTTATGATAGAGTTGCTACTACTAATTAAGTTCACCCTCTATGCTCTCAAAATTGCTCACTCTAAATTCCGCTATTCTCTAAGTTCATAAGCCATTCCCATTACATTGGTATCAGAGCATTTGGTTTCTCTTTTCTTGCTTAAGAAGAGGGGTCCTTAAGTAGCCTATAAATGGTTGATGTTGTTAATTATAATAGGGTAAGTGGAACTGGGATCTAATATCGGTTTTGTTAAGCCCACTATGTGGGGGATGGTGCACACCTCGGGAGCTTTGGACTTAATAATGGAGTATTTTTAGACTTGCCTACGGCTTTACCATTATTGAGCCATAAGAAGTCCAAAAGGAGCTAGCGCTTGGCAATTCTGCTATGTTAGACCTACTCCTCTACTCTCTATAATTAACCACTTTGAGCCGTGGGTGTAGATACTTAAGAGCCGATTTTCAAAGGCTAAGAGGAGTGGCAACTAAGGTTTTGAATTGCCAAAGCATACACTAAGTACATACATAAATTTTGTTAACATGGCTGACAATAATCAAGAGAGTAGAATGAACATTGATAACTTTGATTTTGCACATGAAAGTGCTAATGATGATGCTCCCATGCTTATCAAATGTCTTGTTTCTAAGCTGCAACAAGCTATAGCAAACCCATTCCTACAAGGCGAAGTTTTCCAACAACTTCATAGTTATGGGATTCTCCAAACCCCCCCAAAAGAGAGAGCACCTGAGAAGTCTCCTCATGAGATTTCCAAGAGAGGGCTCTCTACGGTGAGAGAAGAGGAGAACCCATACCAAGCGCTTAAATGTTTACTAGCGGGTTTACCTCCATCCAAGAAGAAAGATAAAGTCTCTACTTTAGAGCCTTCACCAAGAGGAGGAGAAGGAAGTGAGTCTTCCAATACTTCCAAAGATATGGCTCCAAGAAGACGGCAGCCTCAACGATCTCCAACTTTCCCCAAGAGGGAAAGATCACTGCAAAGTCCTCCTCCTTATTATCACAAAAGGGAAGAGAGGTACCAAATAAAGGAAAAGGAGAGAAAGAGGTCACCCTCTTCTCCATCTTCATCAACTTCCTCATATTCCAATGAAGGTAGCGGCTCTTCTCTCAAAGAGCCCAAGAGGAAAGGCCATCGCAAGTTCTATCCGGTATGGAGAAGGTCCAAGAAGCTAAAGAAGTTCAAAGAGGGAGGGAAGAACACCACTTTCCTTGCCTATGCTGGCACCTTTGGTGCTATGGACAAGGTCTTGGCCTTCATCCAACAGCTTGATGCGGCCTTTGGTGATGAGGGCTTCATTGAGTCCTCTAAACTGCGTCAAGTATCTATGCATTACCAAAGTTCCGCTCGACAATGGTGGGATAGCCTACAAGCCCAAAGAAAATCTCCAAAGACATGGAAGGCTTTAAGAGCCTCCATCATAAAACAGTTTCTGGCAAGCAACGCTCAAGAAAATGTCCTCACAGAATGGCAAAACTTGAAACTCTCTCCCTACGAGTCTATCCAAAAGTATGTAGATAAGTTTTGGGATTTATTTCTCAAAGCCACTATCTACAAAAATATAGACTTTGGGGAGCAAGAGCAACAATTATGTGCGGGTATTTCTGAAGAGAAGGCCGAGTATATTAACTCACAAAGGCCTAATACCATATCGGCGGTCATACACCATACTATGGTCGCCTCTCAAATCGATTCCCAACAAGGGGTTAAGAGAAACTCTAAATCCATGGAAGTGAAGGATCAAAATGAGCCTAGAGGGAGGAATAATGCTCAAACTTCCTCCAAAGGCAACTCTAGCAACACCGATAACAAAGCTAAGGAGAAAGGAGTCTATAAAGGTAAGAATAAACTCTCTGCAATAGAGCTAGAGTGTTATCGTAAGGATAACAAATGCTACAAGTGTGGACAACAAGGGCATGTCTATCGTGCTTGTCCCCAAAGAAATGCACGCAACAAGCCACCTTGAGTTTCTATGTTGGAAACTCCAAAAGAGGATGCTTATAGAAAAAGGCTTTTGTTTTTCCTATGCTAGGAGATATGTACATACATGTTTATGAGTCGGGTAGTATCCTATTCCTTGTAAATATGCATGCTTTCACAAGTTAATGAAAATTTATATTTTCATATACATGATTTCTGTTAGAAAGTTTGTAAATGAATTAAATGTTTCAACCAGTAACAATATTATTAAATTTAAAAAAAAACGGGAATCAAGAGGAATTAGAATTGTCTAAATTCCTAAATGGATTCCAAAATGTTTTTATTGATGATATCCCCATGAGCTATCTCCACAATGAGGGGACAATGGCCATACAATGGAGCTTTTACCATGAAGCTCACTGCCTAATAAGCCTCCTTATTGAGCTTTACAAGATCCACAAGAGGAGTTTGAAAAGGCAATAACATGGACTGATAAGTTTCGAGAGAGATTCAATAATTAGGTCACATTATCTCGAAAGGTGGTATTTCTATGGATCTGCAAAAAGTAGAGGTAATAAAAGATGGCCTAATCCAAGGAATCTACATGAGTTGCAAATCTCTAAAGGTATGAGTGCATACTAGAGATGCTTCATAAGAAAAATCCATGCTTATAGCAGGTCCAATACATGACTTAACAAAAAAGAACGTTAAGTATACATGGACCGCAAAGAGAGAAAAATATTTCTAAAAAGTTTAAAGAGAAACTTATTTCTCAACTTATGGGATCTCTCAAAGCTATTTTGAGGTCCAATGTAATGCCTGGATGATTGCCTTTGAGCAAAACTTTGCTTCAAGAAGGGAATACCATAGCATACGAGATTCAAAGACTCAACTCCAATGAGCGAATGTTGGTCTTATACAAAAGGACCTATGAGCTGTTTTAAATGCTCTAGACACGTGGAAGTACTTCTTGCAGACTCCATTCATGATGCAAACCAAGCTCTCGGACAATCAAATGAGGTAGGAAAGTTTCTTTTTGCAATTTAAATTCTACTTTGCTCACATTGCTGGCAAGCACAATCATGTAGCCGATGCACTTTCCCGATGGCCAAGGGTAGATAGGATATCAATAGCAACTTACAATGAGCTATGTTTTATGATAGTTAAATATGCTCCTAACCCAGGCTTTAGGGATATGATAATAGCGTTACAAATGGAAGAAAAAGAACCACTCACGAAAAAGGATGGTTATCTTCCATACCTCAATAGGCTATATCTTCCTTACTTCCCATGCTCCTTCCATATGCAGGGCAAAGAGAAATTCGAATTTACTCTGCTAGGAGTAAAAGCATACCTGTATTGGCTTACCAAGAAACAATAACATACAAGAGAATGTTTCAAAATGTATGGTATACCAAAAGATGAAGTATGAAAAAAGGACCATGGCTTGCCAACATCCAATTGTGTCGAATAGAAATCCTACTATGACCACTAATCTCTATCAGAATTAGAGTAATCCTCTTATGTCGGCCTACTATTCCAACGGATGTACAAAAGCAAAGTTACCAAACTAATGATCCTTGATCTACTAAAAGCCTGTGATTCGAAGTAGATCAATGCTCAAAATGAGAGAAGCACTTATCTTAACAGCAGTATGTCTCTAATAACGTGAACATACTTCTAAGGAGAAACTACCTTTCGAGGCTAAAGACGGAAGATCCAAAAGTCCCTTGTAGCTTAAGATACCTGGGAAGATCTTCATTGCAAAAGAGTATAGCCGAGATAAAAAAAAAAGAATCTTTTTACAAGATTAAACAGGCTATATCCATTTATTAGCTAGGCAAAAGAGGCTCCTGCCGTTAGGCACAAAAGAGCCTTATCCTTATTATAATTTTTTTTTAAAAAAAAGTTGGGTCTTACTAAACTTTCCCAAGGCTCATCTAAGGCAAATTACACACAAATGAAGACCCGCCGCAGATCGAGGATGAAGCAGAGGAGCTCCAACCCAAGTTCATCCTTCCACACGAAGACAAGGTATTAAGAAATGGTAAGATTAATGACAGTATCTTATTTAATTATCCTTTCAAAGATGCTAAATGCATGCAAAGAACATGGCTTAAGGATAATATGAACCTTGTCAATGATGCTTACAATGACACAAAAGAGTAAGCAAATGTAAAAGAAATGCATTTTAAATGATCAATTTTTTTGTCTTATAGGACTCTCTTTTTATGTTTTGTGCACAAATTTTAAAGTATGCATACTTAGGATCATGTTTGTGGTGACTACGTCTCCCAAACACCAAGTAGACCTTGTCACTCTACTTTGGAAGTATGATATGGACTAAAAAGAGCAGACATGCTTGCGACAGACAATGTCTCTCAAGCACCAAGTGGATTAGTCATCCACTCTGGAATGATGTCGTAGGGTAAAAATGGATCCTCTACCCGCTAAGACCAATGGACTAATGGGTGAGACTTTACCATCTCTACCTCATAGTCGAGGACGACTATGATTTCAAGAGAGAGGTAATGTCATAAAAATTAATATCTATCCAACCCAAATGATTTTCTCATATTAAACTGATCACTTAATGTGGGAGAATACACGGGAACAAGGGTTAAGATATAGACATGTGCTTATAGATCTATCTCAACACGGGGCCAATGGTTAAGGGGCCCAAATGAGAGATGGTCTATCAAAGAGCAAGGCTAACCAATGGAGCATAAGACCTTAGGGTTAGCTTCATTGAAGACCTATAATGTGTGTAAAAGTCCTTTGACCTTAGGCAAGCTAGGGCTGAGCTTGAGGTGGGAACCCGGCCTAAGCTCGAGGTGATTAGGCCTGCTTGAGGTGCTTGTCGTGCTTGAGGTGCTTGACATGCTTGAGGTGCTTGATTAAGATGCTTGAGGTGCTTGACTGGCTCCATGCTTGAGGTGCTTCACTTGCTACATGATTAAGGTGCTTGAGGTGCCTTGAGATGCTTGCCTGAGATGCTTGTGGGAACACCCTCTAGTTCAAGTGCTTTGTCATGCTTGATGACTAAGGGGCTTGCTCATCCAAAGTCAAAAAGATCCCTACAAGGAAGGGGGCGAGCCTACAAAGGGGGGGATGAGAGAGAACACACACACACACACACACACAAGGGAAGCCCCAGCTTGAAGAGGAAGCAAGGACACTTGTCAAGTTCCTCCCCATGTTTCCCTCATGGTGTGCCTGAAGCCTATTGGTTGGCCACCCCAGGGGTCCAATGATAATTTAGGATATTTAATTAATTGATTTTGCATTTATCAAGTCCTCTCTCTCAAAGGGGAAAGGGGGACACTTGTCCCAAGGCTACCCATGTTGCTTGTAATGGCTCCTGCTTGTGATTGGCTAGGCCTGGAGGGGTCCAATGAGCTTCAAGCATGAGCTACAAGGGGGGGTCGACCCAAGCAAGCTAGGGGGGTGCTTAGGGGGTATACTCACCCACACACACTCACAAACACTCTCATGGTGTGCTATGCAAAGTGCAAGAGCTCCCTCTCCAAGCAAGTAGAGGTTGAGAGCCTACACCAACACTCTTGGCTATGGAGTGCAAATCCAACCAAGAGCCATGCTTCAATGCTTGAGCTTGTCATCTACTTCTTCTTCATTACTATGCTATTATGTATGCTAGCAACAAGAGTATGATAAGTGAGGAACTAATTCTTTCTCCTACGAAATGTTTCTTCTTCCTCTTCCCTACCCTCATTCCCTGCTAGCTCTCTCCACCTTCGGAGGTGTTTGAGGTCTTGGGACTGAGGCTTGGGATAGTTAATGCTTTCTACAAGTGCATGTTATGCTTATTGCAAGAAGGCTAATGGTTTATTGCAAGTAGATTAATTACTTAATGTAAGTAGATTAATTGTATTGCAAGGTAGATTAATTATTGCTTTAAGCACAAGTTGATGCATAAAAGTATACATCTTCATGCACTCAAATGATTTATGGAACACAAAGATTAATGATGTTCACAAGTTCTTGATTGTTTTCAAGCTAAGATTGATTGTTGAAATTATGCAAAAGCTTGGTGTGTGAACCTTCCATCTCCATATTGCCAAGGAGGTCTCAAGGAACACAAAGATTGTATTGTACCAAATCTCTCTTAATGAGAGAATCTATAATATAAATGCCTTTTGGAGGGGGGACCGGCTCCACATAAATCCTGTCCTCAACTGTTGTCATATTCTCTACACTCTCTCTCTTGTAAAAGTATTGTTCATGCCTAGTTAATTAAGTGTTATGATAGAGTTGCTACTACTAATTAAGTTCACCCTCTATGCTCTCAAAATTGCTCACTCTAAATTCCGCTATTCTCTAAGTTCATAAGCCATTCCCATTACATTGGTATCAGAGCATTTGGTTTCTCTTTTCTTGCTTAAGAAGAGGGGTCCTTAAGTAGCCTATAAATGGTTGATGTTGTTAATTATAATAGGGTAAGTGGAACTGGGATCTAATATCGGTTTTGTTAAGCCCACTATGTGGGGGATGGTGCACACCTCGGGAGCTTTGGACTTAATAATGGAGTATTTTTAGACTTGCCTACGGCTTTACCATTATTGAGCCATAAGAAGTCCAAAAGGAGCTAGCGCTTGGCAATTCTGCTATGTTAGACCTACTCCTCTACTCTCTATAATTAACCACTTTGAGCCGTGGGTGTAGATACTTAAGAGCCGATTTTCAAAGGCTAAGAGGAGTGGCAACTAAGGTTTTGAATTGCCAAAGCATACACTAAGTACATACATAAATTTTGTTAACATGGCTGACAATAATCAAGAGAGTAGAATGAACATTGATAACTTTGATTTTGCACATGAAAGTGCTAATGATGATGCTCCCATGCTTATCAAATGTCTTGTTTCTAAGCTGCAACAAGCTATAGCAAACCCATTCCTACAAGGCGAAGTTTTCCAACAACTTCATAGTTATGGGATTCTCCAAACCCCCCCAAAAGAGAGAGCACCTGAGAAGTCTCCTCATGAGATTTCCAAGAGAGGGCTCTCTACGGTGAGAGAAGAGGAGAACCCATACCAAGCGCTTAAATGTTTACTAGCGGGTTTACCTCCATCCAAGAAGAAAGATAAAGTCTCTACTTTAGAGCCTTCACCAAGAGGAGGAGAAGGAAGTGAGTCTTCCAATACTTCCAAAGATATGGCTCCAAGAAGACGGCAGCCTCAACGATCTCCAACTTTCCCCAAGAGGGAAAGATCACTGCAAAGTCCTCCTCCTTATTATCACAAAAGGGAAGAGAGGTACCAAATAAAGGAAAAGGAGAGAAAGAGGTCACCCTCTTCTCCATCTTCATCAACTTCCTCATATTCCAATGAAGGTAGCGGCTCTTCTCTCAAAGAGCCCAAGAGGAAAGGCCATCGCAAGTTCTATCCGGTATGGAGAAGGTCCAAGAAGCTAAAGAAGTTCAAAGAGGGAGGGAAGAACACCACTTTCCTTGCCTATGCTGGCACCTTTGGTGCTATGGACAAGGTCTTGGCCTTCATCCAACAGCTTGATGCGGCCTTTGGTGATGAGGGCTTCATTGAGTCCTCTAAACTGCGTCAAGTATCTATGCATTACCAAAGTTCCGCTCGACAATGGTGGGATAGCCTACAAGCCCAAAGAAAATCTCCAAAGACATGGAAGGCTTTAAGAGCCTCCATCATAAAACAGTTTCTGGCAAGCAACGCTCAAGAAAATGTCCTCACAGAATGGCAAAACTTGAAACTCTCTCCCTACGAGTCTATCCAAAAGTATGTAGATAAGTTTTGGGATTTATTTCTCAAAGCCACTATCTACAAAAATATAGACTTTGGGGAGCAAGAGCAACAATTATGTGCGGGTATTTCTGAAGAGAAGGCCGAGTATATTAACTCACAAAGGCCTAATACCATATCGGCGGTCATACACCATACTATGGTCGCCTCTCAAATCGATTCCCAACAAGGGGTTAAGAGAAACTCTAAATCCATGGAAGTGAAGGATCAAAATGAGCCTAGAGGGAGGAATAATGCTCAAACTTCCTCCAAAGGCAACTCTAGCAACACCGATAACAAAGCTAAGGAGAAAGGAGTCTATAAAGGTAAGAATAAACTCTCTGCAATAGAGCTAGAGTGTTATCGTAAGGATAACAAATGCTACAAGTGTGGACAACAAGGGCATGTCTATCGTGCTTGTCCCCAAAGAAATGCACGCAACAAGCCACCTTGAGTTTCTATGTTGGAAACTCCAAAAGAGGATGCTTATAGAAAAAGGCTTTTGTTTTTCCTATGCTAGGAGATATGTACATACATGTTTATGAGTCGGGTAGTATCCTATTCCTTGTAAATATGCATGCTTTCACAAGTTAATGAAAATTTATATTTTCATATACATGATTTCTGTTAGAAAGTTTGTAAATGAATTAAATGTTTCAACCAGTAACAATATTATTAAATTTAAAAAAAAACGGGAATCAAGAGGAATTAGAATTGTCTAAATTCCTAAATGGATTCCAAAATGTTTTTATTGATGATATCCCCATGAGCTATCTCCACAATGAGGGGACAATGGCCATACAATGGAGCTTTTACCATGAAGCTCACTGCCTAATAAGCCTCCTTATTGAGCTTTACAAGATCCACAAGAGGAGTTTGAAAAGGCAATAACATGGACTGATAAGTTTCGAGAGAGATTCAATAATTAGGTCACATTATCTCGAAAGGTGGTATTTCTATGGATCTGCAAAAAGTAGAGGTAATAAAAGATGGCCTAATCCAAGGAATCTACATGAGTTGCAAATCTCTAAAGGTATGAGTGCATACTAGAGATGCTTCATAAGAAAAATCCATGCTTATAGCAGGTCCAATACATGACTTAACAAAAAAGAACGTTAAGTATACATGGACCGCAAAGAGAGAAAAATATTTCTAAAAAGTTTAAAGAGAAACTTATTTCTCAACTTATGGGATCTCTCAAAGCTATTTTGAGGTCCAATGTAATGCCTGGATGATTGCCTTTGAGCAAAACTTTGCTTCAAGAAGGGAATACCATAGCATACGAGATTCAAAGACTCAACTCCAATGAGCGAATGTTGGTCTTATACAAAAGGACCTATGAGCTGTTTTAAATGCTCTAGACACGTGGAAGTACTTCTTGCAGACTCCATTCATGATGCAAACCAAGCTCTCGGACAATCAAATGAGGTAGGAAAGTTTCTTTTTGCAATTTAAATTCTACTTTGCTCACATTGCTGGCAAGCACAATCATGTAGCCGATGCACTTTCCCGATGGCCAAGGGTAGATAGGATATCAATAGCAACTTACAATGAGCTATGTTTTATGATAGTTAAATATGCTCCTAACCCAGGCTTTAGGGATATGATAATAGCGTTACAAATGGAAGAAAAAGAACCACTCACGAAAAAGGATGGTTATCTTCCATACCTCAATAGGCTATATCTTCCTTACTTCCCATGCTCCTTCCATATGCAGGGCAAAGAGAAATTCGAATTTACTCTGCTAGGAGTAAAAGCATACCTGTATTGGCTTACCAAGAAACAATAACATACAAGAGAATGTTTCAAAATGTATGGTATACCAAAAGATGAAGTATGAAAAAAGGACCATGGCTTGCCAACATCCAATTGTGTCGAATAGAAATCCTACTATGACCACTAATCTCTATCAGAATTAGAGTAATCCTCTTATGTCGGCCTACTATTCCAACGGATGTACAAAAGCAAAGTTACCAAACTAATGATCCTTGATCTACTAAAAGCCTGTGATTCGAAGTAGATCAATGCTCAAAATGAGAGAAGCACTTATCTTAACAGCAGTATGTCTCTAATAACGTGAACATACTTCTAAGGAGAAACTACCTTTCGAGGCTAAAGACGGAAGATCCAAAAGTCCCTTGTAGCTTAAGATACCTGGGAAGATCTTCATTGCAAAAGAGTATAGCCGAGATAAAAAAAAAAGAATCTTTTTACAAGATTAAACAGGCTATATCCATTTATTAGCTAGGCAAAAGAGGCTCCTGCCGTTAGGCACAAAAGAGCCTTATCCTTATTATAATTTTTTTTTAAAAAAAAGTTGGGTCTTACTAAACTTTCCCAAGGCTCATCTAAGGCAAATTACACACAAATGAAGACCCGCCGCAGATCGAGGATGAAGCAGAGGAGCTCCAACCCAAGTTCATCCTTCCACACGAAGACAAGGTATTAAGAAATGGTAAGATTAATGACAGTATCTTATTTAATTATCCTTTCAAAGATGCTAAATGCATGCAAAGAACATGGCTTAAGGATAATATGAACCTTGTCAATGATGCTTACAATGACACAAAAGAGTAAGCAAATGTAAAAGAAATGCATTTTAAATGATCAATTTTTTTGTCTTATAGGACTCTCTTTTTATGTTTTGTGCACAAATTTTAAAGTATGCATACTTAGGATCATGTTTGTGGTGACTACGTCTCCCAAACACCAAGTAGACCTTGTCACTCTACTTTGGAAGTATGATATGGACTAAAAAGAGCAGACATGCTTGCGACAGACAATGTCTCTCAAGCACCAAGTGGATTAGTCATCCACTCTGGAATGATGTCGTAGGGTAAAAATGGATCCTCTACCCGCTAAGACCAATGGACTAATGGGTGAGACTTTACCATCTCTACCTCATAGTCGAGGACGACTATGATTTCAAGAGAGAGGTAATGTCATAAAAATTAATATCTATCCAACCCAAATGATTTTCTCATATTAAACTGATCACTTAATGTGGGAGAATACACGGGAACAAGGGTTAAGATATAGACATGTGCTTATAGATCTATCTCAACACGGGGCCAATGGTTAAGGGGCCCAAATGAGAGATGGTCTATCAAAGAGCAAGGCTAACCAATGGAGCATAAGACCTTAGGGTTAGCTTCATTGAAGACCTATAATGTGTGTAAAAGTCCTTTGACCTTAGGCAAGCTAGGGCTGAGCTTGAGGTGGGAACCCGGCCTAAGCTCGAGGTGATTAGGCCTGCTTGAGGTGCTTGTCGTGCTTGAGGTGCTTGACATGCTTGAGGTGCTTGATTAAGATGCTTGAGGTGCTTGACTGGCTCCATGCTTGAGGTGCTTCACTTGCTACATGATTAAGGTGCTTGAGGTGCCTTGAGATGCTTGCCTGAGATGCTTGTGGGAACACCCTCTAGTTCAAGTGCTTTGTCATGCTTGATGACTAAGGGGCTTGCTCATCCAAAGTCAAAAAGATCCCTACAAGGAAGGGGGCGAGCCTACAAAGGGGGGGATGAGAGAGAACACACACACACACACACACAAGGGAAGCCCCAGCTTGAAGAGGAAGCAAGGACACTTGTCAAGTTCCTCCCCATGTTTCCCTCATGGTGTGCCTGAAGCCTATTGGTTGGCCACCCCAGGGGTCCAATGATAATTTAGGATATTTAATTAATTGATTTTGCATTTATCAAGTCCTCTCTCTCAAAGGGGAAAGGGGGACACTTGTCCCAAGGCTACCCATGTTGCTTGTAATGGCTCCTGCTTGTGATTGGCTAGGCCTGGAGGGGTCCAATGAGCTTCAAGCATGAGCTACAAGGGGGGGTCGACCCAAGCAAGCTAGGGGGGTGCTTAGGGGGTATACTCACCCACACACACTCACAAACACTCTCATGGTGTGCTATGCAAAGTGCAAGAGCTCCCTCTCCAAGCAAGTAGAGGTTGAGAGCCTACACCAACACTCTTGGCTATGGAGTGCAAATCCAACCAAGAGCCATGCTTCAATGCTTGAGCTTGTCATCTACTTCTTCTTCATTACTATGCTATTATGTATGCTAGCAACAAGAGTATGATAAGTGAGGAACTAATTCTTTCTCCTACGAAATGTTTCTTCTTCCTCTTCCCTACCCTCATTCCCTGCTAGCTCTCTCCACCTTCGGAGGTGTTTGAGGTCTTGGGACTGAGGCTTGGGATAGTTAATGCTTTCTACAAGTGCATGTTATGCTTATTGCAAGAAGGCTAATGGTTTATTGCAAGTAGATTAATTACTTAATGTAAGTAGATTAATTGTATTGCAAGGTAGATTAATTATTGCTTTAAGCACAAGTTGATGCATAAAAGTATACATCTTCATGCACTCAAATGATTTATGGAACACAAAGATTAATGATGTTCACAAGTTCTTGATTGTTTTCAAGCTAAGATTGATTGTTGAAATTATGCAAAAGCTTGGTGTGTGAACCTTCCATCTCCATATTGCCAAGGAGGTCTCAAGGAACACAAAGATTGTATTGTACCAAATCTCTCTTAATGAGAGAATCTATAATATAAATGCCTTTTGGAGGGGGGACCGGCTCCACATAAATCCTGTCCTCAACTGTTGTCATATTCTCTACACTCTCTCTCTTGTAAAAGTATTGTTCATGCCTAGTTAATTAAGTGTTATGATAGAGTTGCTACTACTAATTAAGTTCACCCTCTATGCTCTCAAAATTGCTCACTCTAAATTCCGCTATTCTCTAAGTTCATAAGCCATTCCCATTACATTGGTATCAGAGCATTTGGTTTCTCTTTTCTTGCTTAAGAAGAGGGGTCCTTAAGTAGCCTATAAATGGTTGATGTTGTTAATTATAATAGGGTAAGTGGAACTGGGATCTAATATCGGTTTTGTTAAGCCCACTATGTGGGGGATGGTGCACACCTCGGGAGCTTTGGACTTAATAATGGAGTATTTTTAGACTTGCCTACGGCTTTACCATTATTGAGCCATAAGAAGTCCAAAAGGAGCTAGCGCTTGGCAATTCTGCTATGTTAGACCTACTCCTCTACTCTCTATAATTAACCACTTTGAGCCGTGGGTGTAGATACTTAAGAGCCGATTTTCAAAGGCTAAGAGGAGTGGCAACTAAGGTTTTGAATTGCCAAAGCATACACTAAGTACATACATAAATTTTGTTAACATGGCTGACAATAATCAAGAGAGTAGAATGAACATTGATAACTTTGATTTTGCACATGAAAGTGCTAATGATGATGCTCCCATGCTTATCAAATGTCTTGTTTCTAAGCTGCAACAAGCTATAGCAAACCCATTCCTACAAGGCGAAGTTTTCCAACAACTTCATAGTTATGGGATTCTCCAAACCCCCCCAAAAGAGAGAGCACCTGAGAAGTCTCCTCATGAGATTTCCAAGAGAGGGCTCTCTACGGTGAGAGAAGAGGAGAACCCATACCAAGCGCTTAAATGTTTACTAGCGGGTTTACCTCCATCCAAGAAGAAAGATAAAGTCTCTACTTTAGAGCCTTCACCAAGAGGAGGAGAAGGAAGTGAGTCTTCCAATACTTCCAAAGATATGGCTCCAAGAAGACGGCAGCCTCAACGATCTCCAACTTTCCCCAAGAGGGAAAGATCACTGCAAAGTCCTCCTCCTTATTATCACAAAAGGGAAGAGAGGTACCAAATAAAGGAAAAGGAGAGAAAGAGGTCACCCTCTTCTCCATCTTCATCAACTTCCTCATATTCCAATGAAGGTAGCGGCTCTTCTCTCAAAGAGCCCAAGAGGAAAGGCCATCGCAAGTTCTATCCGGTATGGAGAAGGTCCAAGAAGCTAAAGAAGTTCAAAGAGGGAGGGAAGAACACCACTTTCCTTGCCTATGCTGGCACCTTTGGTGCTATGGACAAGGTCTTGGCCTTCATCCAACAGCTTGATGCGGCCTTTGGTGATGAGGGCTTCATTGAGTCCTCTAAACTGCGTCAAGTATCTATGCATTACCAAAGTTCCGCTCGACAATGGTGGGATAGCCTACAAGCCCAAAGAAAATCTCCAAAGACATGGAAGGCTTTAAGAGCCTCCATCATAAAACAGTTTCTGGCAAGCAACGCTCAAGAAAATGTCCTCACAGAATGGCAAAACTTGAAACTCTCTCCCTACGAGTCTATCCAAAAGTATGTAGATAAGTTTTGGGATTTATTTCTCAAAGCCACTATCTACAAAAATATAGACTTTGGGGAGCAAGAGCAACAATTATGTGCGGGTATTTCTGAAGAGAAGGCCGAGTATATTAACTCACAAAGGCCTAATACCATATCGGCGGTCATACACCATACTATGGTCGCCTCTCAAATCGATTCCCAACAAGGGGTTAAGAGAAACTCTAAATCCATGGAAGTGAAGGATCAAAATGAGCCTAGAGGGAGGAATAATGCTCAAACTTCCTCCAAAGGCAACTCTAGCAACACCGATAACAAAGCTAAGGAGAAAGGAGTCTATAAAGGTAAGAATAAACTCTCTGCAATAGAGCTAGAGTGTTATCGTAAGGATAACAAATGCTACAAGTGTGGACAACAAGGGCATGTCTATCGTGCTTGTCCCCAAAGAAATGCACGCAACAAGCCACCTTGAGTTTCTATGTTGGAAACTCCAAAAGAGGATGCTTATAGAAAAAGGCTTTTGTTTTTCCTATGCTAGGAGATATGTACATACATGTTTATGAGTCGGGTAGTATCCTATTCCTTGTAAATATGCATGCTTTCACAAGTTAATGAAAATTTATATTTTCATATACATGATTTCTGTTAGAAAGTTTGTAAATGAATTAAATGTTTCAACCAGTAACAATATTATTAAATTTAAAAAAAAACGGGAATCAAGAGGAATTAGAATTGTCTAAATTCCTAAATGGATTCCAAAATGTTTTTATTGATGATATCCCCATGAGCTATCTCCACAATGAGGGGACAATGGCCATACAATGGAGCTTTTACCATGAAGCTCACTGCCTAATAAGCCTCCTTATTGAGCTTTACAAGATCCACAAGAGGAGTTTGAAAAGGCAATAACATGGACTGATAAGTTTCGAGAGAGATTCAATAATTAGGTCACATTATCTCGAAAGGTGGTATTTCTATGGATCTGCAAAAAGTAGAGGTAATAAAAGATGGCCTAATCCAAGGAATCTACATGAGTTGCAAATCTCTAAAGGTATGAGTGCATACTAGAGATGCTTCATAAGAAAAATCCATGCTTATAGCAGGTCCAATACATGACTTAACAAAAAAGAACGTTAAGTATACATGGACCGCAAAGAGAGAAAAATATTTCTAAAAAGTTTAAAGAGAAACTTATTTCTCAACTTATGGGATCTCTCAAAGCTATTTTGAGGTCCAATGTAATGCCTGGATGATTGCCTTTGAGCAAAACTTTGCTTCAAGAAGGGAATACCATAGCATACGAGATTCAAAGACTCAACTCCAATGAGCGAATGTTGGTCTTATACAAAAGGACCTATGAGCTGTTTTAAATGCTCTAGACACGTGGAAGTACTTCTTGCAGACTCCATTCATGATGCAAACCAAGCTCTCGGACAATCAAATGAGGTAGGAAAGTTTCTTTTTGCAATTTAAATTCTACTTTGCTCACATTGCTGGCAAGCACAATCATGTAGCCGATGCACTTTCCCGATGGCCAAGGGTAGATAGGATATCAATAGCAACTTACAATGAGCTATGTTTTATGATAGTTAAATATGCTCCTAACCCAGGCTTTAGGGATATGATAATAGCGTTACAAATGGAAGAAAAAGAACCACTCACGAAAAAGGATGGTTATCTTCCATACCTCAATAGGCTATATCTTCCTTACTTCCCATGCTCCTTCCATATGCAGGGCAAAGAGAAATTCGAATTTACTCTGCTAGGAGTAAAAGCATACCTGTATTGGCTTACCAAGAAACAATAACATACAAGAGAATGTTTCAAAATGTATGGTATACCAAAAGATGAAGTATGAAAAAAGGACCATGGCTTGCCAACATCCAATTGTGTCGAATAGAAATCCTACTATGACCACTAATCTCTATCAGAATTAGAGTAATCCTCTTATGTCGGCCTACTATTCCAACGGATGTACAAAAGCAAAGTTACCAAACTAATGATCCTTGATCTACTAAAAGCCTGTGATTCGAAGTAGATCAATGCTCAAAATGAGAGAAGCACTTATCTTAACAGCAGTATGTCTCTAATAACGTGAACATACTTCTAAGGAGAAACTACCTTTCGAGGCTAAAGACGGAAGATCCAAAAGTCCCTTGTAGCTTAAGATACCTGGGAAGATCTTCATTGCAAAAGAGTATAGCCGAGATAAAAAAAAAAGAATCTTTTTACAAGATTAAACAGGCTATATCCATTTATTAGCTAGGCAAAAGAGGCTCCTGCCGTTAGGCACAAAAGAGCCTTATCCTTATTATAATTTTTTTTTAAAAAAAAGTTGGGTCTTACTAAACTTTCCCAAGGCTCATCTAAGGCAAATTACACACAAATGAAGACCCGCCGCAGATCGAGGATGAAGCAGAGGAGCTCCAACCCAAGTTCATCCTTCCACACGAAGACAAGGTATTAAGAAATGGTAAGATTAATGACAGTATCTTATTTAATTATCCTTTCAAAGATGCTAAATGCATGCAAAGAACATGGCTTAAGGATAATATGAACCTTGTCAATGATGCTTACAATGACACAAAAGAGTAAGCAAATGTAAAAGAAATGCATTTTAAATGATCAATTTTTTTGTCTTATAGGACTCTCTTTTTATGTTTTGTGCACAAATTTTAAAGTATGCATACTTAGGATCATGTTTGTGGTGACTACGTCTCCCAAACACCAAGTAGACCTTGTCACTCTACTTTGGAAGTATGATATGGACTAAAAAGAGCAGACATGCTTGCGACAGACAATGTCTCTCAAGCACCAAGTGGATTAGTCATCCACTCTGGAATGATGTCGTAGGGTAAAAATGGATCCTCTACCCGCTAAGACCAATGGACTAATGGGTGAGACTTTACCATCTCTACCTCATAGTCGAGGACGACTATGATTTCAAGAGAGAGGTAATGTCATAAAAATTAATATCTATCCAACCCAAATGATTTTCTCATATTAAACTGATCACTTAATGTGGGAGAATACACGGGAACAAGGGTTAAGATATAGACATGTGCTTATAGATCTATCTCAACACGGGGCCAATGGTTAAGGGGCCCAAATGAGAGATGGTCTATCAAAGAGCAAGGCTAACCAATGGAGCATAAGACCTTAGGGTTAGCTTCATTGAAGACCTATAATGTGTGTAAAAGTCCTTTGACCTTAGGCAAGCTAGGGCTGAGCTTGAGGTGGGAACCCGGCCTAAGCTCGAGGTGATTAGGCCTGCTTGAGGTGCTTGTCGTGCTTGAGGTGCTTGACATGCTTGAGGTGCTTGATTAAGATGCTTGAGGTGCTTGACTGGCTCCATGCTTGAGGTGCTTCACTTGCTACATGATTAAGGTGCTTGAGGTGCCTTGAGATGCTTGCCTGAGATGCTTGTGGGAACACCCTCTAGTTCAAGTGCTTTGTCATGCTTGATGACTAAGGGGCTTGCTCATCCAAAGTCAAAAAGATCCCTACAAGGAAGGGGGCGAGCCTACAAAGGGGGGGATGAGAGAGAACACACACACACACACACACACAAGGGAAGCCCCAGCTTGAAGAGGAAGCAAGGACACTTGTCAAGTTCCTCCCCATGTTTCCCTCATGGTGTGCCTGAAGCCTATTGGTTGGCCACCCCAGGGGTCCAATGATAATTTAGGATATTTAATTAATTGATTTTGCATTTATCAAGTCCTCTCTCTCAAAGGGGAAAGGGGGACACTTGTCCCAAGGCTACCCATGTTGCTTGTAATGGCTCCTGCTTGTGATTGGCTAGGCCTGGAGGGGTCCAATGAGCTTCAAGCATGAGCTACAAGGGGGGGTCGACCCAAGCAAGCTAGGGGGGTGCTTAGGGGGTATACTCACCCACACACACTCACAAACACTCTCATGGTGTGCTATGCAAAGTGCAAGAGCTCCCTCTCCAAGCAAGTAGAGGTTGAGAGCCTACACCAACACTCTTGGCTATGGAGTGCAAATCCAACCAAGAGCCATGCTTCAATGCTTGAGCTTGTCATCTACTTCTTCTTCATTACTATGCTATTATGTATGCTAGCAACAAGAGTATGATAAGTGAGGAACTAATTCTTTCTCCTACGAAATGTTTCTTCTTCCTCTTCCCTACCCTCATTCCCTGCTAGCTCTCTCCACCTTCGGAGGTGTTTGAGGTCTTGGGACTGAGGCTTGGGATAGTTAATGCTTTCTACAAGTGCATGTTATGCTTATTGCAAGAAGGCTAATGGTTTATTGCAAGTAGATTAATTACTTAATGTAAGTAGATTAATTGTATTGCAAGGTAGATTAATTATTGCTTTAAGCACAAGTTGATGCATAAAAGTATACATCTTCATGCACTCAAATGATTTATGGAACACAAAGATTAATGATGTTCACAAGTTCTTGATTGTTTTCAAGCTAAGATTGATTGTTGAAATTATGCAAAAGCTTGGTGTGTGAACCTTCCATCTCCATATTGCCAAGGAGGTCTCAAGGAACACAAAGATTGTATTGTACCAAATCTCTCTTAATGAGAGAATCTATAATATAAATGCCTTTTGGAGGGGGGACCGGCTCCACATAAATCCTGTCCTCAACTGTTGTCATATTCTCTACACTCTCTCTCTTGTAAAAGTATTGTTCATGCCTAGTTAATTAAGTGTTATGATAGAGTTGCTACTACTAATTAAGTTCACCCTCTATGCTCTCAAAATTGCTCACTCTAAATTCCGCTATTCTCTAAGTTCATAGGCCATTCCCATTACAAGGAATGAAGAAGAAGGAGGTAATCTTTTCAGTCTATGAGAAGGCAGATCTCTCGAGTAAGAGGGAGCTCTTAAAGGAAATTAAAAAAGAGGACTTTTTGGTAAAAGAAGTAAAGGAAAGAGCAAGATAAGAAGAGGAAGATAAGATTCGAGAGAGCTCTTGGGAAGCGGCAGAGGAGCTTCTCCATCATCATCTTCTCCATCATCACAATCAAAATCATTGAAGAGATCACTGAAGGTTTTTTTTCTATTAACAACTAAGTTAAGTCGGGTTAACCGGTTGCAAGGAGCTTAAACTCCTCAATTAACACTTAATTTAAGTAATCGTGCCGTTAACGGCCCGCTTTGGATAATCAAGCTTCGAAATCTTGGTCAAGCTGCCAGATTCAAGTGTTTAAGCTTCATCTACTTTGATTGTGTCCGCTATTCTCTCTCTTTCACACCTCTCACAACCAGAGGCTCAGTGCCTACTCAACTCACATTTCGAACACATATCCCCCGACACCAGGCGCGTGAGTTGGTTTTTATGTAAAAAGAAAATTTATTTCATAAAGCTTGCAAAACAATATTTGCATCTGTGTGTGCCATCTTGTAGGAGTAGGTTCTAGAGTAAATACCAAATGTAGTTTAGAATCATGAGGTTGTGCATTTGGCAACATCAATTTCAATTGATCGGGCTTTACTCAAGCATTTTAGGCATTGAGGTAGTGTGTGTAAACGGTGATACATTGAAGGTGATACAATCTCTCTTGCTACACTTCAAGATTGCTTAGGAGAAAATGAGGTTAAATCTAACATACTACCTTTGCCGAGATTCAATAAGCCAGCACCAACAAAAAAGATATCCAAGATGTGATGGCAATGTCATGAGTGACATGCACAATTTTATCAGCTGATTTGTTAACACTAGTTTGTCACCAAAAAGGACATTTTAGTGTCCTTTTTTCATGTTTTTAAGTAAAATGGTACATGAAATCTAGAAAAGATCTCAAGAAATGATTTTACAAACTTATAAAGTACCATAACCTCATTTTTCATAACAGTGAGTTGATGTTGAAACAATCATCCTATTTTGACTTTGTACTTTGCATCTTGTCCAAAGTTCACTATTGAAAAATCACGAGTAATCGCAATTCCACATGGGATATGTTTGATCTTTTCTACTACTACTGAGGACTTTGTATGTTCTCATTACAAGTTATAAGCACAAGAGTGATTTTTGTAACACTTTTTTATCCCATTTCTTCCACATGACAGCGGTAGCAACACTTGCCCCATGCCTCACTTGGCTATTATCTTCTTTCCAATGCATTCTTTGGGACATAGGTTCTTTTCCATTTTAGGTTGTGTTTCTTGATAGTGACTTTGTTTAGTTGGGCCTTTTACTCACATGTTGGCTCCCTTTAGTGTTCTCAAAATGCAATCTAGTTGCTATTGCAATAATCCTTACATTTTGATTGGCTATTTGGTGAAGCTAGAAACAAGACTTAAAGGTCATGTTCATGTGTTAGATTAGCTATGAGGGGAATAACATAGCCAAGTTTTTTATTTTGCCAAAATTAATACCATATTAAATTATTATGATAAGTTTTAAGATGGAAAATTCATAAAAATTTCGTTCAATTTTAACAAAATTTTCATAAATTGAATATAACTTCTTATAAAATTTAGATTTTTTATAGATTTCAAGGTTTATGTATAGGAAAAGACTTCCTATAATATTTAAAGGTTTATGTAAAGGAAAAGACTTCCTATAATAAGAACTCATGCTTCATAGCTTAGTTCTTAGACCAATTTTTTATTATAATCTAAAAACCCAAATCTTGAAAACGCTGACAAAGATGACAAAGAGGGAAATTTTGGTCTTTCAAAGCCTCTTTTATTAATATGATGATATTATGGAAAAAAGCTTAAGGTCTATAATGTATCTATAGGCCAACACCCATTAACTAAGCATTTTTCAAGGTTTCAAACTCATGAGGATATTTATAGCGCATAATTTTTTGAAAAACAACCATTGCTATGAAAAACCACTGAAATTGTATATATAGATTCCCCAATTGTGTCCATATGAGGGATTTGTTTACAAATGAGTTGGATGAATGAAAAAATCCATAAGTGGGCTTTATTTTAAAGCTAATATTTGACAAATAAAAAAAAAGAATTTCAACATGTGTAGTTTTTAGGATAGGAGCTAAATCACCAAATGTGGCTTGCATAACCATCAAATACTATCACCTTAAGTAATGGAGTAGCATATCTAGTATATATGCCGCATAATACAATGCAAGTTTAGATGAACTAAATGTTTTATGTGGTTGTTAATTTAATTCACAACTATCTTATATTTGACCCGTACAACTTTCTGCATTTACTTCTGGTCACAAAGAATTTTTTTTCACATAAGATTTGCAAAAATATCAAGCACATATAAATATAGTTACCATGGATTATTGCATGCAACCTGCTCATTTTTTTTTCTTAGACTAGGGTTCTTGTTTTAGTAAAGAATCAAGTATTGTTTTGCGTAGGTGCTTTTCATGAGTGTAGTTATTATTGAGTTTGTGTACAAAAGTGGGGGATTATATTTTTTACGAATACTTTAGTTAACGTTAGTGATTATATTGAGTTTGAGCCAGCTACATCAACTAGAGAATAGGAGAATTCAAAAGGATGTTATGAAGGAGAAGATAATTTTTGGATGTTCAAAGTAGTTGAGAAGGAAAATTTGATCTATGAAGCCCTCAAGCTAGAAATATTTCCAATAAAAATCGATGATTATTTTTGTGACCCTTTTCAAGAGGATAAAATTGAATCTCAAGAGTGGATGCATGTTCTAGATACTATAAACATGTGGCCCCTATCTTCTACAAGTCAGCAAGAGAATGCTGGTGTAGTACAATTCTTGTGGTTAACCAAGGTGAGAAGAAAAAGTCTACCTTTAATGATACCTTGTTATCCAATCTCTTGCCTAAGATGAATTCAATCCAATCAAACAAGGACTTAGCAAACTTAGTTTACAAGCTTGCTAGAAATTTTCCCCAAACTACACCACAGAGAGCTTTAAATGACCCTAAATGCAAATGCAATAGCCGTCTTCATTGTACAAGCTCCAAGATACCCGCATAAGCAAGGGCAACACATTGAGTGAGAAGAAGGTGCAAAAAAGGATCTCAATGAAAGATGAAGGTTTAGGGCACTAGAATTGGGTTACCAAGTGCTCATTACAAAATTAGAGGAAATGAAGCAATCAAAGACAACAAAAGGCACAATAAAATTGTCGTCAAGCGAACAAACCCAAGGAAGATGGGGATAATAATACTGTGAGCTTTTCATTTAGAGTTTTTCCAAAACAAATTATATATTTTATAATTTTGTGCTTGAAAGTGAAATTTACATTGATGCTACGTATAAAAGTCAAATTTGGTTTGTGCTTGAAAGTGAAATATATATTGATGCGACTTATAAAAGTCAAATTTTGTGTGAATATGTTGAAGTTGTATAACATATGTAATTTGTGTGTATGTGCTATCTACTATGTAATTCATGCACTAAAGTAAATGAAATCTATGATTTACAAGCTATAAAAGGAAACATTAGGCGTCTCATAATTTAACAAAAACATTGCAAACCATGTTTTCACTACTTGTTTGAATGATACGTAAGCAATATAGACTTCAAAAATAAGGAACATAAATATTTATTAAAAACAATGATTGGATAATATCCAACTTGTTGAGCCCTTTGAGGTGAAAAATACTTATAATTTGGGATGTATAATCCCGTTTTGTAGATTTATGGTCCCACAAAAAAAAAAGATTTGAACATTTCTGCTTGCATCAACTCATGAGGATGAGGACTTTAGACAATGGAATCACCTTGATTGCTCCTAAAGGTTTCTCAAAATCCTGGTAAATTCTAAATAATGAACCATGTAGGAACCGTTTTCCTTCTCTGGTATAAATATGCTATATGTTTCTATATCCCAAAGAAGGATCTTGTTGCACTTGCAAAGCCAAGCCATATTTGCCACACCACATCACTATTAAGTCATATAACCTCAAACTATGTTTGTCACTACTTGTTGTGAGACCCACAAACAAGAAAGAGATTAAATATAAGATTATTTATTAAAAGTGGTAGTGGACAATACCCTTATTGCAACATCTTATGTCTAAGAGCTTGTAATCTCATACATACCAAACTTCTATGTGGTACTTGCTATCTAAAACAACAAAACTATAACTATTTGCATTGGCATCTAGTGAGCAATAGCAAGTACATTTTTTTGGCTGCTTTTAAGAAGTGACATTTATTATTTTCAAGAGTTTTCAAAAATTAATTATAAAGATAGCCCTTGCTAGGTATATTTTTGTATAAGTAGTGCAATCTAAGAGAACACATTTGGAGAGAATCATATTCTCATTTTGCATTCTCACCAGCTCATAGATTTTGTCTCTTACTCCTTTTGGACATCTATTACCCAAAAAAATATATGCATACTATATCAACATATTTTCTTCACGGCAAGAAAAAACTAAGTGCCTACCTCAAACCTTAAATTTTGCAACCTTAAAGTTCCAATGCTTTTTCTAAAAGCTTAGAAAACCTCTGTGTTGAAATTTTTACCCTTAAATAGGTTGGATTTTACAATAAATCTTTCCTAACTCTAGGACTTGTCAACAAAATCGGTCAAAATTTGAGTCATTTGTTGGTTGTTACCCTAAAACTTGTAGGATCTTACCGGTTTTCTTCAAGGACTTTGCAATGTTAGACTGGTGTTTTGCAAACACTAGTGCCTCTCATGACCAAAGCTCCATAAGAAGGATTTAATTGGCCTTATTTTTTAAGGTCAAACTAACAAGTACCAATTTTTAACCTCCAAAAATACTGAGGTCCAACACAACAATTACCAATAATTTTAATTTTCAATCAAGAAACTTACACTACGAACTAGGCTAGGATGTGTGAACACAGGTCATCATTAGTTTGCAGTTGAGTTGAGACAGAGGAGAGAAACTTGTAAGAAAAAGGACCCAATTTAAATTCTCTCGATTAAAACGGCCTCAAATCATCACACATGCACATGTTTTTATTATTTTGAAGTTCCAAAGTTCCATGAATGAACCAATATTCACTTGCTCGAAAAATTACGTCAATACCCTTGAATTTGTGGAACTTCTCGAAATATCGCTGAATTTCAAAATTCTACAATATACATATTTTTATATATTCAACTAAAACTTTGTATGATTTGAAAAGTGACTTTTCTACTCTGAATCCGTGAACGTGAGGGCCAAATATTTCCGGGAGACGGTCAACTACATGGCAGCATTCTTCCTCCGCTAGCATGGACGGAGCACTTGAAATTTATCACCGGCCTCCTAATAAGCTTCTCTGCTTATATAGTGGCTAGCATAGTGCGCAAGATCCGTTGTTGAATATGCTTCCTCCTTTTTTTATCTGGTTAGTGCAGCACACAGGATTGGCTTCTTGATAAGCGGGAATCAACAAGCACTGGCAATGTTGGGCCAAAGCTACGACTCCATCATGGGAGATCTGACTACAGCAATCACCACAAATGATGATTGACGAGCTGAATGGGGAGTCAAGCATGTCATGCTACAGGTGACCATGTAGTGCCCTCATTAGTGCAGGTCTTGTCAAAGTCTGTGCAAAAGATCAACACTGAAGATAGGCTCTTCCTCCAAATCCTGAAGGATTCCGGATCTAAGCAGAAGACAGATCTCAGCATGTGCCGTTGATAGGCCAAAATTCTCCAGAAGAGGCCTTGCAAATGGGACATGAGGTCCGTTCCTTCTTCCAGCTTTTGCCTCCACTCACTTTTATACAACAAGGGAACATACTGGTCGTCAACAACAGCATCAGCTTGATATTAAGGAGCAATATAAGTTGCACCATGATCAGAGCGACGTGGTGACAGCTTTATAATTTGAAGAGATTCCGATGCTCCTGTAGGCAGAGGCCGCCATGCGCTCTTGTGCTTGGACCTTCAATTTGTGATTGACGCTCATATTCTTCTTCGAGGAGCTCATAGAGGGGGGTCATGTCACATCAACTCCAACAAAAGTTCTTTGATCATCAAAAAGCTAGTTGCATCCCGCATGAGGATGAGCAATCCCTATGTGCGGGCATCTTGGGTAGGTCATGAACCCTACTTAGCCTCACTTTGCCGTGCTGAATCAGCATTGCGATTATTTATCGAATATACCCTATCATGGCGGCGGACGGAGGATGTTCATGATAGGTCGATGAGATTGGCACGGCCCACCAGCTTTGGGAGCTCACAACCCGTCGGCATGCGCGCAGACGGTCTTTGAGCTCTTGCAATTCATCCTACAATTTTGGGTAGGCCATGAACCTTATTGAGCTCTTGCAGTTCGTCTACAATCTTGAGCAGGTCATGTAACTTATTAACCTCACCTAGAGCCTCATCTTACAATACGTCAACATCGTGGCAGACGGAGGCTGATTACCATAGCTTCCTGAGATTGGCACAACCCACCATGGAGAGCTCACAACCCGTCCGCTCTTGCAGTTTTTCCTACAATTGGAGAAATACGTCACCAGCTGATTGGCACAACCCACTTTGGAGAGCTCAAAGCCCGTCCGCGCGCACGCGGATGGGTTGTGAGCTCTTGTAGTTTGTCCTGCAATTTGGAGGAAATACATCAGTTGATTATTTTTCTAAGTTGTTCTATCAGTTTGAGCTAATCAAGGTTCGAGTTGCTATTGTCCTCTTTCACAGTTAGACTTGCATTGCGACCACCCCCACGTCCCCGGACTCTTTGGCTTGTATTCTTCTCTCTCTCTCTCTCTCTCTCTCTCTCTCTCTCTCTCTCTCTCTCTCTCTCTCTCTCTCTCTCTCTCTCTCTCATTTTCGTGCATAGTCGATGATCATATTGTTGCAAGCGGGTCAAATTGCTTATGACGGCAACCAATTGTATATACGCCAGTGATTTTCCTACCTGTAATCATCCTCCTAGCTTGTCAGACCACACTCCAAAAGCCACCACAACCCTTGAGAAGGTGAGCGAAGTTGACGTTGTGGTGATCCTTCAAGAGCTCGATGACCGTCCGCGCGCACACAGACAGACAACGAGCTGTTATCAGCTTATTTTGTTTTGAGTTACCTAGCGAAAAGACAGTTTTTTTATTTTTTGTCGGTTAGCTCTTCAATTTCCGAAACGGCTTGTGCGGCATATCGTTATGCTTGTTGATGTCTTCAAGAGGCCACAATTCATCTGCGCGCACGTGGACGGACTGTGGGCTCTTGAAGGCATCGACATAATTTTGAGTTTGTACCTTTGCACTCTTTATATCTTTATATCTTTGTGTGGACAGACTTAGAGGCCGAAGCATGGACGGACTGTGGGCTCTTGAGGGCATCGACATAATTTTAAGTTTGCACCTTTGCACTCTTTATATATTTATATCTTTGTGCCGCGGACGGACTTCGAGCTCTTCGACCTCTACAATTTTAAGATTGATATATAAGATAATCTTATCCCATCTACCTGTGTGAGATATTTGCTTACAATTTTAAGTTTGATATGTTAGATAATGTTAATTCATCCGGGTGTGTGAGCTCTTCTCCTACAATTTTAAGCTTGATATGTTATATAATATCATTGATGATACACAACTCATAGACAAAGAAATTTGTTTACGCTGCACAATAGAAATTAAATTAGCACATCCATACTAAACAAACCTTTCAATACTACGTCTTGATTCTTAATTTTATTAAAAGGATCTATTATTTCCCTTGAGAATAATCGCCTTCAATTTGCAATCTCTTAGTGTATCAAGATTTGAAAGCCAAGTATTTTTTACCCAGATCATATACACCAACTTTTGAGCTCATCATCTGTATTCACACCTTCATGGTCTCTTGATAATGCTTCAATAATAAAAAAATTATTCTTCTATATGGTGTAAATTGTTCGTATTCATGATTTAAGCTTGTGACATATTGTCATATGAAGATTTGAAAGACAAGGGTTCATAGCCTGCCCAAGGTATGCACTTCAAGTATGCCCAATTACCCTTTTGTAAACAGTGTGTGATGAGGGGTATGAGGTCTATATTGCATCAAGCGATGGTGATAATATATGTCACACTCTCAAGGGGCTCACTATTAACACCAGGTTGTTAATGTATCTTTGCTAAATTGTTTAAAATTGTAAAAATAGAAAAACCTTCATATCAAATTCACTTGGTAGATTAACATGATTATACAATGGACCTACCAAGGTCACACTAGGTACTGCTTTAAATTTTGTGCGACACTAGGTAGTGCTCCTATATATAGGCATACCCCTTTTTATGCCTCTAATACCTTAGGGGGACTTTGTTATTACAACGTTGTCTTTTAGAATGCATTACTTGTGTAGGGTATGCTCTAAAAGGTGTAGTTGAACTCAGATTTTTTTTTTTTGAGCTAAAGTAGCACATGTACAATCTATTTTTAATGTATAAATATCCTCTAGAGTGTTGTATGCCCCACTCTTGAACTTTATAATATACACTCCACCTTTAGTAAAATTTCATGTTTTTATTTTGTTTTTGCTGTATGTAAAGAGGATCTTGCTCAACCCCCGAGTCCACACTTGCCAATAGTCAAAACCTTACCTTCAACCCCCGAGCATGTGCTTGATGATAGTACATTTCGAGTGTATTTTTGTGCAACATAGCTTAACACTAGGTTGGTAACCTAACATGACACAAAAGAATCCTAGCTTAATACTAGGTTGGTAACCTAACACAACATCTTGTAAACTTTCTCATCTCTTGGTCACAACAAGCCTCCAAATTTGATGAACATGAGATAAAATTTCCCATTAACTTCAATGTGTTGGTGATCAAAACATATGGTTTCTTTTTCCTCATTATTTTTTTCTTTTTGGGCAACAAAATACATCCAAAACAGTTTTATTTTTTCCATTCTGTGGACATATCATCAAAGTTTCCGTAGTCATGCTCAATACAAATACTACATACATGTTTTATTAGTTTCCTTTGGGCCTTTGGATTGAAAATGAGCCATGGAACATGTTAAAACAATAATATATTTCTTACCAAGTGGAATCTTGGGGACAAAAATGAACTGCTAAATATAGCAAACATGAAAAAACTTTATGACCTCTAGAATCTTATAGAAACCACTCAATATTTAGCCAGGTCTGTAGTTTATAATTAGATATGGTTACTACTTGCAAAATGCACACAACTTGCCTAAGAAACTAGAAATATTGAGAAAGCTATACTTGCCACACTAGATAGTCTCATATTCTTCTACAATTAAAAAACTAAACCATCATCATATACTATGCTATATAGGCAATCCTTGCAATTTGGTCAAAACTTTCAACGTTAACACTTAATTCTCCTTGGAAGCATTAGAACACGTTGAGAAGTACTAAGGCTAATCCTTTAATAATCCAAACATACATTTTAGAGTGGTGTAGTTGTAAAACTTTGAAAAAAGGCGAAAACAAGACCCATTTTCACATAGTTTAGGTTCAAAAATGTTGTGCAAGAGTAAGGTTAATAGTGAAGCAAAATGGTCGCTGAACCGAACATAAAAGTGTCCCATTACAAACTTAGTGTCAACAATTTTTATTTATCCAAGGCTTGGGCTATTACTACATTACATGAAAAAATACAAAGCTCGTTGATATCACATGTACTAAGAATCATCAATAGACTATGTGAATGATCAAAAACTGGTGTGAAAAATAATAGAAATGAAAGCATTTCTAAGAATTTACTTTCCAAACCATGTTTTGTATGCTTAAGGGAAATGTTTTGAATGGTTTTGAGCATATTAGATAGACAAAGTCTTTCTATTTATCCTACAATAGGCTCAATGGATTACTATCAATTTGATGCCTCCCTAGGATAATGGTGTCAAAAGTACCTGATATCCTTGTTGAAATGAGTGTTGAGTCATATATGAGAGATTGAATAACAAGTACAATTAAAAGTAGTAAACAATAAAGGGCTCCCATTTTCTTGAAGGGTTGTGATTTTTCTTCAGTGTGTTCATCACTATGTAGGAAACTTGAATTAATTGAGTAGTTTTAGTAGGGATATGTAGCATCAAGACAGGTCTCCACATGCAATGTATATGTGTTAAGGCGGTTACGTCGCTAGCGGAAGCTAAATAGCGAGAAATCAACCAACAACAAAATTTGTCAGACGAGGACGGAGCTTGACCCGCAGGCGCATGGAAACAACTAGGTGGGTGTCAAATCACCTACTCGACCTTCTAATGACAATCACTACTAAGGAAATCAAATCTAAGTTCTAAAATATGCAAGTGACTGAAATCCTTACTACGAACGAATGCTATACGCAACAGGATCTAGAATCATTGAATTGATCTCAAACTCAAGGGGAAGTCTATACACTAGGTAAGAACAACACCCTAAAGACTTGCACTGCAAAATCAACCTATAACCACTCCGTGCGGCAAACGCGTATGAAGACAGGCCGAAAAATACAGGTGATCGAAACTTGACCCCGATGGTACCAATGTGTAGCTCTACTCGTTGTGGTTCTATAGATATGCTGCACGCTCCATTCCGACACACGAGTTGAAAGAAAACTCACACCGAAGCTCGTAGGAACTTACCACACATAGAAGCCGATAGCGCGCACTCTTGGTATCTGTGCGTAGCTCTCATCGTCGCTAACACAATGGCGGTGTCGCTTCTCCAATGGCGGCTCCGTAGCTCGCGTAGCAAGTAGATAAGACTCTCTCTCTCTCTCTCTCTCTCTCTCTCTCTCTCTCTCTCTCTCTCTCTCTCTCTCTCTCTCTCAGACACAGTCACGGCGCTCCAAAAACTCACTTTGATTAAAAACTGAATCTCCTTAGGTTACAAAAACTTTGACTTATATACCTCAGCCTTGGAGGTGAGAACATCTCTAACTAATTACATCAGCAAGTGAAATTACTTCGGAATTACAAGCTGGAAACTCAATTGAGTCCCGTTACTTAATGAATAGCTCAAATCAAAATTAATGTCGGAAAGACATTTCTTACAATCAATGGTTACAAAAATGATGAGTGTGAGCAAAAATGTGGGTGTGATCCTCTGCTGGCTCAACACTCCCCCCCTCCGCGTTCATGTCGTCCCTGACATGACTTTTATGCTTGGTCAATAAAGTCCTGTCGTCTTGAGCATCTGCAAATGTGATTCGTATCGTAGGTTGCCAATGGTCAAGGTTGGGCCGAATATTTTGCTTTCGTGGGTGAAAAAGCCGGTGTAGAAAGCTTCTTCGAATGTTTGCATGTGGAAGCTAGGCAAAAACATAATCCTTTGGTATAGGAGGTGCAACGCTTTTGGAGAAGGCTGCAATGAAAGATCATATAGCATATCAGTCACTGTGTCGGCCGTCGATAGTAGACTCGAGGTCGTGGCTTTATCTGGCGCGAACACTTCAATGCAAGCTAAGAGAGTCCTGCAGATTTTCTTGAGCATCTGACACGAAAGGTCAGGAGAGCCAGTAAAGAGCTTGATGGTGCCCGTTAGGGTTTTCACCATGTAGGCTTTACCTATTCTCTCTCCTGCCTTTGGTCCTGGCATCCTGGGATAATTAAGCCAATTTGGCTTCTTTTCTGCAATCCTGCCATGCTCTTTCCAGTTTCTGACCCTTGGCACCGGGCAGAAGGTTGCATTCTCCCGAATCTCCTTTGGTGCCTCCACCAAGTAGATGAGGTAGGCTGGGTATTTGTTCAGCCAACCTTTCCTCCATCTAGGTTATGAATCTACTATCTTCTTTGACTGTTCCTCCTTTGTGATGTCGCCTTCGTAAAGAGCGACATACTGCTCCTCCTCTATTCTCTTTTTCGTCTTTAGCACTTCAAATTTCATCAAAGGGAAAGGCAGGCTGGGTTGCATCCACTCTTCATGGAGCGCTTTTGTGTCTAATCCCTGAAGTCTAATGGAGATGAGGAGTCTCCTCTCCCATTCCATTTCCGCCTTGGCACTCTCCTCTGCTGACTTTTCTATTTGGTCATGGAGCCTTTGTTCTTCTTCTTCAGAGATTCCTGAAGTCGAGGCCACCTCTTGAGCTGGGGCTGGATCTTCAATTGTGGTTGCCTCTCCAGTTTCTGGTAGCTCTATGGCTGCTCCACCTGATTCTTCGTGTGGTGTCTCTGTCTCTCTTCTTTGTTGCTCTTGTAGATCTTGGAGCTGTTTGCGGAGGGCCTCATTCTCTGTCCTTAGTGTTTGATTTTCTAATGTGAGCCTCTCCTCTGCGGCCAATGATCCCTCCGCAATCTGCAACCTTTGCACTTGCTCTAATCTCAGCTCTCTTTGTAAGCTTCGGATCTGGTCTTCTAAAGCTGGTACGAGAGTTCCTTCTTGTTTGGTTCCTGCTCTGCTAGCTCTAGGGGTAGTCCTAAGTCTAGTGATTGTTCTTTCTTGGAGCTCGACTCTTTCCCTTAGCTCAATGAGCTCATCCTTGGCTGCCTCCAACTCATCTTCTATCCGCTCCTTTGCTTCCTATGCACTTGTTACCTCTCTTGAAGCCTCGGCTAGCTGGAGTATCAAGCCGTCTCTCTCGTTTTCCGCGTCATAGAGTGATGCTTTATGACTTTCAGATTCAGTCATAGCATTCTCTAATTTCCTCTGCAACTCTGCTTCCCTTTGTTTGGCTGTCTCAATCTCTACTTCCTTTGCCCTGGATCTTTCTTTGATCTTGCCTAGCAGTTCATGCACCATGTGCATGTCTTTTTCATCTTCATCTGTCAACTCTAAAGCTCTTTCTACCACCACCTCCACTGGCTTCGGCTCTTCTAGTACGTTCTGTTCATCCAGTTTCTCTCACTTTCTTTTGTACTCTTTGTTTTTTTCTCTGTCCCTCTCCGATCATCTTGTTTTTGTAGGGTGATCCCATAAACTGCTCTCAAGGGCCTCTTGCTTCAGTGTATCCTATCGCTACCAGATCCTCATAATCATTCTCTTTTGCTGAACTGGATCTATCTCCGTTTTCTTTGTCTCGGCCTTCGGCTTTTCCAAATCATCTGTGTCCATCTCTATTGTGGTCTCTTCCACGATATTTTTCGTCTTCTTCGGGCTTGGTACATCAGTCATAGAGGGGTATCTGTCCTCAGCTTCCTTGGCTTTTCCTTTGTCGGCTTGCCCGTCTTTCTCTTGAGATTTGGTAGACTCATCTACTTTCCCTTTCCCCTTGTCATCCTTTTTCAGCTCAGCTTTTAAAAGCTGTACCTCCTCTTCAGTGTATGGCTCGACAGGTTGCTGCTCCAGTATAGCCTCTGACTCCTCATAAGATTTAATATATTGATCGTATTGATCAACATGTGGCCTGGCTGAGCTAGTTCCGACTTTGGTGGGGTCTGGCACCCATTTTTCTTCAAAGTCACCCTTTAGAGCTCTTTCTGCTCTAAACTGCTCCACTAGTCTTTCCATTCTTGCCACTTTCTGACTTTTGGTTTGCTTGGGAGCAACCTTCTTCTTTACTTTCTTCATAAGCGGCTCGTCCACCTCCTCTTCAGGTTCTGAAACTATTTCTAGTTTCCGGCGTGCTCTCGTGGACGCCCTCTTGGATACTTCGGGCTGTTCCTCCTCCTCGTCGGCTTCTCTAAGCCACTCATTCTGGGAGGGAACCTTTGGCCACTGATCTCTAGCTCCAATATCTTCATAAGCTATTCTTGTCAGAATTTCCGCTCCTCCTATGTACTTTGGCTTCTCGTTGTGCATGGAAATTACTTGCTCGTGGATGTGTTGAGCGTAATTCACCTCTTTTGGCATATTGCTCTTTAATGCCCATGTGATGGTGGTCGCAATGGCATGGGGCGGTGTCATATACTTTTGCGGTCTTTTACTGCAAACATGGAGAAACTGGTTGTACAATCGGCAAAGGGTTGCCGCTCTTTGGCCCGCCATATCTCCATAGGTTGCATTCTGTTTCTTGGATCCATAGACCTCTATGGCCTCCCTTCTTTCCCTGACAGAGCTCCCTTTGTTGTGCAGCTTCAATGCTTCTGCAATGAGCTGTGGAGTGATCCGTACTTCTACTTTCTCTCCATCCATGGCTGTCAATGTGGCTTTCCCATCCTTCTGAATGGATGTTGCCAACTCGTACACTCTTCTTGTATCCACACCTGATGGTCTCGAGGTGAAGAAGCTGTGAAAGTCTGCCCTTTCCAGGTACCTGCTGATGTCTTCTGACCTGCTATAATTTACCAATTCCTGTGGGATCATCGGTACATCCACCGCTTGCCCTTGAGGATCTCTGAAAGTCCCCTAGTAGATCTTTATTCCCTCTTTCTCCAATACTGCTTCCTCCACCCAAGTTTTGGTTGGCTTGAGGGTTTCTGCTGGAATGTCAAAGGGTTCCGCTTCTGCAAGAGCATCTTTGATTGTCGGTCTTTTTCTCTTCGTTGCCGATAACTTGGCGGAATCCATGGATCCTGTAATTCCAATTTCAGATGTTAGCGTCTTTTTAGTACTGAAAGCCGAAATGAAGCTTTTAACTATCCAAATGACTTGAAAATTGAAACATGAGCTATTCAGGGCCTAAGGATGCAAGGTAGGTGAAAAAATATGCAAAATGGGCTCAAAATCATGCTGGAGACATCATACGCGTATGATGTCTTTTGTGTCAAAATGACTTCATATTGGTTGTGCTTGTAGCTGATAGTGTATACATGAGTATCATATGTTTGGATTTGAGTTTGGATACCATTTCGTCAAGTTTTGGCCAGTTTAGTCCAGTTCCGGCTCTTGGCAAAATTTTGAAAGGGATTTGGATTTTATGATCCAAATTGGATAAAACTTGGTGGTTCACTTTCAAATGGCATGTAGATCACTTCTGTTTGGTGGTTGAAGCCCTGAGGTGCCAAAATCACATAGTGAGACATCATACGCGTATGATGTCTTTTAGTGTATTTTTGGACCAAATTTCTCTATAAGCTTGGATTTGGCTTTAGATAGGCTTATTCAGTGGATTTATGAATTTTGGATAGATTTTGGGCTAAAAATGGCTCTGGAGACATCATACGCGTATGATGTCTTTTTCATCAATTTTTCATGGGATTGGTTCTGTGGACTCCCCATGTACTAGTGAAGGACTATATCTACTCAAATCTTGGTTTGGACTTGAGTATGTTGGATTTGGGCCAAAAATAGGCTTTAGGTGAAGGATTTTCCTTCAATTGGGCTAATGGGGTGATCCTCTTGACCAAATGGTTCCAAATTTCATATGTAGCATGTATTAGATATATATAATGGATGTATGATGACAAATGAGCAGTTTTGGCTCTGTAAGTGCAAATAGACATCATACGCGTATGATGTCTTTTGTGTCAAAATGGTGCTTTTTGGTTCCAAATAGCTTGTAGATGTGTTAATCAACAATCCTACAAAGTTTCATTGAGTTTGGAGTTATTTTGACAAAATTAGGACCAAAAATCAATTTTATGGCCTACTTTGCGTCTTTTTGGTTTTCCTTGGGTTTTCTAACTCCAATTCTCATGATACTTGGTTCATAGGATGTGATTAACATCTGGAATGAGGCTATGCACTCAAATGTTGAAATGGATGTGAAATTCATGCTGTGAGACATCATACGCGTATGATGTCTTTTCTTGAAATGTTGGTCTTTTTGTGCAAAGAATGCTTTGTGCTAGTGCCCTAAGCCCTGCTAACTAGTTTTCAACTTAAAAAGTCATTAGTTTAGCTAAAAAGCCCCCTTATAGGCATTTCAGTCTCCGAAGTCGTCTTTTTGCCTTGGAGTTGAATTTCTTCAACTTTTCTTCTCGAGAGTTGCATTTCCAGCTCATTGGATATGTTGTGAAGCCATCTATTTGGTTGAACTTGACTTTGGCTTCCCGTTCTCCATCTTTCTCCTTTTGGTTGCCTGAAAGCGTCTTTTTCACCATCGGTAAGTGAATCAGCTTTCTTTTGGGTTTTGCTTGCAAACATAAGTCATCCATGTATATTTGAAGCTGCTTGTGAAGTTTCATTTCATTCGGTCGTCAATTTCAGCCGTTATGCCAAAATGACGCTTTGTGTGTCCGTAGCCGAATCGGTTGTTTTGACCCACTTTTGGTGGTCCAAACCTGGAGATACTCCATGGTTGCATTGCCCTCGATGTTGTTAAGCTTCCTGAGAAGTTTTGTGTCGTTTCAACAACTTTTTCCTGTTTGCCTCTTGCAGGCTCTGTTGACCTAGGGTTTTTCCAGTCGTTCTTTCTCGAGCTTTGAGTGTTAGAAACCCATCTTCTATACTAGGGTAACCCACCTATAAGTTCTTGCAAGGTTTGATTACGCGGTTGTGCCACTACCTAGCATTCTACCGCATTCCCCGTCTGCTCTTGTTTCTTGGTTTTGGTCAGTTTTCGCGACAAAAGTTAATGATAAGCATCAAAAGCTTATGGCAACGAGTCTACCTCTCATGTCTGGTGTCCTCTGAGCTCTCGTAGCAGTCGTAGAAGGCTGTAGAAGGTTGGATGCTCCTGTGTGCTCTTTGCTCTCTCCAAGAAGGTAATAGTGGAAATGAGCTTGAAAGTGAAGTGAAAAATACTTAACTTCAGACTTCCCGGATCACTTGTTACCAAATTTGACATGTGCTCCTATCTCGTCGTGAAATGCACTTTAGGATTTGAAATTTCTCAATTTGGACTCCGTTTGACCTGTTTCTGAGAAATCTGTCCACTTTGCCAAAATTCTGTCATTTCGGGCTTTCTGCAACTTTTTCAGAATTGTACCCAATTTTTACCATGGGTTGCCCTTGTCATTAGGACCATCACCGTCTATTCTTTTCTTTTTTCCGATCTCATTTCACCTGCTTTTTTATTTTTCTTTTACTTTTATTAAGAAAATCATAAAAAATAAAGGAAAATAGCAAATTGAAGCCAAAAATTTCCAAACATACACGATAAATAGCTGGTAACCTTGTGTATATGAATATACACTTATTTGTGATTTCTGGACTTGGATTACTACTTTTTTCCACTTTTTAGCTCCAAAAACACTCTTATTTAGTGATATTTACACGTCTAGAGACCCAAATTCATCATTTGATCTCTTCTTGTTGCAAAACAAGGTATAAGGGCATAAATATTATCAATATCCGTAATCAAACATAAAAATTGCAAAATCATGTAAGACACTGTCCTTGTAATATAATTTTTGTTTTTCTTTGTTTTTGTCGCTTGTAGCTGCTTTGTAGCTCCTGTATATCTGTATACCTCCCCCCCTCCTAGTCTGAGTCCTCCCGGACGACTATGAAGTGTCTGTGGGCGAAGCATTGTAGTTGTTTTGGTCATAAGTTCCCAATGCAATTGTAGAGCGATGATACAACAGTCTTTCCAATAAAGCTGCTCTTTGTTTGATTGAAGGATTGGTGGTCGGGTTTTGGATTGGTTTTGGCACTTCGGTAGTAGAATCAGTAGATGGATTCTTCTTCACTTTGTTGTTCTTTTTTACAATCCTAATCTGCTTCCGCTTCACTTGTGCTTGCCACAAACTCTTTGCGACCCAAACCTGCTTTGTTCTTTGTGTTGATTTCCTCGACTTGAAATACCTAGGAGTTTCCGTTGATTGTACTGAAGGGAGTTCCTGTTTACAAATCTTTGGGATCCAAATTTGCTTGCTATAGCTTTGTGCCGTCATGAACTTCTTTGGAATCCAGAGCTGTTTCACTGTCCTTGATTGTCTGGAATCACTCTGTTGTCTGGTGTTGAAGACTCTGTTTTCCACCTTTGTGTTCTCTGGCACAACCTTTTTTGGTCTCCATACCAACTTTGACTTCGTTTTTTCCCAAGGTTGAGCTGTTATATTATTGCTTGTCTTCCTTATCCAATGTTGAGAATTCCTTGTCGAAGAGCAATCCAGTTGTATAGAAACTTTTGGTTGCCATTGCTTCTTCTTTTTCTCTGGTTTTTGTTTACCTTTGTTCTTGGATTCTTCCTTTGGAGTTGTCTCTGATCCTTTGGTGAACTTAACTGATTGACTTTCACCTTCGTATTTGATAAGCACTGATTTAGAACTCCAATCAATCATTGCATTGTATTGCTTCTGTCATGGTTGTCCTAGCAATAATGGATGTTGTGTAGCTTGGTCTTCAACCACGTAAAACATATGAGGATACACATACTGGTTAATCTGTATATATAAAACTGTGCATCCGACAGTTTTGATTGAATTCTCAGAGTAACTCTTTAACTCTTGCTTGGCCGTTTGTAGTTCAGTGTCATTTGTCAATTGTCTATACAAACTGAGTGAAAGTAGGTTAGTTTGAGCTCCTGAATCCAATAGTGCTCTGGCTTTGATTTGGTTGGTTCGTACTTTGCATTCAATGATGGGTTCTTCTTTGTCATTATCCATTTCTGTTATACTGACTACGTTTATTCGTATTGTTCCTTCATTGCGCTGTTTTTGACGTAGTAGTCTTCTTTTCTCCATTCTTTCCTTCGCTTCGGCTTGCGCTTCCTCCAAAATCATTTTCTTTTTCTGGACACGCAGCTTTTCTTGATGTATTTTGAGAAGCATGTCTTGGGTTAGCGACAAAAGATACTTTTTCACTCTGCATCCACTAATCCAATTGGGCATTTCTTCTCCGTCTAATGTAGCAAGCTTTACGGCTCCACTTGGTGATAGATCTTTACTCACCAGAGGTCCCATCCCTCGCTTTTTAAGCTTCTTAGCATGCTGTTTCAGAGTGTAAACTAGGACATAGTCCCCAACCTCTTCATCTTCCTTTTCCAGTGTATCGTTCTTTTCAGTTTCTTTTTCGAGTACAGTTCTCAACATGAAGTACGGAACCACGTCGTACCCGTCCTTGTCGCAAAATTTCGTTGTGGGACCATCCGGAATTGCACAAACATCTAGGGTTGCTAGAATGTGTGTCCATTCTAATGGCTCAAGTGTGTCCTCTGGAAAGGGTTCTCCTATATAAGTTTCGTCTTCGATAGCCCTTTCTAAAACATATTCTTCTCTCCTCAGACTTCCACATTTCGAGACTCTACACATCCATAACTCCTTGGGCTTACCTAACCAAGCTGGAAATTCGGATCCCGCCAAAGTAGCTGAATCAAACTCCTCTACCGGTGTTCGGTTCACATCTTTGTAGCTATGGTCTCTCAGGTTCACACGTGTAGTGGTTTCCATATTTCTCAGGTATATGTGATCGTAGCCCCAATCTTGGACCATTTTCAACTGTCTCATGAATGGTCTTCCCAATATGATATCATAGTTATTCTCCTTGCCAAAATCGACAATAGCAAAAGTATGTTCGTATTCAATGCCGCAAGAAGTCACTACGACTTTCTCTAATAACCCCATAGGTTTCTCCATGTGTCCATCTGCTAATTGGAGTTTCAACCTAGTCTTCCTTATTGCTGGTTTTCCCCATTTTTTCCAGATTTCTTTTGTAGCAATGGCTACCCCAGCTCCGCTGTCTAGTATTGCCATCGTGTTCACGCCTTGGAATTCAACTGGTAAGGTTGTATTCCCCTCTTCACCTTCGCAATACTCTCCGACCTTGTTTAAGGATACAGGCTTAGCGTTCTTTTGTGGTTTTCTCAGCTCTTGTATACCCTCTTGCAGTCTCGATGTTGGGTCTTTTATCCCAAATTTCTCCAAGCATTTTCCTACAGTGGTCCACATATTTGGTCTTAGCCTCAAAAGCTCAGCTAGAGTGATAGTGCATGTCACTGGTGTTGACAAGATCTCTACCAATCCTTGCGAGTCCATGACTTTTTCTGATGAAATTCTTCGTGAGAGAAGTGCTCTAATCTCGGATTTTGCTTCATACTCTCCTAAGTATGAAGGTAAGGTATTCAGTGAATGAGGTTTGCTCTCCATTGTTCTAGCAGAGCCCCCATCTCCCCAGTAAGATTGCAGATCCAAGTCCACTTGAGATCCTGCCTCAAATTCCACTATGGGAGGATTCCTGATGTCCTTTTCCCAATTTGTCTGATTAGCTTGGTAACTTAGCTCGTTTGCAAAGTTTGCCTCTCTCACTTGTTTCCAAAATTCATTGTAATCCTCATCTCTTCCGTAAGACCTCTGTATGACAGGATGAAAACTTTCTATCTCCTGATCGGTTGTGTTCAACACTATGCGGTCATCCTTGTGTGTATTTTCAGGCTTTTGTGCACTGGGAGTCTTTTCAGCTACCCGTGAAATGATAGTCTCTTGCTGAATTGGGTTTTCCGTTCCACAATTCATTGTTTCTCTTGGTGGTTCTAATAAGGCTTTTGCAGTCTCGATCATTCTCTCGCACATTTCAAGTCTCTGCTTTTTCAATTCCGCGTTTGGGTATGTCATCCACCTCTGTTCTTGTGTTTGGTTGTTCTTTAACCTAGCTTCGTAAGCTCTCATCAGTGCGTCCAATGGTTCGTATACTTTGTCGACTAGCACTGATCCCCCTGAGCTTAAGCTCGTTGTTTCTTTGATACTCTTTTGTTTCGTTCTTTCCGGGCTCATCTCTCGTTTCCCGTTTTGACTCTCAAGTTTTTCTAATCTATCTTTAGTTCGCTTTAGTTCCTCAGCTAGAATAGCGTCTTCACGTTCTTTTCTCAACTTCATGCGTGCTTTTCTAGCTTTCCATGTGTTTCTCTGACTCCGCGGTCCTTGACTAACCACTTCAGTCGCTAACTTTCCATTCTCAGGTTCTCTAGTGGTTTTCTTAGCTTGAGCTCTAGTAACAACTTGCGTTGGTATCAGAGTTTCATTTTCGGACCCACTGCTGGTAGGAATAGTTTCTAGCATATTCAATGTCGTCTTTTGCACTTTGTTTGGATTCTTTGAACAATCCTCAATGAAGTGAGTAACCCCACACTCAGTGCAATAAGCGTTAATTCTAATGATTTCCGTATGTGGACAAACATTCATCAGATGGTCACCTCCACACTTGTAACAGGGTCCTAGTGCTGGTCTTGGTCCCATTTGATTCGTCCTTTGTGGATAGGATGGTCTTTGTCCTGTTAACCCTCCATGAGCTATGAACATCAATGTTCTTGCGTCCAAATTGTATCTCTCTTCATCAGAAGCACTTATAAATATTGGTATTCCAACATTCCCAATCATGCCCCATGGTTCTGGTTGTTTGGGTTCTTCTGGTGGGTAATACACAGTTGGAGACATGTGTGTACCAGATTCTTCATAATAGGCTTGAACAGGCACTAAGGCTTGTTCTTCCTGATTCTCTAAGGTTGGTGCATATCTAATGCCTACTGGTCTTGCTCCTGGTAAAGGTGGTTGTTGTCCCAATACCGGTTGCGGTCTTTCTATCCCCATAGGTCCTGGTACATTTCCCGTTGGGTATCGAGGTACTGGATGTACTTGAGGTGGTGCTAATTGAGCAGGAGGTGCATACTGACGCTCCCTTACATACCCTTTGTTGTAATAGCACTCCTCTGTTGGATGGTTTGTCCATTTTTGTTCAATAGCACACCATTTCAGTGTTTTTGGCAATGGTTTTTGGTATGGTGCCATCCTTTTTAGAGCATCTTCTATCATTTGCTCTACATTTGGCATGGTTGTTGTTTGAACATTCTTTTTAGTGGTAGTCTCGCTCGCTACGGAGGAGGAGCTACTGGATGCAAAATCTGTATCCGCTGACACCTCTCCATAAACCGTACAGTTATTTACTAAGTACAATGCCTCTCTCGTTACTTGCTCGAAACTTGTACAAGCTTTCAAGTGCAAGTCCTTCTTGAGAGTGTCGTTTCTCAGTCCCTCAATAAAGAGAACAAATAGTCTGTCATCTTGTGGTCGTTCACGTACTGGACATCTCTCAATGTATTGTTTGAAGCGAAGTGAAGCTTCCTTCACTTTTTCGTGTTCTCTCTGTTTAAAAGCATATATTTGTGAGACTGTATTATGCTTAATCCCTCGTTTTGAGAATTCCTCAGCAAACTCTCTTAGCAAATGGCCAATGTCATGGAATCCCCCTATGTTCAGTGGTTGAAACCATGTCAATTTCATACCTTCTAGAGTAAGACCAAATCCCTCGTATTGTGTATGGAAATCTGTTACCTGCTCAGCGCTTAAGACTTGCTTAAAGAGTGACACATGTGCATACGGATCTCCTGAACCACCATACTTCTTTGGCATGCACTTGGCTACTTGAGATGGTCTCATACGTCTATGATCTGCTACCAATCTCATTGCTCCTGTGTCCCGACTAAAGCTCTCTCTAGCATCGTAGACTTCATGGGTTACCCTTGTCGGTTCCCCCGCCCTGAATCTACTACTAGGAGGTAAATGTGATGGTTCCGCTTCGAACCTTGGACCTGGAGTGGTATATGTGGGGATTGGAACTGCACTACCTCGATTCGTATCCATTGACTCTCTGGAATGTAATGATCCCATTGGTCCGGGCTTCGAGTACTGAGGTTGACTGAAAGAGTCAGCAGCCTGAGTTCTTTGTCCTCCTGTTGTCATTGGGTTTTGCACTCCATTTGTTGGTGCTGGTCTTTGTGAGCTAGAAGTAACATAATACTGATGTAGTGGTCCCCCAAAGTATGTATATCCTTCTAATTCTTTCTTGCCCATTGTTGAGTATTGCCTCCCATACTTGTCGTAAGCGGCAATTTTCACTTCCGATCCCTCTGTGTAGGTAAAAACATAAAGTCTTTTTTGGTCTGTCAACTCTCCGGTGTAGGGTTCTTCACTTCTATAATAGAGATCTTGCTCCCCATTATTATATTTGTATAGCCCCACATAGATGTTATCAGTGTTGATCCTTGTAGTTTCATTCTCTCTTCTTAACCTCACATCAGGGAAGTTCATTATTGGTGCTTTCTCCTCGAGTTCTTCATCTACTTTGGCTTTGGTGCCCATCAATCCCCACTTGTCCACAATGTTAGGGTTTAGGACTACCAAGTACATGGTACCCTCGTCATCTAGATATCTATCTCCGCTATAGCTCATAGGCACTAAGTCCTTGAACTCACTAGGTCTCTCTTCTATCTTTACACAATAGCGGTCCATTCCATCTTTGTAGATCTTGGCACCTTGCTCATTGTCGTACTGGTATTTTATGAACAATAGCTTCATTGTGGCGGAAGGGTTTGATGATCCTGCTGCCATATTTTCTCTGTTGTTCAGGTTCAAGTGTTCCAAGTGTTCGGTGAAAATCTCGTAAGATCTCTCCGAAGAAGTATCAGAAACACTTCCTTCAAAGATCGGCTCTAATGGTTGCACCCAACTTTGGTTTACACTTCCCTCGGTTGATATGACACTTGCTTGTTCCCCTTGTTTTGGTTGGTTATTCTGGAGATTCCTGCCCGATCTCAAATTCATCAATTCCCCTAAAGGACTTTAACTTTTCCGTCTCGGCAATTTGTTTTCCCCAAGTTTTTGTGGTCAGAATTGATCCAAACTGATTGATACTTGGTCAATTGTTTAATCTTGTCAGTTGGACAACTTCTGTTTCATCAAGTGAGAATTTTGTTGCAGTTATGCTGAAAAAGACATTACACGCGTAAGATGTCTTTTTTCACAGATTTGGACTATTTTGGTTATGCTCACTCTCAGTAGCCCCCTTATGCTCTATCCACTCACAAAATTCAGTTTGAACTCTGTTTAAGCAAGTTATGGCTGATTTAGGCTTTTCTTGACAGTTTTCTGCTTTTGACTTGTTTTGGGTCAATTGTGATCCAAATGGGATGAAACTTGAAATATAACCTCTAGACAGCTATTACAATGGATCTGTGTTGGCAAAGTATCAAAATATGTGCAAAATTAGGTAAAAGACATCATACGCGTAAGATGTCTTTTTCATCAATTTGGGTCAAGACTTGATACTTTTGCTTTCTACAGTGTTTGTAACAATCTTGTCAGGTCAGATATCAAAAATAAGTAGTGGATGTGCTAAAAGACATTATACGCGTATGATGTCTTTTGTCCCAGATTTTGACTATTCTTGGTTTTAAGCCTTCTCCAATGTTTATAATTGAGTTTCAAGTGTTTTTGTCAGGTTTGAATGTAAAAACAAGATCTGAATCCAAAATTTCCTATTCTTTGCGTTTCTTGGACTCCGACTTGTCTTTTTGGGTTTCTTTGAGTGTTAATGCTCTTGTTTTAAGTTGAAATTAGGGTATAACCCCCCTTTTGAACACTCTGGTAAAGTCAAAATTTTTGTTTTGGTCTCTGTTTGGTCATTTAGACATCATACGCGTATGATGTCTAAAGTTGCAGATTTCCAGTTTTTTGGCACAGAATCCTTCCTAAAGCTTTCTCAAGTGCTCAGCAAGTCCCAGATACACAGAAAATTTCTCTGACTTTTGTTTATTGCAAGTTTCACTACTAACTCGACGGTTTAGTGATCTAACATGCAATCAACCATATCAAGCAAATACTCCAATGATTACTAGCTCTAGATCAGGATCAAATGGAGTCCTACCTAAGCTATTCCTAATCATAAAATGGGTTTGGTAATTGTGATTTTAAAGAGATCCACTGTCACTCACGGACTAGCAAATTCTTCTTCTATCAACAACTACTCAACACCAACAAAACAACAAACAAATCTAAGCTAAACTAAAAATACTGTCAACACGGAAGACCCAGGAATACCCCACTTCCTAGTATCTCTCGAGATCTTCGGAGTCCACCACTCCTAGATCTTTTCTAACTAAAGTATACAAAGTAGTTTATATGACTCACTTCGTAGGATTAGTCTAAGGTCACCTACTTAGGGCTCTCGTCCCCGGCAGCGGCGCCAAATGTTAAGGTGGTTACGCCGCTAGCGGAAGCTAAATAGCGAGAACTCAACCAACAACAGAATTTGTCAGACGAGGACGGAGCTTGACCCGCAGGCGCATGGAAACAACTAGGTGGGTGTCAAATCACCTACTCGACCTTCTAATGACAATCACTACTAAGGAAATCAAATCTAAGTTCTAAAATACGCAAGTGACTGAAATCCTTACTACGAACGAATGCTATACGAAACAGGATCTAGAATCAGTGAATCGATCTCAAACTCAAGGGGAAGTCTATACACTAGGTAAGAACAACACCCTAAAGACTTGAACTGCAAAATCAACCTATAACCACTCCGTGCGGCAAACGCGTATGAAGACAGGCCGAAAAATACAGGTGATCGAAACTTGACCCCGATGGTACCAATGTGTAGCTCTACTCGTTGTGGTTCTATAGATATGCTGCACGCTCCATTCCAACACACGAGTTGGAAGAAAACTCACAACGAAGCTCGTAGGAACTTACCACACATAGAAGCCGATAGCGCGCACTCTTGGTATCTGTGCGTAGCTCTCGCCGTCGATAACACAATGGCGGTGTCGCTTCTCTAATGGCGGCTTCGTAGCTCGCATAGCAAGTAGATAAGACTCTCTCTCTCTCTCTCTCTCTCTCTCTCTCTCTCTCTCTCTCAGACACAGTCACGGCGCTCCAAAAACTCACTTTGATTAAAAACTGAATCTCCTTAGGTTACAAAAACTTTGGCTTATATACCTCAGCCTTGGAGGTGAGAACATCTCTAACTAATTACATCAGCAAGTGAAATTACTTCGGAATTACAAGCTGGAAACTCAATTGAGTCCCGTTACTTAATGAATGGCTCAAATCAAAATTAATGTCGGAAAGACATTTCTTACAATCAATGGTTACAAAAATGATGAGTGTGAGCAAAAATGTGGGTGTGATCCTCTGCTGGCTCAACAATATGTAAGACTTATCGTTGAGCAGAAATCTCACATTTGTGCATCTTGCTAGAGGGGGTTCAAGAGAAATAAAGAGTGTAGATAGAGATGAAGATAGGAACATCACAGAATATTGCATGCACATTATCTCTTTTAGTTAAAAACGCTCACTCCTATCTCTCAATTTTTGGGTCGTATCTCCGAAGTCATTGAATTCCCTTCACATAGTAGTTCCTAACAATTTAGCTTTGTTTAATACACTCACAACCTAGTGCATAGCATGGAGAACATGAAGTGAACTTCCATAGTATAGAAGAAGGGATAGCTTGGTTGTGAATGACTCAATAGAGGTTTTGTTTAGACCACTACAAGCTATAGGAACTCCTTCTAAGCCTGGTAGATGCACTTATAGTTACAATTGCATCCTAGTATTTTTCCCTTGCTTACTACAAAGGTAGTATCTTGGTCATGTGAATACTAATTTAAAAAAGCATACTACACGAGCCTCTTGATAAACACTTACAACAATGTTTTATGAAATTTAATTTCCAATGATAACAAGTGCCCGGTACCAATCCTTGTATGATCAAATTTGACTGTAAAAAGTTTTGTTATAAGAATAAATATAATAAAGATTAGATTAGGTTTCTTGGCTTGAATTCAAGTGTATCGGTGTATAATGATTAACACTCCATTGAGTACAATGTTTTTTACGGTATCACAAGGACTTCTTCACCATCATATATTCTGTTTTGAATAGCATTCCTTCTGAATGCAACCAATTATTTATATATGGTCTAAAAAGGATTCTACCAAGGTATGCTCTTTTTGCGAGTGAAAGCTCAAAAATTAATGGGTGCAATAATGGAAAATAAGCATCACAAAAAAACTCTAAAATCTCCTTAAAAGCTCTAAATTAGAAGCTCCCAAAAAATAATCACTCAAGGACGACCACAATGCAAAGTAGAGCATGGGTGCAATGCAGTCACATTGCTAGCAAAAATTGACTATTCTAATGACGCTCTTAAGCATGGGTGCAATGGAGTCACAGTGCTAGCAAAAGATGACTATTCTAACGACGCTCTTAAGCATGGGTGCAATGGAGTCACAGTGCTAGCAAAAGATGACTATCCAATGACACTCTTAAGACACTGGAAAAATGTGAGGGCCAAAAAGAAGTTTGTCTTCCAAAAAAGCACATCAAAGGCCAAAGAATTCCAAAGGCAAGACCCTACCAAGTAGTAAATAGCATTTAAGGAACGAAACACAATACAAGGTATCATGAGAGGGAAGTAATAGGTACCTGTGGTGCCAAAACCCAAGGCCACAAAGGTACAAGCCTCAAGATCTAGCTTGCAACAACACAAGGTTTACAAAATTTGGGTACCCAAGCAACTCAAATTTGGCTCCCCAAGAAAAATTTAGATTGTCAATATTAATTGCCTTACAGAACTTGTCAAAGAATCAACCAACTTCTTTGATGTGGAGACCAAAGCAACCCAAGGATGGGCAAAGATTTCATATAGCTATACAATCAAAATTGGGCCTATAGCTGGTCAACTGCATGCCCCACACGTCAACACAAAACCAATAGTAACTCAAGAAGATAAAGCTTACTAAAAAAACTAGCCTCAATGAGCTCAAAGCTATCCATTTGCCTTTTTTTGCTTTGCTTTAGCCTCATATCACAAAGTTGCTAGCAAATGTCACAAACAACAATTTTGATGAAAACATAACAAAACGTGGGAGGTATTTTGAATGTCAAGATCAAAAAAAAATTTATTGCCCTTCTAGTTAAACTTGTCAAAGTTGCCAGCTTTGAGGTATGAGTGATGAGAGGGGTAATCTGCAAGGAGGGTGATGATGGAGAGTAGACAATGCTCTAGTTGAAGAAAGTACCTTGCAAGTGTGTTTATGCTAAGTTTGTGGGTCTTCCTTGTGCTTGTTGTTGCTACTGTGTGTGTGTGTGTGTCTATGTGTGTGGTTGAGGAGCGACATCAAAGGCAAGGCATCTTCAAGCTTGAATCATTGCAACACAAGCAGTCTCTTTTTGCTTGAGGTCTCGTGGTCCATCATTAGGCCCTTCGTGAGTGCTGTAACCTGGTTCACATTGCCTATTGCCTACTGCTTGAGCCGATTATGGGGCGACGGTTGCCTTATGAAGTGTAGCTCCCCGATTGCGATCCATGTTACCATACATATATGGTAGTGATGTGTGTGAACACGTATAGGACTATTGGGGCATTTTTTCCCTCACTAGGAGTTTTTTTCCCCGGTGCATTGTATATGCGTCCATCACTCTAGGGCAATATTATCTTTCATTGCACACTAAGTAATACTACTCTCTGTTGTGTGCCTTGAGCTTCCTTCGTCTTCTCCGAGTTGTTTGTGTTTCCCTGCAACCCTATTTCCAACAATTGGTATCAGAGCAGGTTGCATCCTCCCGAGTTTAGTCGTCAGCATCACCAACACATGCCAACTCACTTTCTCAGATTTCAATGAGCTTTGTTGAGCGGCGTCAACAGATCAAAAAATACTTTGGAATAGCTTGGAAAGCCCTAGTCTACTCAAATTTTCTATTCTGGCTCATGTCAGCCTTCGTTTCCACTACAAGTAGTATTGCACATGCAATTTCCTCATTTTGTCGAGAATTTGATCATTTTGTGTAGAATTTTGTGAGTGTCGTTTTCTACATAATAGGTCCCTTACAGTCTTCTACGGGTTGGGCTATATAGCACGTGTTGGTCCGCTTTGTTTCTCCTCTTTTTGGGCAGTTTTCACATCAGATGCAGGTATTCGCCATGGCTGACAACAAGACAAATGTGTTCAAGATGTTTACTACTTAGGATAAATTGGATATAGACAATTATCCAATGTGGGCTTACATGATGCAACATGTTCTTGTGTCAAAGGGCATTTGGAATGTTGTTTAGGGCATTCATTTACGTCCTCATTTTGAGGATGCATGCAATGTTGAGGATGTTACAGGTTTTAGTGGCAGGGTTATTGCTGCCATAGCTATTTTGCCTATGGCTGAGCAATGTGCGCCTTTGTCGCACGTGTCGGAGCTAGGGACTTGCCGAGCACTGTGTGCGAGCCACGAAGGCTGCAAGCACACAACAAGCAGGCCTAGCAAGCTCACAGACAGCAGGGGTGTGTCACTCACCTCCCTGTTCTTGTCGCCGTGAAGGATTCTTCGCCGCGAAAAAGAGGGAGCCGCCGCCGTACTCTGCTCAACTGCCTCGCCGCCCCGCAAGTGCCGTCGCAATGCTCGATCACACACACACTCTCTCCCTCAAGCACACACACACACACACACACACACACACACCTGTGAGCACACAATGGAGATGGGGATGGAGATAGGGCAAGAGCACTTCTTCTATTGCCCACTGAGAGAATAGGTCAATTTTAGGTTTAGGTGACTTTTATATGAGCTCGCCCCATTCACATTTGGGCGCTCATGCTTAGCCAACTAACCCTTGCGTGTTCCAGTTAGAGTGCGTCTCTCATCGGCGATCACTCTACCCTTTTCCTATTGGACCGACAAGCCCGGTGCCTCACTCTACTAAAAAAATAATACGGTGTCCGTCGTAGGCGATAGGGTGTTCGTGAGCCACGAGGGTTAACATGCCCCCCTTCCTGATGTAGATTCCGTCCCCGGAAGCTATTGAGTTGAAGCTTGTTATGTCCATGTTGTAGAGCATCTGGATTTGAATCTGCAAGGCAAAGTCACTGTTTCAGCAAAGTGGAATTATATGGCCATAGATCATGAGGGGAATGTAAAGTACATGTGAAATGAGTAAATGCAAGATTTATGAAATGTGAGACTGCCATTAAGGACAAATAAATCGCACTTTGAGTAATCAAGATTTTTGGGCTTATGGGTGAGTCTATCAATTAGTTAGCTAACTGTAAGCTCGATGGAAGTCTTTTAAATGTCATTCATTTTTTTCTTTTTTTCTTTTTTACTTTGGTTCACAATCATTTGACGTGTGTGCTTATTTTGTATGTCCGGGGCTTTTTGCTTCTCAAAGAAAAGCGCCCACACTGGGAACCTCTACGGCTCTAGTACCATAGACAATACATGTGAGTGAAGTACCAAATCAAGCCAGGATTTCTCTTCCAGCATTAGATTTTTCATTTGTGGTACTTATGTTTTTTGTGTCCATTTCCTTTGTATTCTCACTAGTGTTTTTGTTGTTTAAGTGAGCAAGCTTCTCTATTCCTTAAACATTCCTAAGGTCTCAAATACTCAGATAATTTTATCAGCTAGGCCTAGTAGTCAAGTAAATGAGTTAACCTAAAGTCACGATCTCCTAATCTCAAGGCTCATCCATAAGATTAAACTCTAGTTCCATCAACTTAAGTAAAGACAAATTTATACATCTATAATGGCAGATAACAAACATAACTATTGCACTCAAACAAACCATGAAAAATCATTATTAGCAATTATACATATCCACCAACATGAATCATGGAAATTAGTACACCTGGAGGTGTGGAGTTGCTCATTTTGTCGAAGCAGATGTTGTCAGCCATGTGGATGGAAATCTATATAAGTCCTACCTAACACATCCAAAAAACAAGCACTATACCTCTAGGAGGCATGTCAGTGTGAAAAAATTAGAACTCCTAGAAAACAAACTCAAAACACAATCCAAACCCCTAACCTACCTATCTGTCATCCCTTTTAGAATCAAGGAAAGAGGATATTATATCAACCGGGTGGCCACCCTAAGGCTAGGCCTCTATCCTCATCATCTAGATAAACGAAATCATTTTCTGTGAGGCCATAGTCTTCCTCGGTCTCTATTATTTCTTCTTCATCATCCTCTTACGCAAGCGTGTTAATCAAGAACCTCGCGATGCGTGGATACTCATCTTGTGCAAAAGAATAAGCATGTGCCACCGGAGAAACATTCGCTACAGGGTAGAGATCACTAGTTATCCATAGACGTATCAGCCATTCTAACTCCTCAAAATTTCGCTCACGCGCAAGTCTCTCTACCAAATCCCATTCGGAAGAAAGTACAGGATAGCAGATGTGAAACACTTGAGAAAAAGAAAAAGGGTACCTTTCATAAAAAAATAGAAGCGAGTGCCTCTGGTGAACTAGCCATCTCTGAGAATACATATAGATTTGGTTAGGTCTTTAAAACATGAGCTGTTTTTGTGTGTTGCTTGATGTGACATGGTGAATTTAGACTTATGTGTAGGATCTGATAGGGTGCTCTCTCGTTGCTAGTCGCTCTTGCTCTTTTACTTTTTTTTTTAATCTTTTTTTTTGTTTGTTTGCTAGAACTAGTATAAGGCTTTATATATACATTCCCTAGGATTGGAGATTGAGAGGTCAGGGAGGAAGGTTGAGAGGGAAGAAAGTGAATGATGGATGTCAGTCAACAAACACTCCCCCCTTCCTTGGGTAGATCATACCTTTTGGAATGATGTCGTCACCTTTTGAAACCAATTGTTCCAAGTTGTTATGGGTGAAGGCTTTAACCAATAGTTTTCGATCGCCCTATGTGTTTCATCTAGTTGCAAGGGTGGTAAGGTACTCTCCCATGATTTTATTTGCAACATTGTTGTAAGTGGTTAACCTACAACGGGAGGTGCAAACTCTTTCTTGCTTGTATGGATATGTACAATGGTAGGTGGAGGTTGTGTCGAAGCTTCTATTTGCGTAAAGGAACTACATGAAGAGCAAGAAGCTTCATTTGATTTTCCTGTTCCTTAGCTAGGTGGAACAAATCGTTCTTTCTTTGGTACCCATGTTGAGATGTCGAGCTCTACACCTTGAGCTGGCATCCACTACGGGTCTTGGCCGCTTACGGCATTTACTCACTGGCGCGTTAGGTGACCGACACGGAGGATCTCTGCCAGTGATTCTACAGCTGGACTACACTTATAGTGCCAGCCTAGTACGCTTCTAGCAAGTTCACACTTAGTGACCGCATGTACATATGTGCTACTTTTCAGCTTTAGCACTTAGTCATTTTGTACTCTCTTTTCTGTAAAGAAGAAGAAGAAGCTTTCCATCTCTGTGTGCTTTGTGCTTTGTGCTTGTCTTGTGTAGCTCTCTTGCATCCTCATTCTTTACATGGTATCAGAGCCTGGTGCAGGCAAGAGAGGCTAAGAGAGCAAGAGCATCACAATACCTTCGTTCGCAATCCACGACCAGATGTCGAAGGCGCCTCGCGCAGCAAAAAAAATTTTAGGGGTTTTTCGCACAAGTTTCTGAACAGGTCTCCAAAGTGCAGTATACAGAGATTTACTGTACAAGTACAGTGGTTGTATGTACGCTTGATTGTGGACACTCGTTGAGTGTAGAAAGCGTTACAGGAACCACGATAGCAGGTTCAGCAGATTTGCAGGTTTTTGCAGATTGCAGCTATTTTGTCTTAGTGTTTCAAGATGTCTGACGGTTTCAGTCAGATTGTTACTGAGAAGCTTGAGAAAAATAACTACCCTGCATGGAAGTTCAGAATAACAAATTTCCTAAAAGGAAAAAGTTATTGGGACTATGTAGAAGGAGACAATGAAAAGGAACCAGAGATTCCCGAGGCAAATGCTACAGCAGAACAAAGGAAAGCTTTGAGGGACTGGCAACAAGGCCAGAGCAAAGTGATGTATTGGCTTTCTATGAGCATCACAGATGGCATGATGGGCTATCTACAGGATGCTGAAACCCCCGCCATTGCATGGAAAAACTTAGGCAGAGTGTTCGAGGTGAACACCAAGGCCAGGAAGCTTCAACTAAAGTCGAAGCTAAATCAGGTTAAGAGGAACAACCTCTCCATCAATGATTATGCTTTGAAGATCAAGATTATCATTGAGGCTCTTGGATCTATTAAAGTCTCAGTGGAAGATGATGACATTGTCCGTGCATGCTTGGATGGTCTAGGAGATGAGTATGTACATTTTAGGTCTTCCATGAATACAAGAGACGACATCCCCGTGTTCCAAGATTTGATTTCTATGCTTATTCTTGAGGAGAAGAACCTTGACACATCTTCTTCTCATGGCAGAAATAATTCTGAACAGGCCTTCTATTCTAACTCCAACAGAGGTAGAGGTAGAGGTCGTGGTCGAGGCCCAAGGGGTTGCAGGGGCCAATTTCTGGAAGGTCAATCAAATCAAAACAATACAGGTGGCAGGGGAAACCAGTCTCAAGGCAGGGGGAGTCAAAGAGGTCATGGTGCAGGATCAAGCAGGCAGCAACATACTCCAGATAGTAGAGAATGTTGGACTTGTGGTGAAAGAGGTCACATGTCACGTGACTGTCCAAAGGGAAAAGCAAGTAGAAAGAGAGAACAGGGCAACTATGCATCTACTAGCAGAGATGCAGATGACAGCAAAAACGAGCGCATGTTTGTTATGCAGCATGTAATGAATACAATGACTGCAGAGAATTCCACCCAAGATGATGTTTGGTATGTGGATTCAGGTCCTCTAATCACATGACGTCTCGTGGAGAGTGGTTTAGAGATATGCGCAAACCAGATGTGTCAGGCTATGTGCAGACAGGAGATGACACAGCTCACCCCATTGCTCATGTAGGGGACATACCTCTAAATACGAAGAGTGGGAAATCAAAGTACTTAGCAGATGTACTTCATGTCCCAAACATTACAAAGAATCTTGTTTCTGTTGGACAAATGGTTGAGCAGGGTTTGCAGGTTCGCTTCAATCCAAATGGCTGTTATGTAGAAGATTTCCAGAATGGCTGTAAGCTGATCACAGAGGGCAAATGTGTGGGCAGAATGTTTACGCTAAATGTAGACATGCCTGAAGTAAAAGCTGCATTATTTGCACAGGGCACAGGTGTTGTGGCTGATGTTGACATTTGGCACAAACGCATTGGCCATGTCAATGAGCAGAGATTGCGCAGCATGCAATCAAAACAGATTGTAAAAGGTTTGCCCAAATTCAAGGTGGATGGTATGCATAAAGTGTGTGCAGCATGCCAGTTTGGAAAACAGTCAAAGGGCTCATTTCCACATGAGCGTAATGTATGTAAAAAGCCACTTGAGGTGGTGCACACAGATGTTTGGGGTCCAACCGATACTGCAAGTATACATGGTTTCAGGTATTATGTCTCTTTCATTGATGACCATACAAGGAAAGTATGGGTCTACTTCATGCGTAACAAAAGTGAAGTGTTTGGTCACTTTCAAGACTTCAAAGTCATGATTGAGAAGGAGAGAGATATGCAAATCAAGACATTGAGGTCAGATGGAGGGGGAGAGTACTTCTCCAATGATTTTTCAGATTTTCTGCAAATGCATGGTATACACAGGCAGTTTACATGCAGATATACTCCACAGCAGAATGGGGTCGCAAAAAGGAAAAACAGGCACATTGCAGAGGTTGCACGTGCATTGATGAATGAGAAGAACATGCTTCATCATTTCTGGGCTGAAGCTGTAAATACAGCTGTGTACATTATGAACAGGACACCTACAGCTGCGGTGCATGATGTAACACCTGAGGAAAAGTTTATAGGTACAAAGCCTGATTTGGCACACTTGAAAGTGTTTGGCTGCATAGCTTACGTGCATGTACCAGATGAGTTGCGTAGGAAATTGGATCCTAAAGCAGAGAAATGTATTCTTGTGGGATATTCCCTTGAACAAAAGGGGTACAGGTGCTACAATCCTACTACACGAGAATTACGAGTGAGCAGAGATGTAGTCTTTGATGAGATGAGCAGCTGGTACAGCAATGCACATGGCACTATTGGGGCTGATGTAAAAGATGATGTGGTTGTACAAAATGTGAGGCCACAGTCACAGGTTTTGAGTGGACCACAAGAGTCCTCTTCTCGTGGCTCTGTTGAGAAACCATGGAATGTTAGACTACGTACGCAGGTTACTCCACCAACAGGTACAGGGAATGTATCACGAAAAGGAAAGGAAAAGGTTGATGAACCTCCCTTTATGGTTGATGCATCATCAGGTTTTTCACATGTAGACATGGATTCAGATGGTTCTGAACAAAGTCTTGATGAGGAATTTGGAATTCCGGCTGTAAGGAAAGTACAAGAAGATGCTAGAGGGCAAACGAGTGACCCAGGACCGCGCAGATCTAATAGAGTCAGAAATCCAGTTTAGAAATTGACTTATGATGGGTATCTAGCGCATCACCAAGCCTACATGGCTAAGGTGATACAGGATGTGGAGCCCACGTGTTTTGAGGATGCAGTTGGAAATGTGCATTGGGATGATGCAATGAATGAAGAGATGGCTGCATTGGAAGCAAATGACACATGGGAGTTGGTGCCATTGCCAAGTGGCAAGAAAGCTATTGGCTGCAAATGGGTGTATAAAACCAAGCATAAGGCTGATGGTAACATTGAGCGTCACAAGGCAAGGCTGGTCGCAAAGGGTTATGCACAGACGTATGGCATAGACTATGAGGAGACCTTTGCTCCAGTGGCAAAGATGACGACAGTGAGAGCTGTCATAGCAGTGGCTGCATTTAGAGGATGGATTATGCATCAAATGGATGTAAAGAATGCCTTCTTGAATGGTGAGTTGCAAGAGGAAGTGTATATGGATCAGCCACCTGGTTATGTCGATCCAGGTTACCCAGATTATGTATGCAGACTTCTCAAAGCTTTGTATGGTTTGAAGCAGGGCTCTAGAGCATGGTATGACAGGATTGCCAAGTATCTTGTCAGTATTGGTTTTAGGAGAGCTCATGCTGATCATTCACTCTATGTACGTGAGAGTGATGTGGGGATTGTGGTCATTACCATATATGTAGATGACCTTATTATTGTTGGTGACAATGCTATGGAGATTGACCATGTGAAGGGTCTTCTCAAACAGGAGTTTGAAATGAAAGATTTAGGTGAGTTGCGCTACTTTCTTGGCATTGAAGTGATCAGGACTCCAGAGGGTGTATGGCTATCACAGAGACAGTATGCTTTGGACATGTTGTCAAAGTATGGTATGGCTGATTGTAAGCCAATTTCTATTCCCTTGGATGTGAATGCAAAGCTGAGTGCAGAGAAGGGTGATGTTGTTGAGGATGTCAACATGTACAGGAAGATTGTGGGTAGTCTAATCTACTTGACTATCACGAGGCCAGACTTGAGCTACACAGTAGGCTTGGAGAGTCAGTTCATGCAACTTCCGAGGAAGCCACATTTGGATGGAGTACGACGCACACTTAGGTATGTGCAAGGTACTCTTGACTACGCATTGTTCTATGCAGCAGATGCACCATTAGCATTGTATGGGTATACAGATGCAGATTGGGCAGGTAGCATTGTTGATAGGAGATCTACGAGTGGCTTCATGTTCTCTTTTGGGAGTGTTGCTGTTACTTGGAGCAGCAAAAAGCAGCCTACGGTTGCTTTATCGAGCACAGAGGCCGAGTACAGAGGTGCAGCAGTTGCGGCGTGCGAGGTAGCTTGGCTACGCACATTACTTGAGGACTTGGGAGTGCAGGTGGACCAGCAGATTTTCATCCATTGTGACAACCTCAGCAGCATGCAGTTGGCTAGGAACCCAGTGTTCCATGCCAGGACCAAACACATAGAGGTCCATTACCACTACGTTCGAGAGCGAGTGTTGGCGGGCGACATCGACTTGGTCTACGTCAGCACAGAGGAGCAGATAGCGGATATCTTTACCAAGGCCCTCGGAGCTGAGAAGCTTCGACGTTTCCGGACTATGCTTGGACTATGCGACATGCAGAGCTCGAGGGGGAGTGTTGAGATGTCGAGCTCTACACCTTGAGCTGGCATCCACTACGGGTCTTGGCCGCTTACGGCATTTACTCACTGGCGCGTTAGGTGACCGACACGGAGGATCTCTGCCAGTGATTCTACAGTTGGACTACACTTATAGTGCCAGCCTTGTACGCTTCTAGCGAGTTCACACTTAGTGACCGCATGTACATATGTGCTACTTTTCAGCTTTAGCACTTAGTCATTTTGTACTCTCTTTTCTGTAAAGAAGAAGAAGAAGCTTTCCATCTCTGTGTGCTTTGTGCTTTGTGCTTGTCTTGTGTAGCTCTCTTGCATCCTCATTCTTTACAACCCAAACTAGCTCTAGAGCGGGTGTGTAACATTCCATGATTTTTTCCTTTCCATGATTTTCAATTTGTTTTGGAGCCACAAGATTGGGTTTACATGGGCCAGGTGACAGGAAAGAGTACAATTTACGTTTGGGCACCCATATTTGATCATTTCCTTCATAGTATCCTTGGGCTTCCAATAGTCGTCTAGGAATCCAACGCAATGTTTCTTTACATTTCTTGGAGTGAGTGGGACGTTTCTTACAAGGCTTTCATTTTTTAGCATCAGCCATGGTCACTAAAGAAGCTTTAGGGACCCACTTGTATGTTTTCTTTGTTATATTAGGATGGTTCTTGTGTGTCTCAAGCTTTATTTCAACTACATCAGTTGAAGCTCTAGAGAGTTGGGCTATGGGGACGTATGGTTCAACCTCGTGGACATGCAATGTCTTGGGTTTTATTTCCTTAGGCAATATCTCAGGGACTATGGCTTGAGTGGTAGGGATAAGAGTTGGTTTTTGCGTTGTGACACCCCCAGTTCCCCAATCAATAGTGCATTTGGTGGCTATCATCCACGTGCGTCCTAGGTTTATATTACCCTCCATAGTTCCAGTAGGCATGACCAAAAAGTCTTGAGCTATAACCCCATTGTCATAACTGACAGAAGTGTGCCAGATTTCAAAAACCGTAGTTTTTTTCTTGTTGACACCCTTGACTTGGATAATACTCTCAAATAGAGGTGGCTTCCCTAACTGAACCTCACCCCATATGATAGCAGATTATATTTAGCACCCGTGTCCAATAAGGCGTTATATAGCACTTTTCCATAGGCACTATTTAACTCAATAGGGTATCGTAGAGGCGTGTCAGAGTCCAACCAATCATCCTCTGTTTCAACGTGGAATGCATGTGTAACTCCAAGGTTAGCCTCTCGCTGGCGTCTTATGCGTTGTTGCCGCTCTTTCGCCTCAGCTTGAGCTTGTATCTTTTTCAATTCTGTTTGAGCCTTAGCTGTCTTTTTCGTATGGATGGCACGTAGCTCCTCTTGGCTTAAAGGATCATAGTATCTTTTAAATTTTCTCCCATTGAGGAATCCAATGGTTTCAACTCCATCAAGAGTCTCCACACGAATGGTTCCTTGTGGGGTGATCTCACATACTCTATATGGTCCTTTTCCCGCATTTTTCAACTTTTTATTTTCGTTACGCACTCCATACATAAGGACTTTATCACCAATATTGATATCTTTGTTCTTTAGATGATGGTCAAACCATTTTTTCCTCCTATCTTTCTCCACAAGTGCATTTTGCACAGCTAATTTCCTCTCTTCATCTAGCCTTTCAAGGATATATAATCGCTCAACTAAAGGGTTACCATCCCAACCTTCTTGAGAAGCTACTCGAAGACTAGGAATGACAAACTCCCATGGCATAACCGCTTCTTGGCCATACACCATCTTAAACGGTGTGCAATTAATGGCAAATTGTACGCAGTACGATAAGCCCATAAAGCTAAAGTTAACTTTAAATCCCAATCTGTGCAATGAGCTTCCACCGTTTTGGTCAAGATAGAGATTAAGGTTTTATTGGTGCTCTCAGTTTGGCCATTTGCTTGCGGATAATAAGGTGTGGGCTTATGGTGATCTATCATGAATTTAGTAGTCACGAGTTCTTTGATTACTCCATTTATAAAATGAGTACCATTGTCACTCACAATCTCAAAGGGACAACCAAATCTTGTAATAATGTTCTCAAAGAGAAACTTGGCAGTTGACCTCGCATCAGCCTTTCGTGTCGCCCTGGCTTTCGCCCACTTTGTTACATAGTCAGTGGCAACGATAATATATCGAGATTGAGTGCTACGAGCTGCCGGACTAATTGGGCCTACAAAGTCCAAACCCCATTTTTCAGATGGTTGAGTCACTTTAACAGGATGTAAGGGCATCCTATCCTTTCGTTGAGTGATCTTGTAACGTTGGCATTCATCACATCCTTTTGCAAAAAGTGATGCATCCTTAAATAAGGTTGGCCACCAATAGCCTGATTGCAACACCTTCCTAGCTGTTAGTCCCCCCGAGAAATGTCCTCCGGCTATACCCATGTGGGCTTCTTGCAGTATGTACAAATACTCATTCTCGCGGGCACAACGTCTCAGAATATTGTCCTTCCCTAGCCTGTAGAGAGTTCCTGCAATGAGAGATTAAGGTTCACATTCTTTTAACAGTTTTCGAGCTATGTCCTTACGAAGCTCTTTGGGTGGAAAACCATTAATTTCGGAAATTTCACAATCTTCTCACTCCATTCAGGTATGGTTTCGACTAGAAATAGAGAAGTATCGGGTAATTCATCATCGACTCCAGTAGGGGCTTCACCATTGGGTATGCGAGACAAACGATCCGCCATGACATGTCTTTTACCAGGTCTCACCACAATGGTAAAATCAAACTCAAGGAGAATTAGCAACCATGATGTAATTAGCTAAGGAGAAAGGAGTCTATAAAGGTAAGAATAAACTCTCTGCAATAGAGCTAGAGTGTTATCGTAAGGATAACAAATGCTACAAGTGTGGACAACAAGGGCATGTCTATCGTGCTTGTCCCCAAAGAAATGCACGCAACAAGCCACCTTGAGTTTCTATGTTGGAAACTCCAAAAGAGGATGCTTATAGAAAAAGGCTTTTGTTTTTCCTATGCTAGGAGATATGTACATACATGTTTATGAGTCTAGTAGTATCCTATTCCTTGTAAATATGCATGCTTTCACAAGTTAATGAAAATTTATATTTTCATATACATGATTTCTGTTAGAAAGTGTGTAAATGAATTTAATGTTTCAACCAATAACAATATTATTAAATTTAAAAAAAAACGAGAATCAAGAGGAATTAGAATTGTCTAAATTCCTAAATGGATTCCAAAATGTTTTTATTGATGATATCCCCGTGAGCTATCTCTACAATGAGGGGACAATGGCCATACAATGGAGCTTTTACCATGAAGCTCACTACCTAATAAGCCTCCTTATTGAGCTTTACAAGATCCACAAGAGGAGTTTGAAAAGGCAATAACATGGACTTGTAAGTTTCGAGAGAGATTCAATAATTAGGTCACATTATCTCTAAAGGTGGTATTTCTATGGATCCACAAAAAGTAGAGGTAATAAAAGATGGCCTAATCCAAGGAATCTACATGAGTTGCAAATCTCTAAAGGTATGAGTGCATACTAGAGATGCTTCATAAGAAAAATCCATGCTTATAGCAGGTCCAATACATGACTTAACAAAAAAGAAGGTTAAGTATACATGGACCGCAAAGAGAGAAAAATATTTCTAAAAAGTTTAAAGAGAAACTTATTTCTCAACTTATGGGATCTCTCAAAGCTATTTTGAGGTCCAATGTAATGCCTGGACGATTGCCTTTGAGCAAAACTTTGCTTCAAGAAGGGAATACCATAGCATACGAGATTCAAAGACTCAACTCCAATTAGCGAATGTTGGTCATATACAAAAGGACCTATGAGCTGTTTTAAATGCTCTACACACATGGAAGTACTTCTTGCGGACTCCATTCATGATGCAAACCAAGCTCTCGGATAATCAAATGAGGTAGGAAAATTTCTTTTTGCAATTTAAATTCTACTTTGCTCACATTGCTGGCAAGCACAATCATGTAGCCGATGCACTTTCCCAATGGCCAAGGGTAGATAGGATATCAATAGCAACTTACAATGAGCTATGTTTTATGATAGTTAAATATGCTTCTAACCCAGGCTTTAGGGATATGATAATAGCCTTACAAATGGAAGAAAAAGAACCACTCACGTAAAAGGATGGTTATCTTCCATACCTCAATAGGCTATATCTTCCTTACTTCCCATGCTCCTTCCATATGCGGGGCAAAGAGAAATTCGAATTTACTCTGCTAGGAGTAAAACCATACTTGTATTGGCTTACCAAGAAACAATAACATACAAGAGAATGTTTCAAAATGTATGGTACACCAAAAGATGAAGTATGAAAAAAAGGACCATGGCTTGCCAACATCCAATTGTGTCGAATAGAAATCCTACTATGACCACTAATTTTAGTCTCTATCAGAATTAGAGTAATCCTCTTGTGTCGGCCTACTATTCCAACGGATGGCCAAAAGCAAAGTTACAAAACTAATGATCCTTGATCTACTAAAAGCCTGTGATTTGAAGTAGATCAATGCTCAAAATGAGAGAAGTACTTATCTTAACAACATTATGTCTCTAATAACGTGAACATACTTCTAAGGAGAAACTACCTTTCGAGGCTAAAGACGAAAGATCCAAAAGTCCCTTGTAGCTTAAGATACCTGGGAAGATCTTCATTGCAAAGGAGTATAACCGAGATCAAAACGAATCTTTTTACAAGATTAAACAGGCTATATCCATTTATTAGCTAGGCAAAAGAGGCTCCTGCCGTTACGCACAAAAAAGCCTTATCCTTTTTTTTTTTTTTTAAAGTTGGGTCTTACTAAACTTTCCCAAGGCTCATCTAAGACAAATTACACACAAATGAAGACCTGCCACAGATCGAGGATGAAGCAGAGGAGCTCCAACCCAAGTTCATCCTTCCACAAGAAGACAAGGTATTAAGAAATGGTAAGATTACTGACAGTATCTTATTTAATTATCCTTTCAAAGATGCTAAATGCATGCAAAGAACATGGCTTAAGGATAATATGAACCTTGTTAATGATGCTTACAATGACACAAAAGAGTAAGCAAATGTAAAAGAAATGCATTTTAAATGATCAATGTTTTTGTCTTATAGGACTCTCTTTTTATGTTTTGTGCACAAATTTTAAAGTATGAATACTTAGGATCATGTTTGTGGTGACTACGTCTCCCAAACACCAAGTAGAACTTGTCACTCTACTTTGGAAGTATGATATGGACTAAAAAGAGCAGACATGCTTGCGGCAGACAATGTCTCTCAAGCACCAAGTGGATTAGTCATCCACTCTGGAATGATGTCATAGGGTAAAAATGGATCCTCTACCCGCTAAGACCAATGGACTAATGGGTGAGACTTTAATATCTCTACCTCATAGTCGAGGACGACTATGATTTCAAGAGAGAGGTAATGTCATAAAAATTAATATCTATCCAACCCAAATGATTTTCTCATATTAAACTGATCACTTAATGTGGGAGAATACACGGGAACAAGGGTTAAGATATAGACATGTGCTTATAGATCTATCTCAACACGGGGCCAATGGTTAAGGGGCCCAAATGAGAGATGGTCTATCAAAGAGCAAGGCTAACCAATGGAGCATGAGACCTTAGGGTTATCTTCATTGAAGACCTCCAATAGTGTGTGTAAAAGTCCTTTGACCTTAGGCAAGCTAGGGCTGATGAGCTTGAGGTGGGAACCCGGCCTAAGCTCGAGGTGCTTGTCCTGCTTGAGGTGCTTGTCGTGCTTGAGGTGCTTGACATGCTTGAGGTGCATGATTAAGATGCTTGAGGTGCTTGACTGGCTCCATGCTTGAGGTGCTTCACTTGCTACATGATTAAGGTGCTTGAGGTGCCTTGAGATGCTTGCCTGAGATGCTTGTGGGAACACCCCCTAGTTCAAGTGCTTTGTCATGCTTGATGACTAAGGGGCTTGCTCATCCAAAGTCAAAAAGATCCCTACAAGGAGGGGGGCGAGCCTACAAGGGGGGAATGAGAAAGAACACACACACACACACACACACACAAGGGAAGCCCCAGCTTGAAGAGGCAGCAAGGACACTTGTCAAGTTCCTCCCCATGTTGCCCTCATGGTGTGCCTAAAGCCTATTGGTTGGCCACCCAAGGGGTCCAATGATAATTTAGGATATTTAATTAATTGATTTTGCATTTATCAAGTCCTCTCTCTCAAAGGGGAAAGGGGGACACTTGTCCCAAGGCTACCCATGTTGCTTGTAATGGCTCCTGCTTGTGATTGGCTAGGCCTGGAGGGGTCCAATGAGCTTCAAGCATGAGCTACAAGGGGGGGTCGACCCAAGCAAGCTAGGGGGGTGCTTAGGGGGTATACTCACCCACACACACTCACAAACACTCTCATTGTGTGCTATGCAAAGTGCAAGAGCTCCCTCTCCAAGCAAGTAGAGGTTGAGAGCCTACACCAACACTCTTGGCTATGGAGTGCAAATCCAACCAAGAGCCATGCTTCAATGCTTGAGCTTGTCATCTCCTTCTTCTTCATTACTATGCCATTATGTATGCTAGCAACAAGAGTATGATAAGTGAGGAACTAATTCTTTCTCCTACGAAATGTTTCTTCTTCCTCTTCCCTACCCTCATTCCCTGCTATCTCTCTCCACCTTCGAAGGTGTTTGAGGTCTTGGTACTGAGGCTTGGGATAGTTAATGCTTTCTACAAGTGCATATTATGCTTATTGCAAGAAGGCTAATGGTTTATTGCAAGTATATTAATTACTTAATGCAAGTAGATTAATTGTATTGCAAAGTAGATTAATTATTGCTTTAATTTCCAAGCTAAGATTGATTGTTGAAATTATGCAAAATCTTGGTGTGTGAACCTTCCATCTTCATATTGCCAAGGAGGTCTCAAGGAACACAAAGATTGTATTGTACCAAGTCTCTCTTAATGAGAGAATCTATAATACAAATGCCTTTTGGAGGGGGGACCGGCTCCACATAAATCCGGTCCTCAACTTTTCTCATATTCTCTACACTCTCTCTCTTGTAAAAGTATTGTTCATGCCTAGTTAATTAAGTGTTATGATAGAATTGCTACTACCAATTAAGTTCACCCTCTATGCTCTCAAAATTGCTCACTCTAATTCTCTTAATTCCGCTATTCTCTAAGTTCATAGGCCATTCCCATTACATTGGTATCAGAGCATTTGGTTTCTCTTTTCTTGCTTAAGAAGAGGGGTCCTTAAGTAGCCTATAAATGGTTGATGTTGTTAATTATAATAGGGTAAGTGGAATTGGGATCTAATATCGGTTTTGTTAAGCCCACTATGTGGGGGATGGTGCACACCTCGGGAGATTTGGACTTAATAATGGAGTCTTTTTAGACTTGCCTACGGCTTTACCATTATTGAGCCATAAGAAGTCCAAAAGGAGCTAGCCCTTGGCAAATCTGCTATGTTAGACCTACTCCTCTACTCTCTATAATTAACCACTTTGAGCCGTGGGTGTAGATACTTAAGAGCCGATTTTCAAAGGCTAAGAGGAGTGGCAACTAAGGTTTTGTATTGCCAAAGCATACACTAAGTATAAACATAAATTTTGTTAACATGGCTGAAAATAATCAAGAGAGTAGAATGAACATTGATAGCTTTGATTTTGCACATGAAAGTGCTAATGAAGATGCTCCCATGCTTATCAAATGTCTTGTTTCTAAGCTGCAACAAGCTATGGAAAACCCATTCCTACAAGGCGAAGTTTTCCAACAACTTCATAGTTATGGGATTCTCCAAACTCCCCCAAAAGAGAGAGCACATGAGAAGTCTCTTCATGAGATTTCCAAGAGAGGGCTCTCTACGGTGAGAGAAGAGGAGAACCCATACGAAGCGCTTAAATGTTTATTAGCGGGCTTACCTCCATCCAAGAAGAAAGACAAAGTCTCTACTTTAGAGCCTTCACCAAGAGGAGGAGAAGGAAGTGAGTCTTCCAATACTTCCAAAGATATGGCTCCAACAAGACGGTAGCCTCAACGATCTTCAACTTCCCCCAAGGGGGAAAGATCACTGCAAAGTCCTCCTCCTCGTTATCACAAAAGGGAAGAGAGGTACCAAATAAAGGAAAAGGAGAGAAAGAGGTCACTCTCTTTGGAGCATCGATCGTGTGAGTACGTTTACTGGTACCACGAGTGTACTTGGTGATGGCTCCTCGGTAACTTCAATCAAGTTTAATGGCATGATCTTCCGTGCATTTGGATTATTTGGACATTGGGCAATCAAATGATCTATGCCACATCGATTAGACATGAGTATCGGCATTGTAGATGTGCTCGCTTGATTGGTTTGCATTAGTGTGGCGTTCTTTTGTAGCCTAATAGGAGACTCGGCTACACGATGTGGACCTCCACACTCATAGCATTGAAGAGGTGGTCTCTTAGCAGTGTAGTTGATATTTTGGCCTCTTGCGGCAAGAGCAGCTACTTGATATACAGGTTTGACTTGTCCCCAATAGTCCTCCATGTAGTATTGTGGACTTTCTTCAAGCACATCCATCCCATAGGAGATATTAGGATCTATAACTTCCTCATAGCCTTCCAAACAAGAAATAGATGACTCACAACCCACTTGATTCACAGAAGTGATTCTCGGACGTGGTGGTTGTGATCCTAGCACTGGAGGTGGTAAGGGTGGTGTTTGAACAACATTTTGGGCCCTAGGGACCATATGTTGTGATGTTTGTTCAAGAGGTGGGGCCAGCATCAATGGAGGCACTCGAGGTGTGTCTGTCCATGCTAAGGTTGGTCTATTGGCCATCGCACGCTTAAATACTATGCAATCCTTAGCTTGATGACCATACCTCCCACATGCATTGCAGTTCCCATTGAATTTTACTCTAAAAGTAGGGCATTCACTGGTACTATGCGGTCCATAGCATACTGAGCACCATTGTTGCTCCCTTCTTGGATACATATGAGTGTTTTGCGGAGCACGATTGTCTCTAAGACTCTCTTGAATAGCCTTGGTGAGATCTGCTAAAGTCATCTCAGATATCTTTGGTTCCTTAGCAACAGGCTTTAGGGTCATTGGCTGATGCCCTGATGCTTGCGAGCTAATAGATTTAGTCTCAACAGCCACTCTTTCTCCTTGAATCATTAAATTATCCTCCAATTGGATCGGATTTGTGGTGACTGCTTCCCAAGTGGTGATACCTCTAATGACTAGACCATTGTAGATATCCTCATGTCGTAATCCCCTAATGAATCTATCAAGCAATTGGTTATTGTTGAAGCGCTCATTTGGATTACAACGAGAATTCAAATGCTTCAAGCGACTTATAAAGTCTCTCACTGACTCTCCTTCATCTCGTTGGGCTTTCTGGAGCTGAGAGGCTACACCCCAAAGCACTCCCTCTCGTATGTATTCTTTTAAGAACAGTCTCCTAAGAGTAGGGTAAATCGTTTTTTCTTCCACCCTTAGGGTTCTATACCAATCCCCAGCCTTTCCACTTAAGGTTAGGCTTAAAGCATTGCTCTTATGTAGGTCATTGTGTTCTCCTAGAGAATCGCATATTTGTTCAAACACTTCGATATGCTTTCTCACATCCCCGTCTCCATAAATTTTTGTGTGAGCTTGGCTATTTTTACTGCCTTACTTTGCCTTACTTCTAGGCTCTCTATCAGGCGTGTTACGCATATTCTCAGCAATAGATTGACCAATAGCTTGAGCAAATGTTGCCAAGTCACCTAAGTGAGTAGGCACCGTGGGTGAAGGCGCGCCAGAGACTACATGTGAAGTAGGTATTGGCATTGGGCTTGGCGCATAGGAAGCCCTTCGGCTCCACGTTGGGTACGATGTTGTGCCATGTGGTGGTCCATAGTTCATATGAGTGGACCTAGGCATAGCAAACGTCGAATGTGACATGCTAATGCTAGCCGGTATAGTCCCATGGAAATAGGAACTTGTGTATTGTGGTTGTGGAGCATAGGTAGTTGAAACAATGGGAGGGGTAGGGACTACATGAGTATGTGGACCCATAGGTGCATACGATTGGTACGCACTTGTAGGTACTATTGCAGGCATTGAGCTTCCATGTAGCGGTGCTTTACTAACAAACGAGGTCCATGGTGTGTTTCTTGGCATGCCCATCATTGGGGTAGGCATGGTATCCGTGGTGTCATCCAGGAAAAGATGAGCTATACTTGGAAAAGTAAAGCTATCACTTGTGGGCTCAGATTGCATTGAGACCCCTGGCGAAACAACATATGGGGGATCGATGGGACTCACTGGGGGAGTCTCCATTTGTGATAGAGTGGGTTGTTTCCCTTTTCCCGTGTCTAAAAATCGCATAGGACCCGTCGAAGGTATGTTCATTCCTCGATTTTGCCTCTCGGACTGGATAATCCTATGGATGACATTGCAGATCATGTGTTGTTGTTCCTCTAGACTAGTGGCACTAGATGTGGATTGTACAACTTGTAACCAACCCACATGGTATGTGTAGCCCATGTATAGGTCGGTCAAAGTCTCCGTGTGTAGGTCATATTTCCAATTTTTATTGAGCAATATCCCGTCCAACTTGGTGTACTAGAGGGTTGCCGTGAGGTGGATGCAATGTTGCTTCCCGTGTTTTGACTTTTAGTCACCGCTACCTTAGAGGCGACTTTGGAAGGTGGTAGCTCAGTAGGGCCCTCATTAAATGAGGTAGGTAGAATGTCCACGTGGACACTCTGAGGGAGTGTGGGGTCTACAGGAGATGTGAATGGTGATTCTACTTCCCCACCCCCTTCGTTTACTTCACTAGCCGTAGGTTCATAGCGCGTAGCTCTACTAAAAGTTTCCATCAAACGGCTAAAAACACTAGTTCCAGGTTGTTGGGCACAGCTAGGTACGGTTTCATTTGTTCCCCCGGGGCTTTGTGTAAGATTCTCTTCCATAATATCGTAGTCAGAGGAAGAGTCGCTAGCCGCTATATTTGGGTCTTGGGTTGCACTACCTTGGGTCCCCGCCGAGGGGCCGAGGGCGTAGACCCTAGTGTGGAAGGATAGTGAGTACCCCCGTAAATCAAAGCACTAGCTAGTTTTTCGGACTCTAGCACACGACCAGAGATTAGATACATGTGCTTTGGGCGCCCTACAAGTGTCGGCAAGTACCCTCAAAGGTTAGTTGCTTTGTTTTGTGGGTGTTTTGCACCCCGTTTTCTACTTGATTTTTTCTTGTTTTTGATGTTTTTTGAGGTTCGAAAAACGGATTGGGACGTGTGATAGCTCGAAACGAGCATATTGCTTAGGAGATCTAGGCGCACTTTACAGAACACTGTTTGACTATCGAAATCTCCCAAAGTCCCTAAAACAATCAATTTCTCCTAGTTTCTACTTGGGCACATGGCTTAAAATAGAAAGTTGAATGGTGACTTGTGGAGGGAAAGGTGAAGGCTTTGCCCCACATGCTTTCTCCTTTCACTTGAGCACTAGCCTATATATAGTGAATAGTATTTACCTTATATCATAAGACCAAGACAAAGCCCAAGCCCAAGATCAAGCTCATCAAATGATCCCGATCTACCTTTTTGCCGAGCACGTGTCGGAGCTAGGGAGTTGCCGAGCACCGTGTGCGAGCCACGAAGGCTGCAAGCACACAACTAGTAGGCCTAGCAAGCTCACAGAGAGCAGGGGTGTGTCACTCACCTCCCTGCGCTTGTCGCCGTGAAGGATTCCTCGCCGCGAAGAAGAGGGAGCCGCCGCCGTACTGTGCTCAACCGCCTCGCCGCCCCGCAAGTGCCGTCGCAATGCTCGATCACACACACACACTCTCCCTCTCTCCCTCACGCGCACACACACACACACACACACACACACACACCTGTGAGCACACAATGGAGATGGGGATGGAGATAGGGCAAGAGCACTTCTTCTATTGCCCACTGAGAGAATAGGTCAATTTTAGGTTTAGGTGACTTTTATATGAGCTCACCCCATTCACATTTGGACACCCATGCTTAGCCAACTAACCCTTGCGTGTTCCAGTTAGAGTGTGCCTCTCATCGGCGATCACTCTACCCTTTTCCTATTGGACCGACAAGCCCGGTGCCTGACTCTACTAAATAAATAATAAGGCGTCCGTCGTAGGCGATAGGGTGTTCGTGAGCCACGAGCGTTAACAAGCAAGCTGGTTGGGATGTTAGAGATGCATTTCCTCATGATTTACCTAAAGCGCACTATTACTCCTCACATTCCTTCAACTAAATTAGCAAAATAATCTTAGGATATTCTAGCTGGTCTTTATCCAAGTCGCAACGAGGCTTAAACTTCATTGTTGCGTAAAGAGTTGGAGTCAAAGAGTATGCATGAGGAAGATGAAATGGACACTTTCCTTGCTGGTATGAAGGATATTAATGAGCAAATTATTTCTACAGGAGAAATCATTTTTGACAGTTCCCTTGTGCAGACTGTTCTTGATGCTTTGCCATATTCTTACCAGATTTTTGCTAGTACTTGGAGACTTATGACTAGGAAATCCAGAAGTTCTCAAGTTTGAAGCATTATGCACATTGATTTTGAAAGAGTCACTTTCAAGAAAAAATAGGACAGTGTGTAGTTGAACATGCTTTTAATGCTGCTTAGAGGAAAAGTGATAACAACAATGTGCCACTTCTCATGGTTCTTTGGCGAGTCGCAAATCACCTATTTCCAATGCTTTTGCTGGCAACACCTTGCCTATTGGGAATTCTCATGAAAAGGGAAAAAAGAAGATGTGTTGCCCTTATTGTAAAGCTAATGATCACTTGATCAAGAAAAAGAGGCTAAGAAAAAGAGGTTGGTTCCACTATAAGTGCAACAATTGTAGAGTCTTCCGTGAAAGGAGATTGTGCTGGTGATGTAGATACAGAATGGGCTTTTAGTGCAGAGTGCACTTATGATTCTTCTCTTCGTGATGCATGTATGTCAATTACTACAGATGCTCATGTGTGGTAATTTGACAGTGGTGCTACGAAGATCATTATCTCTCATCGTGACTTGTTTTCCTCTCTTGAGGATGTCCCTCATGGGAATTTAGTCACTTGTGCCAACAATGCCTCTTATCCGCCCAAGGGAGTTGGAAAGATTGTGTTGACTATTGCAAATGGCATTCTTTCACACTTGTTGTGGCGCAATCTGACAAGTTACCAAAATCATGATCCATCATGAAAAAAATCCTATTTTGAGAATTTGTCTTTCCATTCCATTTACACCTTAGCAGTGAAACAGCTAGACACGAGGTTTAGTACTTGGTAGAGTTTAGAAGTTGAGGACTTGCTAGATATATTCTCAAGGGGTAAAGATAATTGTGAGTGAGATAGCTAAAAGCATTTCATTTTTCAATTTTCTCTATGCTTTCAGATTGTTGTACCGATTTTTGTTTTGACTTTATGTTGTTGTTTTTGTTTCATCTTTCATTTAAGTACTTAGAAGTAGGGTAAGTAGAAACTACCACCATCAAATTTGGGCTGAAAGATCAGAGAATAAAATAGTGAAAACCATGTATTGGTTGAAACAACCATAATTCTGAAATTTTGAAAATTTGATGGTAGAGACCTCAAAAGTGATGCAAATTCAAAAAATTGTTGATCAAGGGCATTATAAGTCTCTCTAGAAGCAATCTGGAAACTCTGGTTAGATTCTCGATTGCGATCCATGTCCCCCAGAGACCATTTTTGCAAAAAAGTGATCATTGCTTGAGAGAAAAACTCAAAAATCACTTTAGAATTGGTTGATAGGGCAAAAAACAGTAAAATTGGCTGATAGTGCATAAATAAGTGATGGAGTAGACTACTGACACTGCAAGTAATGAGCATGCCAAATTTGGTGTTCAGATGTGATGGAACATGGATCGCGATCCATGTCTCCCATCAAAATTTTTGCCTGAGATTTGAGCAGTAGGTAGCTAAGACATAGAAAACACTTTTCTCAAAAGAACCATATGCAAAAAAGTTGCAAAAAGTGGTCAAAAGAGCAAAAAATAGAACATTGTCAAAACTATCACAGCAGCCTATAGAATTCACTTTTGGTTGGTCAAAATTGATCCAAATTCATTTTTTTTTGTGGAGCAAGCTACAAACATTGTAAGCTATTAGCTCACCAATAATCAAGTCCAGAAGTGGTGAAACATGGATTGCAATCCATGTCCCCATGTGAATTTCTGATAAAAACTAAGCCAGCTTGTAGCAGAGACCATTGTGAGCAAAACTTGCCAAAGAAGCATTGTAAAAAAGTTCAAAAAGAGGGTCAAAAGGGTAATAAACAATTCAAAATAAAAAACAACTAAAACAAACACAGGGATTGACTTTTTCTTGACATAATCAAATCCAAATCATACAAAAACCATATAGCTAGCATTAGTGGACTAAGGGCAAGCTGTGTGTCAAGTTTCATCACCTTCTGACACAAGAATACATGGATCGCGATTCGTGTCTCCCTGACTGAGACCAAACTTGTACCATAGCTAGAGCACATCACAAGGAGTCTACTGGTTTTTTCAAAATAGAATTTGGATACAAAAAAACAAGCCAAAAGCCCAAAACTACCAAGTACTCTGACAAAGTACAAGAATTGACCTAATTTCCAATCAAGAGGTCCAAATTAAAAAAATTATGATATCATAGCACCTACTAATCATGCTGATTTTGATGATACGAAGAAATGTCAATTTGGCCTCCAAAGATGGATCACAATCCGTGTTTCCATAGTGATAGTGTGACCTAAAATTTTTTAGATCAGTAGTGCATGCATGAGGAAACATATCCATAAGTCCAATTTTGGAAAAAAATCAACAAATTTGGGTCAAAAGGGAGAAAAACAAGTAGCATATTGTAAACAATAGTGCATACCAAGTATTGAGCATTTGACCTGTCAAAACAATTCTAAATTCAAAAAGAGTTGAGATTTAGCTGTGAACATAGTGAGGAACAAGCTGCCAAGAGATCAAGATTAGAGGTGGTTGAATATGGATCGTGATGCATGTTCCCCAACCTAAAGAAATTGATGGAAATTGATACAGAGACCGTGCATAACCTTTTCTAGCCATTGTCAAAGTTTGGAGTCAAATTTTTTACAAGGGGTCATGGATTGCGATCCATGTACCTCTTCATAGTGGAAGTGTGAGACTAGATGAGCTTGTAGACATACTTGAGTACATGTCAAATCTCAAGTTTGAGCTACAAATACCTTCGAGAGACCAAGATGCAAGCCAAAGTTCCTGTGTCCTAGTCCTGAAACTGTTTTGAGTGTTGTTTCACGTGCAGCTCGCCAAAATTTCTCTAGCTTTTGATAGACAACTCCAAGTTGAGTCAGGTATAGCTAGGAAGAAAGCTTGATTTTTTTCAGAACTCCTAAAGTCAAACTTTAAGGGTACACAAAACCAGTTTCAGAGACCAAAAGATTACAAAGACCTAACTTTGAGAGACCTGACCAGAGGCAAAAAGGGATAAGTGCACTAAGCCAAAGTGGGCTTGTGAGAGACTATCTTGAGAGTTTTAAGTGAGCATTAACCATGAAAAATCATCCACTACCATGGTTTTCTACTCCAATCAGAGGTATGCAAAATGCAATAAATGCTACAATGCCTTTGAGAGTGATGATGATCGACGAAGACATAGAGGAGAGGCATTCTCTAATCAACAAACCAAATGTGAGATTCATCAAAACCAACGAATCCATGAGAGTTCTAACAGATTATGCTCATAACAACTTATATAGATTCATAAATGGGGATGCACATATCTTTTACAAGTGTGTAGAACCCAACGCTAGAGAGTTGACCACCCATAAGAACCTCTATGCATTCATGTATACAGATGTCCATGGAGTGCAAGTTTTGATGGTAGATAAGTATGGACCAGAGTACAAAAATTATTGATCCAAGTGACCTGAAAAGGTATACATACAAGGGTACTCTGGTCTCTACTTACTTTTAGCCAAAAATGATGCCAAAGCACACTTGATATGGTGTTACTCGTTGTGGTCCAATCAGTGGCTCAATGTGTCAAAACAAAGTACGATGGATTAAGGGATCCATATGCTCACATCTCACTCTTCAAACAAGTTTTGAAAGCTGAACAAATTACAGATGTTCACACACAATATGAGTGATTTGGGTTGACATTGGAAGGAACAGCCTTGACTTGGTTTCAACCACTGAACATAGCTGATTTTTCAAACATAGCACAAATCTTGCAAGAATTCACAGATGAGTTCTCAAAAAGGGGAATCAAGCACAACACGATGTCACAGATTTACTCTTTCAAATAAAAAAGAACGAGAGAGTGAAGGAAGCTTTGATTTGCTTCAAACAATACATTGAGAGATGTCATGTGAGAGAGTTACCACAAGATGAGATATTATCAATTCTCTTCATAGAGGGCTTGAGGAACAAGACTCTCAAAAAGGACCTACATTTGAAAGCATGCACAACGTTTGAGCAAGTCAATAGAGAAGCTTTTTATCTAGTTGATAATTGTAAGGCCTACGGAGAGGTGACTGAAGATGGAGAGAATGCGACTAGTAGTGCCTCTTCTCCAAAGAGTAAATCCCCAACAAAGCGAGATGTTAAAATTAATACGGAGCCAACAATTGATAAGTGGTTGAGGAGGTGATTAGAAGAATAAAACAAGGATTTGGATAGAACTTAAATGAATGAAAACAACCCACAAGAATATGTGACATATGTGGAGGGGATCACCCCACCCCATGGTCTTACACTTAACCAAAACTGCAATGTATGATGCAAGGGCAAAAACTGCCTCTTTTGAAGGATGGTGGAGTAGTAGTCAACCCACACTTAGCCAATGCATGTGCCACAACCCACGAGAAATCAGTACTCCATGGATGGGAATACGCTCATGTTCATAGCCAATCAAGAGTATGGATCAAAGACCATTTTTACCAGGCAAGAGAAACCATCAGCTGCACCACCAGCTACGCAACAAGTAGGACCATGCTACGAGTGCGGAGGTCATCATTGGCTGATAGATTGTCCTCATTGGGTAAAGAACGTGAATATATTTAATATTGTCTAGAATGCGTTGTTGCACACCTTGTTTATGACTATCCAAAATACCCAAACAATAAGGGGAAAATAACAATGAACGTTGTAGGAGTAATGCCTTCTTCAAGAGAGTATGAGGTAGAACCCGCGGTTCCTATAAAGGTGATGACTCAAGCTCAAGCTCAAGAAGCTGCCAAAGACGCACCCACTGAGGAGGAAAACATATTGCCACCTCAAGCAAAAATTGAGAACATATCAATGAGAACTTCAAGAAAATCATGGAAAGCCAAACGGGACAAAATGAAAGCAAAGAGGCTTAAGGGAAAAATAGCTTTGGAAATGGAACTGCTTAGACATGAGCAAAGAGAGCAAGAAAAATGCAAGGGGATCAGGAGAATCAAAGACTAACGCAAGTGGTTCAGTCTCGGTAGAAAAGGTGAACGAGCAACTAGATGTTATGTTTCAAGCCTATGCGGCAAGGCTCAATAACAACCAAACTTTGGAACAAACATTACTGACCTATCAGTATCCGGAACACGAAACCAAAAAGATGGAAATGTGCAAACAACTCATAGAGAAAACTCAAGCTCTAACATAGCAAGAAACACTGAAAATCCATGAGTATGCACTGCTTGCACTAGTAAAAGAGTACACAAGTCCACAAAAATAAAAAAAATCAGTCTCATGAGATGCCGCCAATTGTAGATGAGCAGTGACCACAATCCTTATGGGAAATGATCAAAAACAAAAAAGATGGTAGTGCTACCTTACAATAAGCACCTATCTTTGAGATCAACATGGAACATGGATTTTTCCAAGGAGATATACAATCTATATATTGGCATGCAGGGTCTGTAACTTCTGAAGAGAGCAAACCACACTCTCTACAGACTTTGCCATCTTTCATAGGAACTCAAAACAAAATTTGAGGTTAGAGTGGTACCTTCTTAGTGGAAAGACACACAAAAAATGATGGATACTAAAAGCTTGCACGAATTGATGTTTTCTCCTATACAATGCACACTTTCTATCTCAGAGTTGCTGAAAATCAGACCGCATCTATGTGGCCAAATGGGCAAACACCTAGAAAAGATGGGGTTGAAAATCCCTTCACATGAAAAATCAATCCGAGAGACCAAATTCGAAGCCGGTCAGTGAATAAGGTGGGTGACTATTGTGAAGGAGAACAAGGGAACACCACCTTACCACTTGAATACAAAGTAAAAAAAATAGACATACTTGACAGTGGGGCTGGAATAGCCATTGCCACAAAGGGAATATAGGAAAGATGGGGAAGACTAGCTCTCAAAAAATTATGCATGAAGTTGCAACTAGCAGACGAATATGTAGAGAGACCCTTAGTGATGCTGGAAAAAAATTATTGTATTCTCTTGAGGAATAGAGTATGAACATACTTTTTTTGAAGTTGACTTTGGAAAAGGAAACAACTTTGAGGTTACTTTGGGATGACCATTCATGCGTCAACTCAAAATGGTTCAAGATTAGGGCTATGACAACCTCTACTTGCAGCATAAGGGTGTCACAACCAAGGTTAACACCAAGGATCATAGTTACAGGGACATAAACCGAACTCCAATAGAAGACTTTGTTGTCACTACGGACGATGGAGCACAATTTCCTGCTTGGTTAGTGAAAGATGCGTATGTTTGGATGTATGGAGCATCTGAATGCGAAAGTCTTAGAAAGGAAGATTTGATCCTAGAGAATTCAGTAGAAGATGAAGCTTACATTAAGGAGCCATTTCCAGAGGAGTTGTTTGAACCTTTTGGATGGGAGAAAATATTGGCGACTCTTGACGTCTACGTAAATGAGGTGACCAATACTATGTTTTGTGACAAAGATGGTTACAATATAAGACCCTTTCTATTGGAATCTGCAGTTCATGAAACCAAAAACATTTTTGAAACAACTAAAATTGAACAAACAAGCAATTGCATACAGATAATGGACGAAGTTTTTGTACGGGATCTTCCATACGATGATGAGGACGAATACCATGATCGGAGGAGCGACGATTTCGGGAACGATACTGGAGATGAGCTTTCAAGTGGCTATGACATAACTCCCTTATTTATGATAAAGGTGTTGAATGAAGCTAATGAGGTTTGTGAATATAAAAGTAGAAAAAGAGAGACAGACATCATGAAACATGATGCCAAAGTGAAAACGAAATAAGTAGAGCGACCATGAGAATATGTCATCATTGACATACATGAAGAATCAACAAAAGTTGTTTCAAAGAAGCCAACTCCAAAAAATGCACAACCAAAAGTAGATGAAGGAGCAAAGTTTCTAAGTTCAACGTCAAATGTTCAACAAATGCAAGATCAAGAGAAGAACAAGGATAAGAAAGAAAATCGATTGTCTCCTACGACGATCAAATTCAACATATGTGGAGAAATAGGACTCAAGATCACATGTTTAGCTATGATAGATCCAGAAGCAACAAAGAATCTAATGTCTTATGGAACATGGATAGTGATGGGAAAGCCAGCAATCACCAAGTTGAAGGAGATTGTAACATTTAATGGGGTAGTAACTTATGTGTAGTGGAAATTAACATAGACATAGTGAGCATTTCATTAAGAATAGATTCCTAATGAGCATAGCAAGAGTGATTGGTTGGAGAGAGAGCAACAAAAGCATAACATCTCGTTAGAATTAGCCACCATGAACAATACTTCAGAAAGAGAGAGAAATTAATCTATTGACAATAGTTGAGGGCCGGATGTACATGGATCCGGTCCCCCCTCCAAAAGAATTTGTATTATAGGTTCCCCCATAAAGGGAGACATTTTACAATAAAATAATTTGTGTTCCTTCAATAACTTGCAGGTGCAATGAAGATGGAAGCTTCAAGCACCAAGCTTACACTTGAAAAACACAACATTAATTCCTTCACTTTCTCAGACCCAAGACCTCTCACACCTTCAAAGATGGTGAGAGCTAGCGGGGTATAAGAGTAGATCTAGAGAAAGAAGAAGTATTCTTACGAGAAAGAAGTATTTATCCTCACATAATCACTCTTAATAGTTTAGCATAGCTTAGTAATTAGCCTAGTAGAGGAGATGAGCATGCATTGGAGCTTGGCTCTTGGTTGGATTTGCATCACAAAGCCAAAAGTTGTTGGTATAGGCCTCCCTTCTCAAAAGCTTGGAGAAGATGATGAGCTTTCCATTAAAGCTTGGAGAAGGAGAGAGAGTTCTTTGCTCCACACATGATTTGTGTGAGTGTGTGTGTGATAATACCTTTGCAAAATCAATCCCCCTCTCTCTCTCTTGGTCGACCGCTCTTGCTATTTCCTCTTGCTGGCCCCTCATTGGCTCATGCCAAGCTTAGCCAATAGGAAATAAGAGGTCAAATGGAGAGCCTTGTGACAAGTGTCCCTCTTTCCCCTTTAGTGAGAGCTTAGGTAATTCAAATAATTCATTTAAATTCCCATTGGACCTTTTAGTCTTCTGGCCAATAGGATTTAAGCAAGCCATTGGGCTCCTTAATTCTCATTGGACCCCTTGGCCAATAGTCTTCTAGGAAACTTAATTTTCATTGGTTCTTTTATCAAGCGTTTTTAAATTAATTAGACTAAATGTACTCTAGCCTAATTCTCATTGGTCCACCTCTTTTCCAATAGGATTTGAATGGGGGTTTGGGGGCAACTGGCCTAGGAGCTTGACATGTGTCCACTATGCCCTTTGTGTAAAGAGAGCTAGGGGGAGCGTGTGTGTGTGTGTTTCTCTCACTTCTTCTCTCTCTTTCCCTACCTTTAGGGCTCGTCCCCTCCTTGATAGGGATGTGGGAAGACTTTTGAGTCTTACCACAAGCATCCAAATTTTCCAAAATTTGCCAATGGAGTTTTTAATTGAAATTTTGAAACCTTCGCTTTTGGAAGTCTTAATGGGCTGAACCTTAGGGTCTTTATAGCACCATTCTTGCACATTGTCTTTTGTAGATGGTTCCTCTTTGGATGCCTATTTTCCCTCCTTTGGATCCCTACTGTGACTAGTCTGCTAGCCTTACCAATATTCTAGCTTTTTCTCCCCTGGTACTTCCCCATATTAAATGATCTGTTTAACATGAGAAAATCATTTAGGAGAATTAGATATTAGTTATTATGACATTACCTCTCTCTTGAAATCATAGTCATCCTCAACTATGAATGAGGTAGAACGATAAAGCCTAGTCATTAGTCCTTTTCCTAGCGGGTAGAGGATCCCTATTTTACCCTACGACACTGTTCCAGAATGGATGACTAATCCATTTGGTGCTTGAGAGCCTAAGCTACTGCAAGCATGTCTACGCATTAGTCCTATCAATCTTCCATAGTAGAGTGACAAGATCTACTTGGTGTTTGGGAGACGTCGTCTCCACAAACTTGATCCTAAGCATGCATACGTCTTAACATTTGTGCATGATAAAGAAAAAGAGAGTCTTATAAGACAAAAAATTTGTTCATTTAAACAGTTTTACATTTGCTTACTCTAGGGAAGCATTGTGAGCATTGACAAGGTTTAGATTATCCTTTAACTGTATGCCTTGCATCCATCTAGCATCTTCAAAAGGATAGTTCTTAAACTTAATAAGATACCATCGAATAATCTTATTGCCTCTCAATACCTTGTCATCATGTCAGAGAATGGACTCAGGCTGCAGCACCTCTTCTTGGTCTGCGATCTCCGGTGGGTCTTCAATGGTTGCTTCATGGGGTGGCTCACCTTTGTAAGGCTTCAAGAGGCTCACATGAAAAGGATTGTGTACGAGACAGTGGCCGGACAACTTGAGTTGATAGGCCATCGCGTTGATTGGCCTAAGAATCTGGAAGGGACCATAGTACCTTTTTGCTAGCTTAGCATAGTACTTCTGGTGTCCCATAGGACTCTTGCTCGTTGTGTGCCTTAATCAAGCCTTGGGCCCAATCATTTTCTTTAAAGGCTTGAGCTCTGATGTGCTTATTAGCAGCAGCCTTTTGCCTTTGTTTTGAGATAGCAATAGCATCCTTAATCTTTTGGAAATATTATTGTAGGTCTCAGCCATACTCATCTGCAGCAAAGATCTTCCCATGTACCTTAAGTAGCAAGGGATTTTTGGATCTTCTCTCAATCACCTTGGAAGGTGCTTTTCTCGTGGAGGTATGTACAGTGTTCTGTAGGCATACTCCACCAACGGTAAGTACTTCTCCCATTGGGACCTTTTGTTATGGAATTGATATTTTATTGTTTAATGCAGCTGACAGGTGGAAAAGGCTAAGGGTTATGTGAAAGGATCTCGAAAGGATATTATATTTTATAATTTATTATTCAAGTGCTCTTTTATGAGCTTTGGCCATTTATGACCGGCCGGCTAGTTTGTAATCACTTTGACCATTCAAGAAATCTATAAATGAAATACGTGCAAGAGGGAAATGGTCACTCTTGCACGGGGGGAGATTGCACCCAGTGTCTGTGTTGTTCTTCTCTCCTCTCTTCTCTTCTCTCTCACCGTGCCGGCGTAGCACTCCGCTCTAGGAGGTGCGCCTGCACGTGCTCGCTTACTCTCTCCCGCTCCCTATCTCTCTTTGTTCATGTATCTTGCGATCATGCGACCACGTGATTGTGCCAGATATGCCGAGTAGTCGGTTTTATGTTGTTTATTGTGTTATTTCTGGTATTTTGCAAGGAAGCCACGACTTCCGACTGTAGCAGTGGTATCAAAGCCATGGATATGCTCCTGAGCACACAACAATCATAGTTGTGGAGATGACTGATATCAAAGATGAGTCACGCTTATCATAAACACTAATTGTCTTTCTCCTGTTTGAACTTATATGTAGGTGATTATTTTATTTTATTTCAAAGTTCGCAAACATGCTTGGATTGTTTAATAATTCTTTCATTATCATAGTTTCGTTACCACCTAGCAAGTACAATGGATTTTATGACTAGTATGATTAGGAGCCTAATTATGGTGGCTTTTAGTATAATAATCAAGCAAAGAGATTCATGCAATTAATCTCATGCCAGAAAAGAAATATTTAGACTACCGCATTTGCCTGTGTCAATGGGATTTAGAATATAGCTAGAAGAATAAGGAGAAGCAAGGAGAATGGTCGTATATGGTGACAGTAGATTGGTACTTTGCAAGAATCCGTGGCATGTCTTTCTGCCTCACAGGAAAGCAAATTTTACCCTTATAAGCCCACATTGTGGGTACACGGAGTGGAGCCTCGCTCAAACACACAAGAGAGTCTTGGCCATCCACGTTGGTAGGCTACCACTCACTTTGCCTCACCGACACATGAGCTGGCACGCCGTAATCAACTGCGTCAGACCCAGGAACCCAATTAGAGAAAGCGCAAGGGGTGGAGACCCGTTTTTCCCCGTAGCCTGAGGAGCGGTAGGCAGATATGGAGCTAGCTATATGCAAAGCACGTAGAGCAGACTATTCTTGCAAATGAAATTGGCGAGCAGAGAAAGCGAGGCAAAGGGTTAGGGCCGGACCACAACTCCAATGATAAAAACCAGTCGATATTGTCCAGTACAGACCAGCAAACACTGTCTTACACGGCTATGAATAGCTTAATATCATCCCTAGGTAATTGATGGACGTGCAGGGAACTCCAGCCAAGTCCCTACGGCGAGAAGTACTTGTTCGAGTTCCAAATACTCTCTCTCTTTTGCTTTCTCTCTCAGCCGTCCACCACCACCTTTGCGTCTGCACGAAGTGGCTGACGATGACACGCAAACAAGCCCTACCCATAACCTCCCATGCGACATTGTGGGTAAAGTCAAAGTCCGTCAATTGTGTTGATACAAGAAGTTGTCCACCGCAAGACTTCAAATCACTAGCCAGGGGGCGCATATTGCTGTCTACCACACACCGTCAACCCACCAACCAGGGGATGCGGAGAGCTAGTCTCCCACCATCTGTGCATGGCTTACACCATATCTCTTTTACTCGCTCTCTCTCTCTCTCTCTTTTTCCCCACCCCTTGTGCAGCCATGGTTTGCCAACCACACACACACACACACACACAGTGTGCTTTCCCTCTTGCATGGCAGCACCAACCGCTGCAGCCAACTGCGGTTCCCTCTCCCTACTTTGTCGGCCCTGTCTTTTTGAAGACAGTGTCTTTGAGATGTACATCCCAAAAGTTGTCTACATATTTGCAAATAGATTTGTAGAGAGAGGGCTTCAAGCTTTGCCATTCGGTGAATACTTTGTCTTTGGCATCGGTAGCCAAAAATTGATTCATAATGGAAGCTCTTAAAGCTTTCCATGTTTGTGGAGCTTCACCGTGCATAGCTTAGAGGACTCTGTGAAGCCCTCATCTCCAAACGCCGCACATCGAATTGTTGGATGAAGGCCAAGACTTTGTTCGTAGCACCAAAGGTGCCATTATAGGTAAGGAAAGAGATGTTCTTTCCTCCCTCTTTGAACTTTTTGAGCTTGGACCACCTCTTCCACACGGCATACGATTTCCTATGGCCTCTTCTTTTAGGTGGTTCAAGAGCTGCACCATCACTTTCTTCAAAAGAGGAAGAGTATGAGGAGGATGGAGAAGAGGGTGACCTCTATTTCGCCTTTTTCTTCCCTTGTTCCTCCTTGTCTGCACCATCACTTTCTTCAGAAGAGGAAGAGGATGAAGAAGATGGAGAAGAGGGTGACCTCTTTCTCGCCTTTTCTTCTCTTGTTTTCTCTTGTCCCTCTTTGAATTATGGTGTATATAAGTGTGAAATGGTCTTCTCCGTTTAGGGGGCATTGGAGAGCATTTTGCTCGCCGTCTTCGTGGAGCCATCTCGGCCAAGGTGGCAGGACACTCAATTCTTTCTTGTTCTTTTGGTGGGGGCTCTACCATTGAAACTTGAGTTCTCCTTTGGGAAGGAGATGTGTCATCGAGTAGTAGATTATTGAGCCCTTCGTACGGATCCTCTTCTTCTTCCCTTATCAGAGAGAGGCCTCTTTTGGAAGTCTCACAAGGAGGCTTCTTAGGTACTCTCTCTCTTCTTGGTGGGGAGTTTGGAGAATCCCATGAGTATGTAGCTGCCGTTGCACTTCACTTTGGAGGGAAGGATTGCCCATGGCTTGTTGAAGCCTGGTAACAAGGTAATTAACAAGCATAGGGACATCATTAGTAGTCTATTAATTAGCAAAATCACAGCTCTATCAACATTAATTTCACTCTCTTTACTATTGTCATCCATTCTAACAAATTTTAGGTGTAAAATTTTAAAGTGTACTTTGGCACTTCAAGCCCTAGTTGCTACTCCTCTTAGCCCTTTAGAAAAGCACTCAAGCTCTTGTACCTGCTGCTCGAATATCATTAATTGCAAGAAATAGAAGAGAGGGTCTTTCACCACCAAAATAGCACCGGCTCCTCTCAAGCTTCTAATAGCTCAATAGTGGTTAAGCCATGCTCGCCCCCTCCTTGATAGGGATCCCACAAGCATTCAAATTTCCCAAAATTTGCCAATGGAATTTTTAATTGAAATTTTGAAACCTTAGCTTTTGGAAGTCTTAATGGGCTGAACCTTAGGGTCTTTATAGCACCATTCTTGCACATTGCTCTTTTGCAGATGGTCCCTCTATGGATCCCTATTTTCCCTCCTTTGGATCCCTACTGTGACCAATCTGCTAGCCTTACCAATATCCTAGCTTTTTCTCCCTCGGCACTTCCCCGTATTAAATTCAGTTTAACATGATAAAATCATTTAGGAGAATTAGATAACCATTTATTATGACAAGATAGTGTACACAAGTTCTAAAATGGCAATTCCTAGCTTTGACGTGGCAGAAGCCGTACTCAAGTTGAGTAGTAGGGACTACAAGGATCATTTAGGAGAATTAGATTTTAGTTATTATGACAAGATAGTGTACACAAGTTCTAAATGGCAATTCCTAGCTTTGCCGTGGCAAAAGCCGTACTCAAGTTGAGTAATTGGGACTACATGGATACTTTCCATATAATCAACTTCCATCATATCATAGAGAGTATGGTTTTGATGAAAATTTTTGTTCGACCACAAGGAAAATCTCCATCAACAACACCATCAAAAGCCCCAAGATTATGAAAAAAAGGAGCAACCAACCATCACAAAAAAAAGAAAGCTAAGGTAAACGATGAAGTAGACCATCCTCGCAAGACGACTTTACCTTCAACAAACCTCCATCAAACTTCCTATGCAACCTCTACATCAAGAGCCACACCATCAACAATGCAATGGAAACACAAGCAAAAAGTCTATCAACCAAAGTTTCCATCATAGAAAAGCCTCCAAAATAAGCCAAAGAGTATCAATCGAGTGTTGGTATCCAAAGAGCATATCAAATTCAATGACCCAATTTGGATACATGAACACAATTTCAACCTCAACAAAAAAGGTTGACAGGGTGGGTAGCATCAAATAAGTCAATCACTGCTCAAGACTACTTCTAAGGGAACACCCATGTTTGGGCCAAAAAGCCTAAAGTGACAGGCTAGAACTATACACCTCAACCAAAGAGTTCTACAAGGAGAAAGCTAATCCATCAATGGAAAATAAACAACTCAAGTAAAAGAAAGAACAACAACAAAAGACAAACAAAAGGACCTTCAAAGCAACAAGCAATGCATCAAGTAAGGGTATCAAAGTCAAACCTCAGTCACAAGCTACCCAACAAAAACTTGTGCAGCATTGGATGATTCCACTGAAGCTACTCAAAGCATAAGGATTTACAAAGGTAACACTCAAATATGGTTTCCAAAAGTAGTAGCTTGTACTAGAACAACCAAGATCAGTCATGTAGCACAAAGCTCCACCCATTGACAAGCATTCAAAGCAACGACCAAACACCAACAAAAGCCAATCAATATTGAGAACAACCTATTTGGAATTTTGGGAATTTCCAATCAATTTGGGAATCTTCCATAAAAATGAATCCTACGAATTTGGGAATTTCGCTAAATTGGAACTAGAGAGGTTGTGGTGCCTGTGTGCTAAAATACTTGAATGTTTGAAGGGTGATAATATCTTCTACTAGTGGTGTTCATATGGCACCTTACTTTTTGTTGTTTGGGTCTCATTGGAGATGATTTTAACCAATAGTCCCTTTAAGACTCTCTTTGGCCTTTGACACAACCTTTAGTGGAATTTTGACTTTGCTTGGGAGTTTTGTTAATTTGGAACTTAGTGAAGTACACATTTTTTCTTTGCTTTGTCTTGCATAGGAACTTAGGAACTGAATACACCTTGCTTACAAAGGAAATAGATTCTGTGGAGAGATTTTGGTCATGTTATGGTGGGAAGTGGGTTCATGCTAGCCACTGATAAAATCTTTCATGGGTGGTGTTTAAAAACACCTTATGATTTTTGTGCTTGAGATTCCTTGTGGTTCAAACTCAAACCTATTGAAGCTTCTTAACTTTTTTTGACATGTTGAAGGTTCCAAGACTTAGCGGTAGGGTCAAAAATTGGGGCTTTGGTTAATCTAGAGCCAACCTTCTCAAACTATGTAATGCATCCTATACACATTGGATATACAATTTGTGCTAATTGGGGGGGGGGGGGGGGGGGGGGGGGGGAGAGAGAGAGAGAGAGAGAGAGAGAGAGAGAGAGAGAGAGAGAGAGAGAGATTAAGATGGTCAATAATATGTCTTTGTGTTGTAGCTACCCTACACAATATGTCCAATTATTCCAATTTGCAATTTGTCAAAGATGTTATGGACAAATGGAGCTGAGTCCATTAATTATATGTGAAGTAAATTGTAATACTAGAGAAACTCAATAAGATGCTCATAGGAGAGGGAGAGCAAGGTGGACGAGAAGAGAGAGAGAGAGAGAGAGAGAGAGAGAGAGAGAGATAGAGAGAGAGGAAGGGATGTGTCAATGGTCAAACGTTTGTATATGTGTGTTTTTCTTAAACCAATATTGTTATTGCTTAAAAGTACAATTTTTTCTAGTAAACCATAAGCTCAAAGACATAAATCCAAGTACAAGATTCTCAACCTCAATAAGACGGATATACTACTCATTTTAAGAAACCAAGAGAGACACAAATAGAGAGAGAGAGAGAGAGAGAGAGAGAGAGAGAGAGATGGCCTCCTCGATGCCCAACACCTTGTGTCACATCGTAAAGAGTGGGAGCTGAGACAAATAGAGGCGATGCTGAAAGTCGCACTCAATGGGATGGGCTCAAGGATGTAGAAAGGTTGCAAAAATTGGCAAAAAAATTGATTTGTAATTTGTAGTAGAGAGAGAGAGAGAGAGAGAGAGAGAGAGGGGGGGGGGGGGGAGATAGAGAGAGGAAGAGAAAAAACTAAGCTTATTTACTTAGGAAGATAGGAGAAACATTCACATGAAAGATTTGACCAAGTGGACACAACTAAGGGTTCTAAGGGGTGAGAGACAAAGAGAGAGTGAGAGAGAGAGGGGAGAGAGATTTTGTTAGAGAAGAATGAGGACGGGGAGAGGTGAGAGAGAGAGAGAGGGGGGGGGGGATTCACTCACGTAAGGAGAGTAAAGGGAAACAATTTGACTAGTTTGTCCATGTTGACAAAATAGAGAGTAGAGGAAGATGGGGAGGGAAAGAGGGAGATAGTGTGTGTGTGTGTGTGTGTGTGTGTGTGTGTGTGTGTGTGTGTGTGTGTGTGTGTGTGTGCGCGCGCGCGTGTGTGTGTGTGTAGCTGTTTAAATCTTAACTAATAAGACATAATTGAATTTTCACATTCAAAAGACAGTTGGCCAAGGAATAAATGAATTGATTTGTACAAAAATAACTCAGTATTAGAATTATTTAGGTACAATGATTGTAGGAAAGAGATCCTCTTTCAGTGATACTAGAAATAGGAGAACTTCCTGGTTCCTCAATGAGTAATTCATTACAGAAAGGTTGCTTGCCAAAGAAAAGAAAGCCATCCAAGATAAGATAGAGTCCTTACCTGCATCCATCCAAACAAGACAACAATTCAGTTAGCCTTGGATGTGTTTTACAGCTATCAATGGACCATATCAGTTGTTATCCATGTCCATCTTATAGGTTTTAATTACTTTAGACAAGCTAGTTTATTTATTAAAACTTGTATGTTAGTATTTTTTTCTTTTTATATCATCAAAAAATGAGTGGTACATTCAATTTTCTAATCTAAGTGGTGAAGTCCACCAAGAATCCAAACATTTCAAGATCCATAGCTTGGTAGCTATGCTTAAGTCCCAAAAAGAATAGCAACCATATACTTACCTTCAGATTTTAGCAATCCCATGGTATCATTAGTATCCCTTTAGACAAAGATAGGTCATGTCCGACCTTTTCTGTATAAGATGCCTAATCATTTAATTTCTATTTCTTGACAACAAACGGTATCAGCTGAAAACACTAGTATAGACACTTAACAGGGTAGCAAGACTCCCTCTCTTTTCTTATGGAATCCCCACTTTTTTTACGAGTTTGGAAGCTATGCCAAAGCCAAAAATACCTGCCATATACTTACCTTCATAATCCCAAGATATCCACAAGTCATTAGCAACTCTTACAGAACGATAGTGTCCAGCTGTTGACTGAGTAAGATCCACCAACCAGAGGTACTAGATGAAGTAAATAACACCCCAACCAGTTGCTATATATGAAATTTCAAGTGCCAAACTGGTTTTAAGCCCAGCAGCTTATCAAGCCAAGCTAACACAAATTGTTTTTAACTTATCAAGCCAACTAAGTGATATAAATAACACCCCACATAGTCGCCTCATATGAAATCTTGAGGGCCAAACTGTACTCATGGTGCGGCAGCAGTTCATCAAACTAAAAAAATAGTTTCCAATTATATTTTTTATCAATTAACATTCTGTAGCGACTACAACAGGGCCAATATAGCAACCAGTAGTGAAAAAACCTGCAGCCGCAAAAACTGAGCCCCTAAAACAACCATTAGCAGCTAAACCAGAGCCCATACAACAACTCCTAGCGGCTATAACAGAGCCAATAACAGCCAGCAATGAAATCCAACTTATGAAAGTGTTCTTTAATATCAAAAACCCATAACCAGGTACCTTAAAAAACGCAGGTAAGGTCCTAAAGCGGCAGAAAAAAGCCAATGTAGCAACTTGTATAACTAACACCATCTCCTTAGGTGTTCTCCCCATTGATACAGTCAACATAGACAGGCCAAAAAAAGTTGCTCTTTATGCACAAGTAGTCCCAAAGCCCACAACAATGCCTAGGTGTAGAAATAACAGTTATGCATCGGTCGACTGTTATTTATGCACACGCAGTCTTATGTGGAGGTGAAGTGTTGCGCCCTGCGG